>NC_053424.1:63380746-63697907 GCF_007990345.1 Gossypium hirsutum | reverse complement strand
AGCTTACTGTATGTGTTTATGTTTGCCTCTGTTTTATAGATTTTGGAGATTAGTTACGAGCTCGGGGATCATTAGTAAAGTCCATCTGTGACAGCCCAAAATTGACCCTAGTCGGGAAGTGGTTTCGGGACCACTAAACCGAGTCATAAAAATAATTAACCGTCATAATTGATGCTCATTATATGTACATGTGCATGTGTGAAAATTTCGTGTTTGAATTTTGTTAATTGTAAGTGAATTTTATCAAATAGGACTTATGTGAGAAAATTTTGAAATGTGATAGGTCAAAGCATAAGGGCCTATTAGTGCATGTTGAAAAAGGGGGACTTGCATGTCAATTTCCCCCCTATTAGTAGTGGCCGGCCATGACAAGCATGGTAGACCAAGTGTGATGGGCAAGACATGTCATAGACATGTTGTGTTGGTGCATCATGGGTGGAAACAATAAAATAATGAGCATGGAAATTAAATAATGAAAGGGAATATGATGAAAACAAAAAAAAAGTGTGTGGTTGTTTCCCCCCCCCATTGCCGTGAGTTAAAGAAAAGAAAAGAAAAATTTTGTTCATCCTTTTTCATCTTCTTTTGGCCGAAAATTCTAAGGAAGGAGGAAGGAGTTCTTGCTTCATGTTTGGTTTGGAAGAGGATTAGGAGGAGGTTTGGCCATACTTGTATCTAGATCAAGGTATGTTTGAGGTTGTGCCATGAGATTCATGCATGTTTTTTTTTAGTTGCTAGCTTGAGTTCTAATTAGCCCATGGTTCAAATCTTTGCTATGTCATGGGGATGATATTCGGCCTAGGTGGATTTTGTATTAATGCCATTGCATGCTAAATATGAAGCTTGTTAATGATGCATGTGATGGTGGATTGATGATTCTTGAATCTTCTTTTAAGCATTTTTGAGTGAGCACATATGAGCATTGGTTGCTAGATGGAGAAGAATCGGCTAGCAAGTTGTGTGCTAAGGCCGAATATAATTTTTGTATATTAATGAGTAATGCATGTGTTAAATTGATGGAAAGGGGGAGGATGCTTTACTAGTGTATATATGTGTGTATTAGCCAAGTTTTGAACTTGAGACAAAATGGTGTTTAGTCAATACAAGTAACCATACTTGTAGAATGTATTAAGTGTTGCAATCGGCCCCAACATAGACATGTATGTTCGGCCACATGAATAAGTACATAAGCTATGTGTCATATTCGGCCATAAGCTAGCAAAATGAGACTTTAATGAGTTAAATTTGTTCGAATTAGCTCAAGAGCTTAGAGGACCACAGTTGGATAAGGGAAAGGAAAAAGTGGTCGAGTAGCCATCGGAATCGTTCGACAACATCCGAGGTAAGTTCTTGAGTAAAAGAGCTTAAATTATGATTTGATTAGATCATGTTTTAAGCAAATTAAAATCATGCTCTTTGTGTGTGGCTATTGAGCCGAAATTGCAAGAATGATAAGTGTCTTGTGTTTGAGTTTTGCTAACGAAAATGAAATACGAATGTGCCATGATTTATTGTTAAATGTGCATCGTTATTTGAATGACGTCCGGGCTAAGTCCCGAAGGCTTTGTGCTAAGTGACCATATCCGGACTAAGATCCGAAGGCATTTGTGCGAGTTACTAATTCCGGGCTAAGCCCGAAGGTATTTGTGCGAGTTACTAAATCCGGGTTAAGTCCCGAAGGCATTTGTGCGAGTTACTAAATCCGGGTTAAGTCCCGAAGGCATTTGTGCGAGTTACTATAACCGGGCTATGTCCCGAAGGCATTTGAACGCGTAGCTATATCCGGTTAAATTCCGAAGGTACGTGATTTGGGAATGAATGATTTTGCTGTAAAAATTTCAGTTAATACGCTTGAAACATCCCAACATTGAGGTATGTTTCGTATGTGCTTTGAATTAGTTGAGCCCTTACAAATAAGTATTCGCTCAGTTGATAAATGAGCTACCGGCCTTTGGCTAAGTTGATCTTTGTGTATGAATAAAAGGGTTGGTAATGTGAAGTAAGCATGATATTGAAAAATTGTGCATATGAAATTATCCGTTTAGCTACATGAATGCTATACTTTTGTTGTGCTGAAATCCCTTGCTCAAAACTTACTAAGCATAAATTGCTTACTCCGTCTCCTTGATTCTCTGTTTTATAGATTTTGGTTGTCCAGCTATCGGACTCGGGATTTCGAAGTCGAAGTCGCCCACACTATCAAAGCCCCCCTTTTGGTACAATTTTGGTTGAACTTCGAAATGGCATGTATAGGACTACCCGTTTGTTGTGGGTCATGGACCCTTTGGACTTGTATAATTTTGGTTAGCCATGCGAAAATGGCTTATATATGTTTGAGTATAATGTTATAATCATTTGGTATGGATATGCTTAACAAGGATTGGCCATGGAAATGGTTAATCACTATCATAAATTGTGCTATATATGCTAAAAGGGCTAGTTGAATCATGGAAACTATAAAATAGGTAAAGTCTACCTTAAAGGCAGATGCTAACAGCAGCAGTGATGTAGATTTGGAAAATCACTAAAAATAGTAGGACTGGAATTAAATAGTGAATAAATTATGTAAACGAACCTTGATGAATATATTTTCATAGGAAAGTAACGAAACGATCATATGAACAGTATACTAAGAGATATTCAGATTGTCGTAAGACAGGGCCAGAATGGTTTCTGGATTCCATGTTTCGACTTTGGAAATTCATTATAAATTAACCAGAGACAATTAGGAGTCATGCCATATATGTATAGATTCCTCTCTGAGTCTAGTTTCTATAGAAACAAACGACATCAGTATTGAAGCCCTGTACAGGGATATATCCAAGTCGTAATGCGCAAAGGTCAGTGTAGTCGATCCCCGTAACATGGGATACTTTGACTAATAAACTGTACTAATTGGCCAAACCAAAAATTCTAGAAAACAATATGTTGATGGAAATATGAGTCTAGTTTCAGGGAAAATTTACGGAACTGGATTTCGAGTTTCTGAACTCAAGATATGATTTTTAAGGTGACAGTGACGCAGTTAGCCAGCTTGCCTGGAAAATTTTTAATGGACTGCGATAGTAAGCGAAATTAGTCTGTGAACCCCTCGTGTCCGACTCCGGTGACGTACTCGGGTTCGGGGTGTTACATTTGATTGGTATCAGAGCTACGGTTTAGTCGATTCTAGGACTACCGTAATGCGTTGGGTCTAGCTATACATGCCATTTTATGTGATTATTTGATAGTGTGGTGATTTCTGACAATTGTAAATGTGTTTATTTATAGTAATGGATCCCGATCCCGACCGAGCGGTAGCTGATGATCTTGAGAGTGTAGCGCCTGCTCCCGTACAAGGGACAGCGCCGGCGGACTCTCAACCTAATGCTAGTAACCCGAATGATGAAGCTAGACAAGCTTTCTATAGCGTGATGAATGATTGGTTCAACCAATACATTCGAACTAATACGGCTGTTCCACAACCTCCATTCCCGACAAATACCACCCCCGCACCTACAATACCTCCGGTAACTGACCAAATAAGGTCAAATAAGCCCCCAGTTGACAGAATCCAAAAACATGGGGCTACTAAATTTAAAGCTACGGATAGCGACGATGCCGAGCAAGCTGAATTTTGGTTGGACAACACTATCCGGGTACTCGATGAGCTATCTTGTACACCCGATGAATGCCTAAAGTGTACTATCTCCTTGCTAGGCGATTCTGCCTACTATTGGTGGAGTACTCTGACTTCTGTTGTGCCCCAAGAGCAAGTAACTTGGGAGTTTTTCCAAACTGAGTTTCGGAAAAAGTATATCAGTCAGAGATTTGTTGATCAAAAACGGAAGGAATTTCTAGAGCTTAAGCAAGGTTCTATGTCGGTTACTGATTACGAGCGAAAATTTGTTAGACTCAGTAGATACGCTCGGGAATGTGTTTCGTCCAAGGCTATCATGTGTAAACGCTTCGAGGATGGGCTGAATGAAGATATAAAAATGTTCGTTGGCATTCTTGAAATACGAGAGTTCGTAGTACTTGTCGAGCGAGCTTGTAAAGCCGAAGAGCTTAGAAAAGAAAAACAAAAAGTTGATGTGGGAACTGGGGAGTTTCGTAAAAGATCCTCGGGAAAGTCTCTTCAACAGGCATCGAAGAAATTTCGAGATGATGTGGGCCGGTCTAGAGGCACTTCGGGCCTTTTTAGACGAGATCGTGATCGACCCCCTGTGGGTACACGAGGCACTTCAGTCGCTAGTGTTGGGAATGAACGTCGAGATAGAACGGAATGTCGATATTGCAGTAAATGGCATTCGGGGAGTTGTAGATTCCCTGACCGCTCCTATTACAAGTGCGGATCAGTTGACCACTTCATTAAAGATTGCCCGAGGTTGTCTGAACAGAATGTAAATCAGAGTGGGAAACCGGGTGCTACCACTGCTCGAGGTAGACCATCTAGAAATACGGGCAATGCTAGTGGTGGTCAGAGAGGATCTAGAGATGCTACGACCAGATCCGAGGCTCGCGCGCCTGCTAGAACTTATGCTATACGTGCCTGCGAGGATGCTTCTTCGCCTGATGTTATTACCGGTACTTTTACTCTCTTTGATACTAATGTAATTGCTTTGATTGACCCCGGTTCTACTCATTCTTACATATGTGAAACCTTAGCATCCAGTAAGACTTTACCTATTGAGTCTACTGAGTTCGTAATTCGGGTGTCAAATCCCTTGGGTCGTTACGTGCTGGTCGACAAAGTGTGCAAGAAATGTCCCCTAGTAATTCGAGGTTCCTGTTTTCCGGCGGACTTGATGCTTTTGCCGTTTGATGAATTTGATGTTATTCTTGGTTTGGATTGGTTGACCGCGCATGATGCGGTTGTGAATTGCAAAAGCAAGACTATTGATTTGAGGTGCGCAAATAACGAGATGATCCGAGTTGAGTCTACGGACTTGAAGGGGTTGCCAGTTGTAATATCCTCAATGTTGGCCCAGAAATATGTAAGAAAAGGGTGCGAAGCATACCTTGCGTATGTACTTGATGACAAAGAATTAGAAAAGAAACCCGAATCTGTGCCGGTGGTTTGTGAATACCCGGATGTTTTTCCTGAAGAATTACTGGGTTTACCACCTGTTCGGGAGATAGAGTTTGGTATTGAGCTTGTACCTGGGACTACGCCGATTTCGATAGCTCCGTACCGTATGGCACCAACCGAGTTAAAAGAGTTGAAAGCTCAGTTGCAAGAATTGACGGATAGAGGTTTTGCTCGACCAAGTTTCTCACCTTGGGGTGCACCAGTATTGTTAGTAAAAAAGAAGGATGGAACCATGAGGTTGTGCATTGACTATCGTCAACTGAATAAAGTGACGATAAAGAATAAATATCCGTTACCGCGTATTGATGATTTGTTTGATCAACTAAAAGGAGCCTCAGTGTTCTCAAAAATAGATTTGAGATCGGGCTATTATCAGTTGCGAATTCGAGATTCGGACATACCCAAAACTGCCTTCAGAACGAGATATGGTCACTACGAATTCTTAGTGATGCCGTTTGGACTCACTAATGCCCCTGCGGTATTTATGGATTTGATGAATCGGATCTTCAGACCATATTTGGATCGGTTCGTAGTTGTGTTCATTGATGACATCTTGGTCTATTCAAGAGATGAGACCGAACATGCTGAGCACCTGAGATTAGTGTTGCAAATTTTGCGGGATAAGCAGTTATATGCTAAGTTCAGTAAGTGTGAGTTCTGGTTAAGAGAGGTTAGCTTCTTGGGTCACGTGGTATCCGCATCGGGTATTCGAGTTGACCCGAGCAAAATTTCAGCCATACTTAACTGAAAGCCTCCAATAAATATTACCGAAGTTCGGAGCTTCCTGGGGCTCGCCGGTTATTACCGACGATTTGTAAAAGGTTTGCCGATGATAGCCACACCAATGACGAAGCTACTTCAAAAGGATGTTAAGTTCGAATGGACGGAGAAATGTCAGAAAAGTTTCGATCAACTGAAAACTTATTTGACTGAAGCTCCAATATTAGTGCAACCCGAATCCGGCAAAGAGTTTGTCATTTATAGTGACGCATCCCTACTTGGGTTGGGTTGCGTATTGATGCAAGAAGGTCGAGTGGTGGCCTATGCGTCGAGACAATTAAAGCCACATGAGAAAAATTATCCGACCCATGATCTTGAACTAGCTGCCATCGTATTTGCTTTAAAAATATGGCGACATTACTTATTTGGTGAAAAGTGCCATGTATTTTCGGATCACAAAAGTCTCAAATATTTGATGACTCAAAGAGACTTAAATCTGCGACAAAGACGTTGGCTTGAGTTGTTGAAAGATTACGAGCTTGTCATTGATTACCACCCGAGAAAGGCTAATGTGGTTGCGGACGCCTTAAGCCAGAAATCATTGTTTGCTTTACGAGCGATGAATGTGCACTTGTCTGTTCTACCCGACAATGTGTTAGTAGCTGAATTAAAAGCCAAACCATTATTGATTCATCAAATTCGTGAAGCCCAGAAAGTTGATGATGAATTGGTTGCAAAACGGGCTGAGTGTGTTCCGAACAAGGAATCGGAGTTTCAAAATGATGATGATGATTGTTTGAGGTTCAAAAGTCGTTTGTGTGTTCCAAGGAATTCGGAACTCATTTCGATGATTCTGAACGAAGCCCATTGTAGCCGAATGTCAATTCACCCGGGGAGTACGAAAATATACAACGATTTGAAACGTTGGTTTTGGTGGCATGGTATGAAACGAGACATCTCCGACTTTGTTTCGAGATGTTTAATATGTCAACAAGTGAAAGCGGAACATCAAGTGCCTTCAGGATTACTTCAGCTGATCATGATACCCGAGTGGAAATGGGATCGAGTCACAATGGACTTTCTGTCCGGACTGCCATTGTCAGCAAGTAAGAAAGATGCGATTTGGGTTGTTGTCGATAGACTGACTAAGTCGGCTCACTTTATCCCCGTGCGTACGGATTTTTCATTGGATAAACTAGCTGAATTGTACGTTTCTCAGATTGTGAGATTACATGGGGTACCTATTTCTATCGTGTCGGATAGAGATCCGAGATTCACCTCACGATTTTGGAAGAAATTGCAAGAAGCTTTGGGTACCAAGCTCCATTTTAGCACTGCTTTTCACCCCCAAACCGATGGTCAATCCGAGCGGATAATTCAGATACTTGAGGATATGTTGAGATGTTGCATCCTCGAGTTCAGTAGTTCATGGGAACGGTATTTACCTTTGATTGAATTCGCTTACAACAATAGTTTTCAATCAAGTATTAAGATGGCACCTTACGAGGCACGGTCGTAAATGCCGTACACCATTGTTTTGGACCGAGCTCGGTGAAAGTAAAATTTTCAGAGTTGATTTGATTAAAGATGCCGAACAGAAAGTAAAGGTAATCCGTGAAAGTCTGAATGCAGCCACAGATCGTCAAAAATCGTATGCGGATTTGAAACGAAAAGACATTGAATATCACGATGTCTTTCATGTTTCGATGCTTCGATGTTATAGATCCGATCCGTCACATGTGATTAATCCCTCAGAAGTTGAAATTCAATCTGACTTGAGTTATGAAGAAGAACCGATGCGTATCCTAGCTCGTGAAGTGAAGGAGTTGCGAAACAAAAGGGTTTCGCTAGTAAAGGTGTTATGGCTCAAACACGGGATCGAGGAAGCTACTTGGGAAACCGAGAGCTCGATGAAAGACAGATACCCAAACCTATTTACCGGTAAGATTTTCGGGGACGAAAATTTCTTAAGTGGGGGAGAGTTGTGACAGCCCAAAATTGACCCTAGTCGGGAAGTGGTTTCGGGACCACTAAACCGAGTCATAAAAATAATTAACCGTCATAATTGATGCTCATTATATGTACATGTGCATGTGTGAAAATTTCGTGTTTGAATTTTGTTAATTGTAAGTGAATTTTATCAAATAGGACTTATGTGAGAAAATTTTGAAATGTGATAGGTCAAAGCATAAGGGCCTATTAGTGCATGTTGAAAAAGGGGGGACTTGCATGTCAATTTCCCCCCCTATTAGTAGTGGCCGGCCATGACAAGCATGGTAGACCAAGTGTGATGGGCAAGACATGTCATAGACATGTTGTGTTGGTGCATCATGGGTGGAAACAATAAAATAATGAGCATGGAAATTAAATAATGAAAGGGAATATGATGAAAACAAAAAAAAAAGTGTGTGGTTGTTTCCCCCCCCATTGCCGTGAGTTAAAGAAAAGAAAAGAAAAATTTTGTTCATCCTTTTTCATCTTCTTTTGGCCGAAAATTCTAAGGAAGGAGGAAGGAGTTCTTGCTTCATGTTTGGTTTGGAAGAGGATTAGGAGGAGGTTTGGCCATACTTGTATCTAGATCAAGGTATGTTTGAGGTTGTGCCATGAGATTCATGCATGTTTTTTTTTAGTTGCTAGCTTGAGTTCTAATTAGCCCATGGTTCAAATCTTTGCTATGTCATTGGGATGATATTCGGCCTAGGTGGATTTTGTATTAATGCCATTGCATGCTAAATATGAAGCTTGTTAATGATGCATGTGATGGTGGATTGATGATTCTTGAATCTTCTTTTTAGCATTTTTGAGTGAGCACATATGTGCATTGGTTGCTAGATGGAGAAGAATCGGCTAGCAAGTTGTGTGCTAAGGCCGAATATAATTTTGTATATTAATGAGTAATGCATGTGTTAAATTGATGGAAAGAGGGAGGATGCTTTACTAGTGTATATATGTGTGTATTAGCCAAGTTTTGAACTTGAGACAAAATGGTGTTTAGTCAATACAAGTAACCATACTTGTAGAATGTATTAAGTGTTGCAATCAGCCCCAACATAGACATGTATGTTCGGCCACATGAATAAGTACATAAGCTATGTGTCATATTCGGCCATAAGCTAGCAAAATGAGACTTTAATGAGTTAAATTTGTTCGAATTAGCTCAAGAGCTTAGAGGACCACAGTTGGATAAGGGAAAGGAAAAAGTGGTCGAGTAGCCATCGGAATCGTTCGACAACATCTGAGGTAAGTTCTTAAGTAAAAGAGCTTAAATTATGATTTGATTAGATCATGTTTTAAGCAAATTAAAATCATGCTCTTTGTGTGTGGCTATTGAGCCGAAATTGCAAGAATGATAAGTGTCTTGTGTTTGAGTTTTGCTAACGAAAATGAAATACGAATGTGCCATGATTTATTGTTAAATGTGCATGGTTATTTGAATGATGTCCGGGCTAAGTCCCGAAGGCTTTGTGCTAAGTGACCATATCCGGACTAAGATCCGAAGGCATTTGTGCGAGTTACTAATTTCGGGCTAAGCCCGAAGGCATTTGTGCGAGTTACTAAATCCGGGTTAAGTCTTGAAGGCATTTGTGCGAGTTACTAAATCCGGGTTAAGTCCCGAAGGCATTTGTGCGAGTTACTATAACCGGGCTATGTCCCGAAGGCATTTGAACAAGTAGCTCTATCCGGTTAAATTCCGAAGGTACGTGATTTGGGAATGAATGATTTTGCTGTAAAAATTTCAGTTAATACGCTTGAAACATCCCAACATTGAGGTATGTTTCGTATGTGCTTTGAATTAGTTGAGCCCTTACAAATAAGTATTCGCTCAGTTGATAAATGAGCTACCGGCCTTTGGCTAAGTTGATCTTTGTGTATGAATAAAAGGGTTGGTAATGTGAAGTAAGCATGATATTGAAAAATTGTGCATATGAAATTATCCGTTTAGCTACATGAATGCTATACTTTTGTTGTGCTGGAATCCCTTGCTCAAAACTTACTAAGCATAAATTGCTTACTCCGTCTCCTTGATTCTCTGTTTTATAGATTTTGGTTCTCCAGCTATCGGACTCGGGATTTCGAAGTCGAAGTCGCCCACACTATCAAAGCCCCCCTTTTGGTACAATTTTGGTTGAACTTCGAAATGGCATGTATAGGACTACCCGTTTGTTGTGGGTCATGGACCCTTTGGACTTGTATAATTTTGGTTAGCCATGCGAAAATGGCTTATATATGTTTGAGTATAATGTTATAATCATTTGGTATGGATATGCTTAACAAGGATTGGCCATGGAAATGGTTAATCACTATCATAAATTGTGCTATTTATGCTAAAAGGGCTAGTTGAATCATGGAAACTATGAAATAGGTAAAGTCTACCTTAAAGGCAGATGCTAACAGCAGCAGTGATGTAGATTTGGAAAATCACTAAAAATAGTAGGAATGGAATTAAATAGTGAATAAATTATGTAAACGAACCTTGATGAATCTATTTTCATAGGAAAGTAACGAAACGATCATATGGACAGTATGTTAAGAGATATTCAGATTCTCGTAAGACAGGGCCAGAACAGTTTCTGGATTCCCTGTTTCGACTTTGGAAATTCATTATAAATTAACCAGAGACCATTAGGAGTCATGCCATATATGTATAGATTCCTCTCTGAGTCTAGTTTCTATAGAAACAAACGACATCAGTATTGAAGCCCTGTACAGGGGGATATCCAAGTCGTAATGCGCAAAGGTCAGTGTAGTCGATCCCTGTAACATGGGATACTTTGACTAATAAATTGTACTAATTTGCCCAACCAAAAATTCTAGAAAAAATATGTAGATGGACATATGAGTCTAGTTTCAGGGAAAATTTACGGAACTGGATTTCGAGTTTCTGAACTCAAGATATGATTTTTAAGGTGACAGTGACACAGTTAGCCAGCTTGCCTGGAAAATTTTTAATGGACTGCGATAGTAAGCGAAATTAGTCCGTGAACCCCTCGTGTCCGACTCCGGTGACGGACTCGGGTTCGGGGTGTTACACCATCACACTATCGACTGTTTTTGGTATTTTATAAGTTTAAATTTGAACCTATGGCATGTATAGGCTAGTTTAGTTATTATGATGATTTTGAAGTATGTATATATTAAGAGCCATGCAAAAATGGCTTGATTATAATGTTAAAGTTTGTGTGTTTGTGGCTATGACTTAAATTCAATGTGGAAGTGTATTTCATGGTGTATATATGTGTGGTATTAGGTTATATGGTTCAGCTTGCTTATTAGGTTAATTGATGATTTAGCAATTTGATATGAGATAATTATATTTTGGTAAGTATGTTCCTTGGTCTATATGTTTGTGATGTTTAGTTAAATAATTCGGCAATGAAAATGGTAAGTATAAGGTATAATCGGTTTAATAGTTAGTTCATTTTGGAAGTATGAAATGCGGTATAATTGGGATGGTGAATGATGGTAAATTTTGGCTTAGTATTGAGATAGAATGATGGATATATATTTGAATCAATATTGGCTTATTATGTTCGGTTGCTAAATTGCAAGTAATGAATATGCTATATAATTGTTTTGGTTGATTATATGTAATACTACTTATGTGTATTCGTTTATGCTTAGACCTAACATGTGAATTATGGCAGATATATTTGCTAATGGTGATAAAGATATGTCAAGGTATATGTGTATGGTATATTTAGTATGATGTGAAATTGTGGTTGAATATTTGCGTTGAGTTATATGCATGATATATAAATGGGATGTAATTAGTAAATGACTATGATTTGAAGTATTGGTATTCGGTTTTGTATTGATTTAATAGGTATATATTAGTTGAAATATATTTGTAATATGTTTGACTTAATGTGTAAATTATGGTTGATATATATATGTATACTGATTTGTTTCTATGAAAGGTTATGTGTATAAAGTGTTAAGTTGAAAATGATGAAAATTCAAGCATGGAATAAAGCTATGTTTTAAGCATGATTACATTCGACTAATATATTGAAAAATGACCAAATGAATAGTGATTAGGGCATTGGTTAAACAAAAGGACTATATGAGTTTTATGTGATGCATATATGTTCGACTTGGTAAAAAAATAAAAAAATAAAAAAAATTGATGTTTGAGTAGTGCATAGGTTAGTCATTTAATGATAATCATAAGTTTGATTTTTAAGCTTATTATTTGGTCAAATAAGAATATCACTGAAATTATTTGTATGTGAAATTTGACTTTCCCTATGGAAATGATTTGTGAAATTTTGTATGTATTTTGATGAATAGATTATTTGGCGTTCTTTGAAAATATGTTTAAATTGTTATGTTATGACCTGTAAAGAATTTAAATTAGTTATTTATGTTAACATTTGATTGGTTTAAAAGTTTGAGCAAGTGCATGCATATGATTGTTCAGAATTTGTGTCTCATCAAGTAATACCTCGTAACGTTATTTTGGCGACGGATACGGGTTAGGGGTGTTACAGATGTGGAACTTTCTATCAATGTGTTTTTTTCTTTAATGGTTTTTGGTTTCCTTGGTGTTAGCTTTTGCCGCACTATTATCACAATATAGTGTGATAACTTTTTTCCACATAAGGAACGACTTTGAGACCCATAAGGAACTTCTAAAGCCATATTGCTTCTTCTCTCTTCTCAAAAAAAGCTATATATTTGTAAACTTGAAATTATATAGGATATTTCTATATATTTTTATCACCTTTTGACTTAATAATTATATTAATCTTGAGTAATTACTAATAAATTAAGTGGATTTTGCTTAAATATTAAAAATAGATATGAATTTATAAAATATGAGAAATTGTGTTTTATGTCTTGATTTTTTAGCATAAATTACATTATTTCATGTCATTTATTAATGTGTTGATTTTTATCATGCAGTGGGGCCATAGAGTTGATTCAATAAATTGAGTATATTATAATGTGCATGGACATGGGCTACTTTCTCATGTATTGGACGACAAAAACCATGCAAAATTGGGACATTTAATTATCATCTTGATCCAATAAAAAAGGGTGATATATATTAGATTAGTCTACAAGTTTATTGGATCATGGAACTGTCCAATCCAAGAGGAGAGAAGCCCAATTCGGTAACCACACTTGGACAACCAAAAATCAACTTTGGGACAATTATTTAGAGGTCCATACACTTTGGAAGAATGTTTGAAATTGGCACACAGGGTTTGCTTGAGAAACCATTCAACCTTGGTTAAATATAGCATGATCTTGTGCCCAAATCAAGCAAATAAATCACCCACCTTTCCACACATCATGGTTGGCCTTAGAAGGGAGAGAATCAAGGCAGATGTGATGCTATTTTTAGCAAAATTAGTTGTAAAAGTCTGGTTTAGACCCTAGTCAGAACAGTGGTTTCAGGACCACATATCCGAGTCAAAAAATATTTAAATATTATTTTTCGTGTTTATGATATGTGAATGTGTAATATCCTGATTTTGGGCCTAGTCAGAATAGTGGTTTCGTGACCACAAAATCTGAGATAGAAATAATTATTTTATGATTATTTTGAGGTCTATGATATGATTGCATGATTGTGTGAAAATTTCGTGAAGAAATTTTATGCATAAAGTGCTTAAATTGAAATTAGGGACTAAATCGAATAATTTGTAAAACTTGCATTCTAGAAGTTTCTAGTATGAATTGTTTTGAAATATTAATTAGGAGGTCTTAAATAGAAATTTTACCAATTTCTAAGTCTATGGACAAAAATTGGACATGGATGGAATTTTTGGAAAGTTTAGTACTAAGGGCATTTTGGTCATTTAGGGGTAAAATGAATTAAAATACAAAATTAAAAGCCAATTTTGCTCATCTTCAACCCCATGGACGAATATAGCAAGGAGAAACCATGGCTAGGGTTTTTCAAGCTTCCAAGCTCGATTGTAAGTCCGTTCTAGCCTCATTTTTATTGATTTTTACGTTTTTGGAGTCCTGGTAGCTCGATTAAGCTTATGCTAGCAGTAATTCAACCTAGGGTTCATATTTGGAAAAATACCCATAGGTGAAATTTGTGTATTTTGGTGTTTTATGATAGAATATGAGGTTTTAAATTATGGTAGACAACTTGTGCTACTTGGTTTTAAGCGAAAACTAGCAAAATGGCTTAATCGGTAAAAATACCTAATAGTCATAAGTGCATGTTAGAGTGAGAATTTGATGTTTCCATAGAAGGGGAAAATGATCAGCATGTCATAACACATAAGAAAATAGGCTGAAGTTTAATTTATGAGCCTTGGGGAAAAAGTGTAAATATGCAAAAGTTTAGGGGCAAAACTATAATTTTGCCAAAATATGATTTTGGGTCAATTTGAGTAATGTGAGTCCTAATTAGACTATATTTTAAATGATAGAGCAAGGAAAACTGAAATTCGGGCTAAAATGGAAAAATACCAAGTTGTGGACGAAATGGTAAAAGTAGCCATTTTCGCATACGAGGTAAGTTCATGTGTAAATAATCATAATTGTTATTTTTAAGTTATTGATGTTAATTATATGATATGCTGATTTTTTTATCGTGAAATATTATGCTTTGTGGTTAATGTTGAGTAATATGCAAATTATGTTTACTACTTGATAAATATGAATTGCTACCGAGTATCGGTTCCGATATTCCATGGAAGACGACAAATGCGAGATCGAGGGAAAAAGCCTGTTTGAACCTTAGGAATAGATTAGGATACAAGTGACATGTCACTAGGATGTTTGGGCATCCGAACTCGTTGAGTTGAGTCCGAGTTCACTTATGGATGCGAATGTCCGAACTCGTTGAGTTGAGTCCGAGTTCGAGAGATGTAACTAGGCATCCAAGCTCGTTGAGTTGAGTCAGAGTTCACTTATGGATGCAAATGCCCGAGCTCGTTGAGTTGAGTCCGAGTTCACTTACGGGCGGGTTACATGGTAGCTTGGCTACATATGTGGCACTCATGTGCAAAACTTTCCATGTATCCGAATTATATTCCGATGTGTTCAACGGGTAAAATTCTACTCAAATGGAGGAATACTCGAGATGAAAGGGACGTATTGGTAAGTGTTGTGAAATTAATACTTTGAACAAGTATGTACTTAACCCTCAGGTTGAAAACTCGATATAACAATAATATGGTAAGATGATAAATGAAAATGTGATATGAATGTCTCGGTGATGATTATGCAAATGATGTTTTATGTTTGCGTATATAGTTATGTTACTTGCTATTTGCATGTGAGCTTACTAAGCATTTATGCTTACTCCCTCCTTTTCATTCCTTGTAGTGTTGACAAGCCAGCTCGGAAATCGGGAACGGTCGGAGACACACTCACACTATCCGTATACCATCTTGGCATAGTGGCTTGCATATTTTGAGTATGGCATGTATAGCATTATAATCATTTTGTATATATGGTCTTATGATATGGTTATTGAGTGGTATGGAAATGCTTGGTAATGATTAGCCATTGGAATGGCTAATCATGATCATATTTGGTGTTATGTGTGCTAAATTACTAGCTAATCCATGGAAACCACGAAATAGGTAAAATTTACCATAAAATAGATTCAGACAGCAACAGTGATGTGAGTTTGAAAAATCACTAAAAATAGTAGAGATACAATTAGATGATGAATAAAATATGGAATTGAATAACTATGAGTCTATTTTCATATGGATGGAACAAAACAGGTATATGAGTTATATTTTATGAGATGTTTAAATTTTTGTGAAACAGGGGCAGAGCGATTTCTGGATCCCCTGTTCTGACTTTAAAAATTTATCATAAATTTTAAAAATATAATTAGAAGTCATTATTTATATGTACAGATTCCTTATTGAGTCTAGTTTTAAGAGAAACAAACTTCATATTCATTGAATTTTTTTATAGAGAGATATCTGATTCGTAATACACAGATGTCAGAGCAGTTTTACCCTGAAATAGGAGAGACTTTAACTAATAAACTGTACTAATTGGCCCAACCAAAAATTCTAGAAAAAAAAATTAGTAAATAGATATATGAGTCTAGATTTAGGAAAAATTTACAGATCTTGATTTCGAGTTTCGTAACTGGAGATATGATTTTTCTTGTAACTGTGACGCGAGTAGCTAGAAAGCTGTGAATGTAGAAACAAAAGATTTGAAGTTCTTAATTTGATAAATTATGTTCGGTAACTCCTCAAGCTCGACTCCGGCAACGGTTTCGGGTGTGGGGGCGTTACATTTAGTGGCATCAGAGTAGGTTTAGTCGGTTCTCGGACTAACCTAGCATGTGTAAAAGTTTAGCTATACATGCCACTGATCTGTGATAGTGTGATGTCTTCTGACGCGTATGAGTACCGTCTTATTTAGACAGGGTACTCTTCAACCGAGCTGCGCTGACCATGTTCAATGTTATGCGAAGGTATTTGAGTAAAGTCATGATTATGATAAGTCTCAGTTCAGAAAAGTATGAATAAAAGTTTATGATACATATGTGATAATATGTGAGATGAAAGTTCATGTTTTGATAAATATCCATATTTGCTTAATGCTCATACGATGTAGTGTATGTGACTTACTTGATAAGATGAACGGAATAAATAGAAAGTAGTAGTGGTATGAATAAAGGTCATAATATCATGATACGAATGAAAATGTCCTTGTCTTGATTGGACGTTGAATGTTGATGAATGTTAATGATATACAATTTTTTATGAGATACAGGATTATAATGAAATGAACTTATCTATGTTAAATTGTTGGACTGAATTATATGATTGTAATGATATGTACATGATGATGCACGAAATGAAAGTTGTGATTGTGATGCAAATATCTATGTTTGTTTGGCCTTATATGATGTCATGAGCATGAATTAATTTAATTAAATGAATGGATAAGTAAAGCTATCTAGAAAACATAGAATGTATGCATAAGTATATTGTCTAAATGGGACAATAGGAAAATTGGTGTAAGCCAACATGAATGAATGACATGATTTTGATGATGTTGCTATGATGATGGGAGTTGTGCCATATGTGTATGTATAAGAAAGTCGAGTCAGAGGTCCTACAACCCCTCCGTCTTACCAAAGTGGTACTTATAATGGAGTTTCATGAGATTTGTATTGAATAAGTTTTCGGTTGAGAACCCAAAGAGTTCAGTGATAGAATAATTATAAGTATGATCGAGATTGAAAATGAGCTGATAAGTAAAGTCAGAGCCAGTAAAGTATCGGATTGACATAAAGATTATTGGAGTTATGCACTGTCCCAGTTAGAAAAGGAATTCTCCTTGGTAAACCGAATTACTCAGGTGCAAGGTCGAGAAAAGTGTAAATCGAAATTTATTCAGAACTGGCCTTCTTTAGTGAATGGTTTAATATGAAATTTGTGACGGTAGAACTAGTTGGGGAAATGATAATTGAAATGTGAACTATCTGAGTGTGACAGTTATGACTGGACAGATTGAGCAGTCTCTTTTGAGATGTTCTATGTGTTTACCCGTTCTCAGAAATATTTCTATGGCTATTGATCTTCTGAAGAAATTCTTGTTAAATGTCTTTTAATCCTGGTGTTGGATGAAAGCATTGGTAGTCTGACTGGTTTATAATTTATATTGCTCTATTTCATCGGGTATTCTATTTCATTTCGTCTAATAAGAATTGATGAGAGAATACATATGATATTATGATTTTGTTTCTTCTACTTGATGCTTCATCTGATATATATGTATGGGAAGATATATTGATCTTATTATATTTGATTTCAGTGGGATTAAATGATGTTTTCTTCTGGACTTTCTTTCTTTGAAGAATTATCGGGGTATTCTGTATTTTCTCTATGAGTTTGGTTTTCGATTCTCCGGTATAGTATCGTATCTTGGGTTTCTTTATTCTGGATTTCTTTATTCTGGATTTCTCTATCTTGGATTTCTTTATTCGGTTTCCTTGTTATCTTTGTTCCATAATTTGTCAATTATGACTCGTGTTCGAAGTGCGTTCTTCAGCTCGTGATAATCATGTCAAATATGACTATACTTTTAATTTGATCTTGGTAATGTGGTGATTTTAGTATTGGGATTTTTTCTAATTTCTATATAAGGATTTGACATCAGTAAAGGCATAGGTGATAAAAGCGCGAGTTTCAGTCGGTATGGTGAATTATTTATTTGAAAGATTTCATGTGACAATTATGTCAGGATTATTTTTCTCAAGTCTGATAATAGAATTTCATTTTTTACAGATAAAAGAGTAAATAGTCTGAACGAGAAGTGTATATTTATTAGAAAGAGTTGGATATTAGTTAAAGTCACTACGAATGATAAGGTTTTCGTCTTGTGAAAGCTGAAAAGTTTATTACATGTTGACAGAGTTCGGATAGATGAGAATATTGGTAACTGAAGCGTCTGAACTAGACTAGTCTACATTGAGTAAAGACTTCCTGACTTTCAGTAATGTATCATTGTATGAATTGTGATGTGTTTCAAGACAGTGAGGTAATGTGATAGTTTAGAGCATTCGATGTTACATAAAATCTGAGTTGTTAAAGAGGTTAAAGCCGAGCATTGGGATCTATCAAAATTATCCTTGCCAGTGTTGATATTGGGATGGAAATGAGAAGGATTATTCTTGAGGCCATATTAGAATTATTTCCATGGCGGAAAGAGGAAAATGTGATGTATCCTATTGTTAAATGTTTGGCGAGATCTATAAATCATATATGTATTGAATGAATTCCTACTCATCAGATTCATGGAATTTCAGGTCTCTTTGATTGTTGGATTTCTTGGAATTCCGGTCTCCATTAAATCAAGTTGAGATCTGGGTTTTATGTCATGATATCATGGGAAACTGAGAAGGGTTGAAAATTTAAGAACAGTTGAGAGTTGAGACTGTAAGCTTTCAGATCATATGAGAAATTAATGAGATATATTGGAGGCACCGCCTGAGTGAAAGTTCTTCAGCACCGAATATGAAATTGAGTAATCTAAGTGAAGACCATATTTCTGGTAAGATTTTCGGGGACGAAAATCCCTAATGGGGGGAGAGTTGTAATATCCTGATTTTGGGCCTAGTCGAAATAGTGGTTTCGTGACCACAAAATCCGAGATAGAAATAATTATTTTATGATTATTTTGAGGTCTATGATATGATTGCATGATTGTGTGAAATTTCGTGAAGAAATTTTATGCATAAAGTGCTTAAATTGAAATTAGGGACTAAATCGAATAATTTGTAAAACTTGCATTCTAGAAGTTTCAAGTATGAAATTGTTTTGAAATATTAATTAAGAGGTCTTAAATAGAAATTTTACCAATTTCTAAGTCTATGGACAAAAATTGGACATGGATGGAATTTTTGGAAAGTTTAGTACTAAGGGTATTTTGGTCATTTAGGGGTAAAATGAATTAAAATACAAAATTAAAAGCCAATTTTGCTCATCTTCATCCCCATGGACGAATATAGCAAGGAGAAACCATGGCTAGGGTTTTTCAAGCTTCCAAGCTCGATTGTAAGTCCGTTCTAGCCTCATTTTTAATGATTTTTACGTTTTTGGAGTCTTGGTAGCTCGATTAAGCTTATGCTAGCAATAATTCAACCTAGGGTTCATATTTGGAAAAATACCCATAGGTGAAATTTGTGTATTTTGGTGTTTTATGATAGAATATGAGATTTTAAATTATGTTAGACAACTTGTGCTACTCGGTTTCAAGTGAAAACTAGCAAAAGGGCTTAATCGGTAAAAATACCTAATAGTCATAAGTACATGTTAGAGTGAGAATTTGATGTTTCCATAGAAGGGAAAAATGATCAGCATGTCATAAAACATAAGAAAATAGGCTGAAGTTTAATTTACGAGGTTTGGGGCAAAAGTGTAAATATGCAAAAGTTTAGGGGCAAAACTGTAATTTTGCCAAAATATGATTTTGGGTCAATTTGAATAATGTGATTCCTAATTAGACTATATTTTAAATGATAGAGCAAGGAAAACTGAAATTCGGGCTAAAATGGAAAAATACCAAGTCGTGGACGAAATGGTAAAAGTAGCCATTTTCGCATACGAGGTAAGTTCGTGTGTAAATAATGTAGCATAACTGTTATTTTTAAGTTATTGATGTTAATTATATGATATGCTGATTTTTTTATCGTGAAATATTATGCTTTGTGGTTAATGTTGAGTAATATGCAAATTATGTTTACTACTTGATAAATATGAATTGCTACCGAGTATCGGTTCCGATATTCCATGGAAGACGACAAATGCGAGATCGAGGGAAAAAGCCTGTTTGAACCTTAGGAATAGATTAGGATACAAGTGACATGTCACTAGGATGTTTGGGCATCCGAACTCGTTGAGTTGAGTCCGAGTTCACTTATGGATGCGAATGTCCGAACTCGTTAAGTTGAGACCGAGTTCGAGAGATGTAACTAGGCATCCAAGCTCGTTGAGTTGAGTCAGAGTTCACTTATGGATGCAAACGCCCGAGCTCCTTGAGTTGAGTCCGAGTTCACTTATGGGCGGGTTACATGGTAGCTTGGCTACATATGTGGCACTTATGTGCAAACTTTCCATGTATCCGAATTATATTCCGATGTGTTCACCGGGTAAAATTCTACTCAAATGGAGGAATACTCGAGATGAAAGGGACGTATTGATAAGTGTTGTGAAATGAATACTTTGAACAAGTATGTACTTAACCCTTGGGTTGAAAACTCGATATAACAACAATATGGTAAGATGATAAATGAAAATGTGATATGAATGTCTCGGTGATGATTATGCAAATGATGTTTTATGTTTGCGTATATAGTTGTGTTACTTGCTATTTGCATGTGAGCTTACTAAGCATTTATGCTTACTCCCTCCTTTTCATTCCTTGTAGTGTTGACAAGCCAGCTCGGAAATCGGGAACGGTCCGAGACACACTCACACTATCCGTATACCATCTTGGCATAATGGCTTGCATATTTTGAATATGGCATGTATAGCATTATAATCATTTTGTATATATGGTCTTATGATATGGTTATTGAGTGGTATGGAAATGCTTGGTAATGATTAGACATTGGAATGGCTAATCATGATCATATTTGGTGTTATGTGTGCTAAATTACTAGCTAATCCATGGAAACCACGAAATAGGTAAAATTTACCATAAAATAGATTCAGACAGCAACAGTGATGTGAGTTTGAAAAATTACTAAAAATAGTAGAGATACAATTAGATGATGAATAAAATATGGAATTGAATAATTATGAGTCCATTTTCATATGGATGGAACAAAACAGGTATATGAGTTATATTTTATGAGATGTTTAAATTTTTGTGAAACAGGGCCAGAGCGATTTCTGGATCCCCTGTTCTGACTTTAAAAATTTATCATAAATTGTACAAATATAATTAGTAGTCATTCTTTATATGTACAGATTCCTTATTGAGTCTAGTTTTAAGAGAAACAAACTTCATAGTCATTGAATTTTTTTATAGAGAGATATCTGATTCGTAATACACAGATGTCAGAGCAGTCGAACCCTGAAACAGGAGAGACTTTAACTAATAAACTGTACTAATTGGCCCAACCAAAAATTCTAGAAAAACAATTAGTAAATAGATATATGAGTCTAGATTTAGGGAAAATTTACGGATCTTGATTTCGAGTTTCGTAACTTGAGATATGATTTTTCTTGTAACTGTGACGCGAGTAGCTAGAAAGCTGTGAATGTAGAAACAAAAGATTTGAAGTTCTTAATTTGATAAATTATGTTCGGTAACTCCTCAAGCTCGACTCCGGCGACGGTTTCGAGCTTGGGGGTGTTACAGAATGAGCATGTGTGAAAATCTCATATGGAAATTTGAATGTTTGTGTGCTTAATTTTGAAAAAGGACCTAATCGAGTAAAAGATAAAAGTTGCCTACTATTTGTTAAAAGTGCCTATCTGATTTGGCTTATTATTGAGAGGTCCTTATGTGGTTAATATGCCATTTACATGGTTAATGGACACTAATGGCCTTGTGTTTATTGATTTATTAGTTTTATAACAAAGGGCAAAATGGTAAACTAATTATAAAATGAATTATAATTAAAATAAGGTATGAAAATATGCCATTATTTATGTTCTTCAACCGAAGATCACAAGAAAATAAAAGAAAAAGACTACCTAGTGTTCGGCTATTGAAGGATTTGATTGAGGTAGGTATTTTGTTCGGTTTTTGATAATTTTTACGTTTTTGTAATCGTTGCTTTGTATACTATCAAGCCCATGTCTAATTTTTTCATTTTGTTGATGATTTTGAAATGTGCCGTGGATGAATTCATGAGCTTTATGTTGTTATGTGATGAAATATGAAAGTTTGATGTGGGTTTATATGTTTTGTCTTTGGATTTTTGATGATTTTGAGTAAAATGGGCTAAATTATGAAATTTGTAAATTGAGGGACTAAAATGTGAAATAAATGAAATGTATGGACTTGTATGAGAGCTATGAAAATTTAGCTAAGCTTGTGTACAAGCAAATTATGTGTATTTTCTGATTTTGTGAATTAGGGACTAAAGTACCAAAATGTAAAAATGTGAGGGCTAGTTTGCAAAATGCCCTAATTGTGTGTATATGGATTGTTTTGAATGAATGTGTGATTGAATAAATTAAATTTGAATTGATTTAGATCGAGAACTAAAGAATACAAAATTAGATCGGGGAAAGTCGAAAGTCATCGAGTAACCGATTTCATCTATCCGAATCCCTACGAGGTAAGTCGATATACAAATAAGCTTGTTTGAATTGAACTATTATTGTTCATATGATATTGAATTTATGAGGAATGAATATTCAAGCTTAATATGTGCTATTCGAGAAAGTATCGATAAAGTTCTGACGTTTGAAAAGCCTCGTATGAACCCTAGGAATAGTTAGGATACATATGTCATGACTTAGGATTTCGTTATGTGATTTTGTGTAAGACCATGTCTGGGACGCTAACATCGACTTCTGTTTTACGTGTAAGACCATGTCTAGGACATTGGCATCGTATTTGATTTCGTGGAAGACTCTGTCTGGGACGTGGCATCGATGTTTGATTACATGTAAGACCACGTCTGGGACGTCGACATTGTATATGCCTTCTGATCTTTCTGCGTATCCTTACGTTTCTGAATGGTTCAAACAGGCATTCTAAGAAAATGAATAACTCTGTGAAATCATATCAGATTCAGGTGTGTTTACTTTGTATATCCTATTTGATAATGAAAGGCAAGTATTTGAATATAAGATTTGTGTTAGAATTGGTATACAAAGTATAAATGATTTGATGATACTTATTTGCCTTGAATGATATGTTTATTTGTATATGGCTTACTAATCTTTTGAAAGCTTACTTTGTGTGTGTTTGCATTATTTTATAGATCCCAAAGCTACTATGAGCTAAGGGATCGTCGAGGATCGTACCACACTATCGAACCTTAGTTTGGTACTTTGAAAATGTATATATTAAAGTATGGCATGTATAGGCTAGAAGTTGTGGGATTATGTTTTGTGATGTATATATCTAGCCATGTGATATGGATAGTTTGTGTTTGAACTTATAGTTTGATAATGATATATGATATGTGATGCTAATGTGAAATTGTGGTATGTTTTGGTTGGTTAAAAGAAATGGTCAAAGTTGAGAAGTTTTGGTAAGTTTTGAGCATTTTATTGAATGATGTACTGATCATATGTTTAGATATGATTTTAGTTTAAGTTTTGGTATGAATTGAGATTTGATATGATTGGTAATGTTACAGCATGAATTATGTATGGTTTGATATAGATATTGGCTGAAATGGTTGTGCATATATGCTTGGTTTGGTGCTTGTAGGTTGACCCAAATTGGGGTGGCAAATTGGCTATTCAAATGGCCTATTTTTTCCCACACGGTTAGAGCCACGGGTGTGTGTCTCAGCCGTGTGTCCTCTAGGGGACCCTACGAATTAAAGTCAATATACCCTCCAGTTTTCACAAGGCCTAGACACACAGGCGTGTCTACTGGTCGTGTGTGGCAACGGGCTGGCACACGGGCATGTGGTCGGCCGTGTGGCGAAGTCAGTATCCTCCTTCATTTTCGCACAGCCTGGAACATGGGCGCGTCTTGTGGCCGTGTGGATAAGTCAGTATGTATGCCCTATTTTGCCACGGCTTAGACACACAGGCATGTCTAAGGCCGTGTGAGGCACACGGCCTATTCACACGGGCGTGTGACCTTTTAAAAGTTGAAAATTTTCTAAGTTTCTGAAACTTTTATTTGTTATCAGGTTGGTCTCGAATGCATGAGTTAGGCTTTGTATGTTTGGTTTAAGTTCTTATTGAATGTGAATAAATGACATTTACTGTAATGATATGAATATTTGATAATGATTGTTCTGATTATTATTATAAGTTTGGTAATGCCTCTTAACCTATTCCGGTGACAATTACGGGTTAGGGGTGTTACATCAGCCACCAAATTTACCTATAAATAGTACACACCATTCACCTTTCAAATCTTCCTTTAATCCATTCATTCATTAAGCATTCTCTCATTTTCTCTCGTGCTCTCTTCTCCCCATGCCAAGCCAGTCCATCTCTCTTTCCATTCTTTAACCAACAAAAGCCTTGTCAAGACCATCTCTTGGCCGGCCATCTTGAGGAACCCCTAGGAAAGGAGAAATGGGTGGATCGAAGAAACACCTCAGCCAGAAAGATCCGAAAGGCTACTAAATTGAATTAGACTTTACTCTTTCCTCCTTGTTTTTTAATTTAAATATGTTTGTTATGTATTTATTGATCTTGCAATCAACAATGATAGCTTTATTATGTTTAGCTAGGATGACTATGTTAATTCAATAATATTTGTTTGAATCATGTTTAACGTGTTTGTGCCTCAGTCAAACATGTTTTCAATTAAAATCAAGATGTATTTTATTCATACGTGATTGGAAGCGTTCAGATTAGCTGATCGATCCTTACCAGACAAGGACCAGTACACAAATAATTGAAAAGTGCAATGCTCAATTTAGATCATTAAACTTGACTAAATTAGAGGTTCATAATATCTTTAGTTAGCTCTATTATCTTGCATAGTTTTTAGGTTTTTGTGATTAAAATGTTTCAAACTTAATTGTCCATGTTACCTCGCATAAATACTAAGAAACCCTTAGTTTAATATGATTAGTAAAATGTATGTTTCACTAAGTAAAAGATCCGAGAGGACTTAATTTGGTTTCCAAACTCATGAAAGATCGAGTTGTCATAGAATGCTTTTCGAACACTGTTAAGCATGTTGAAAATGAATTAAATTGATTAACATGATTATCCTAGCCTATTCATGTTATTGATTGTTGAAATTGTGCTTTTGTTACTATAATCCATTCATACATTTAGATCATTTTCTATTTAGATTTAATTACATAGGGATCATTTTGCATCTAGATAATTTAACTTAATCATCCACCACTCAAAATATACCAAATTGTTAACCTATAAATTTACAAATAATCGATTAACATATACACGCCTTATGGAGACGATAACACATTTTACTTACTTATTACTTGAACGACTGTGTACACTTGCACAAAAATCCCGTTACAAGTTTTTGTCCCTGTTGCCAGGGACTGTTACCTTAATCATTCTTTGTGAAATTATTTTTGCAGTTTGGTTTTTATTTAATTTCTAACATTACTAATTTATTATTTATTATTTATTTGTGATTTATTTATTAGGTTTTTATAAGCATAGATTGAATATCGATCTATTACCTGTAGACCCTAAAATTGAATGGACATTTAGACAAAGAAGACACGGGAGATTTACTCAAAAACAAACCGAGATGGACTTTGGAAATAAAAATGATGGATAAGGTAATGGAGTCAATCATGAGCACAACCAAATCCTTATTGCTAATGATAGGGATCCTGCCATAAGACAATACGCTGTGCCACTCTTCAATGGATTAAATCTGGGAATTAGGAGGTAGGATATCGAGGCATCCCAATTCAAATTGAAACTAGTGATGTTTCAAATGCTCCAAATGGTGGGCCAGTTCAGTGGTATGCCCACGAAAGATCCACATCTTCACCTTCAATTATTAATGATGGTGAGTGATTCGTTTAAGATAACTGGTGTGACTGAAGATGCTTTAAGGTTGAAGCTATTCCCGTACTCGTTGCGAGATAAAGCACGAGCTTGGCTAAATTCATTGCCACCAAGTTTAATATCTACTTGGAAAGAATTAGCAAAAAAGTTTTTAGTAAATTATTTTCCATCGATTAAGAATGCAAAGTTTCGAAATGAGATAACTACTTTCCAATAATTGGATGACGAGTCCTTATACAAGGCATGGGAATGATTTAAGGAATTGCTTTCGTAAGTGTCCTCATCATGGGATTCCTTATTGCATCCAGTTTGAGATGTTTTGTAACAGTCTCAATGCACATACAAGATTAATGGTAGATGCTTTTGCAAATGGTGTGATTTTGTCTAAGTCTTATAACGAGGCTTATGATATCATTGAAAGGATCACTAGCAACAATTACCAATGGCTGACAAATTGATTAGTTTTCGGAAGACCAGTAGCTGAAGTGCACGAAGTGGACGCATTGACTTCACTCTCTGCCCAGGTATATTCTATTTCCTCAATATTAAAACAGTTTACCATTAATGGTTTGAATAATTTTGTAGCTCAATCACCAAGTCAGTATTATGTTGTTTCCTGTGTGTATTGTGGGGATGGCCATTCTTTCGAGAATTTCCCTTTAAACTTCGAGTCTGTTTGTTATGCTAGTAATCAGTATTAAAATAGAAGTGGACAAGGACCACAGTCCAACTTCTACAATCTACATGGCAAAGTCATCTAAACTTTCCTAAAGGAACCAAGGAAATGGACCGAACAATCATATGCAATATAGACCTAACCAATCACAAAGGTTTAGTCAACAAGCTCCAAAATCACCTTAAGTTAAGTCATCAAATAATTTGAAGAAATTGTTGAAGGCATATATAGAAAAAAATGACACTATGATCAAAACTCAAGCAGCAACACTGAAAAATCTAAAGAACCAGATGGATTAGTAGACCACAAGGAGCCTTGCTGAGCGACACAGAAACAAGAGGTGCAATTCAAGAAGTTCTTGGATGTTCTAAAGCAATTGCATATTAACATCCTGTTTGTGAAGGCTTTAGAACAAATGCCCAACTGCATAAAGTTTAATTCTATCCAAGAAGAAAAGGCTTAGTAAGTATGATACTGTTGCTCTAATGAAGTGCATTCTTACAGAACAAGCTACCTCCGAAATTGAAAGACCCTGGAAGCTTTACGATACCCTGTAACATCAAATAATCTTAATGCGGTAAAGGTTTGTGTGACCTTGGAGCAAGCATCAACTTTATACCCAAATCTATTTTCAAACTATTGGGAATAGGTGAAGTAAGACCCACTACTGTGATACTTCAACTAGCGGATTATTCATTTGCATATCTCGAGGGAAAGATTGAAGATATTTTGCTAAGAGTTGATAAGTTTATTTTTTCTCCCTAGCTTTATTATGTTAAGACTTTGAAGCAGATAAAGAAGTTTTGATCATCCTAGGGAGACCTTTCCTAGCCACAGGAAGAACATTGATAGATGTGTAAAAAGGAGAACTCACAATGAGGGTTCAAGACGACCAGGTAAAATTTAACATTCTAAAGGCCACGAAATTTCCCAGTCCGACAAAGGAATTAGAAACCTTAATTTCTTTGGAATGGGAGAAAAAACTTGAAGAAGACTCGTTGGAAAACACTTTAGGGTTTCAAAAATTGGAAGATGAAAAAGGTAATGAAAACATGGCTTTGATGGAAGCTAATTTGAGGAGTTATATTCAACCACTACAGTTCAAACCGCAAGAGTTGGAAGTTCGAGAATGTACACAACCCAAGTTGTCAATCAAGGAACCGCCTAAGCTTGAACTAAAGGTGCTTTCGCCCTATTTAAAATACATTTATTTAGGTAACTGTTCAACTTTTCCTGTGATTGTTTCAGCAAAACTAGCAGAACATTAAGAGGAGCAACTGATTTCTATTTTAAATAAATTTAAAAAGGCAATTTGTTGGACCATAACTGACATACAAGGTGTTGTATATATAAGATTATTTTAGAGAAAGGTGAGCAAAGTAGAATTGATGGGAAAATGAGACTTAACCTTATCATGAAAGAGGTAGTATGAAAGAAAGTGATCAAATGGTTAGATGTGGGAATTATCTACCCCATCTCAGATAGTTCTTGGGTAAGTTTGGTACAATGTGTACCAAAAAAAGGTGGAATCATGATTTTTGAGAATGAACGTAACGAGTTAATCTTGACAAGGACTGTCACGGATTGGAGAATCTATATTGACTACAGAAAATTGAATAAAGCTACTCATAAGGACCATTTTCCGTTGCCTTTTATGGATCAAATGTTAAATTGACTGGAAGGTAATAAATTTTACTGCTATTTAGATGGATGCTTGGGATGCAACCAAATATTTGTAGCCTCAGAAGACCAGCATAAAACTACTTTTACTTGCCTATTTGGTACATTTTCTTTTAAGCGAATGCCTTTTGACTTATGTAATGCACCTGCCACATTTTAGCAATGTATGATGGCAATTTTTACTAATATGGTTGAAAATTTTGTTGAGGTTTTCATGGATGATTTTTCTATTTTTGGTAACACTTATGATATTTGTTTGAGTAATTTGGCAAAGGTACTAAAATGATGTGAGGAGATGAATCTTATCCTTAACTAGGACAAATGTCAGTTTATGGTTAAGGAGGGAGTTACCTTAGGACATAAAATTTCCAAAAATAAAAATGAAGTGGATAAAGCAAAGGTGGACGTAATTAAAAGATTACCACCTTCAATTAGCGTGAAAGGAGTTAGAAGTTTTGAGGCCGTGCTGGTTTCTATCATAGGTTAATCAAAGATTTTTCAAAAAATTATAAACCTTTGTGTATGCTTTTAGAAAGAGATGTCGTTTTTTTATTTTAACAAAGCATGTTTAGAAGCTTTTGAGGAATTAAAAAGTCGATTAATCTCAACCCGAATAATTGTTACACCTGATTGGAACTCACCTTTTGAGTTGATATGTGATGCAAGTGGTTTTGTTGTTGGAGCTATGATGGGTTAAAGAAGAAACAAAGTGTTTCATCTTATATAGTATGCAAGCAAAACTTTGATAGGAGCCCAGCTCAATTATACGATAACTGAAAAAGAACTCTTTGCTAAAGTTTTTTCTTTTGATAAGTTCCATTCATATCTTATAGTTATCAATGTTACCATGTTTACTGATCATGTGACTATTAAGTATATACTCACGAAGAAAGATGCTAAACCAAAGCTAATTCATTGGGTACTTTTACTCCCAGAATTTCATCTTGAGATCCAAGACAGAAAAGGTGTTGAAAATCAAGTAGCTAACCATCTATAAAAGCTAAAACAAAATGAGGTAACTTCTTCACTTGTTCTAATTAATGAGAATTTTCCTGATCGAGGTAATTTGAATTCATGGAACAACTTGGTTTGTTGATTTTGCCAGTTATTTAGAATGTCAAATAATTCCTCGAGAAATGACATACCAACAAAGGAAGAAATTCCTTAATGATAGTTGGTATTATTTCTAGGAGGATCCATTTTTGTTTAAACAATATGCAGATAACATAATTAGGAAGTGCATAGCTAAAAGTGAGACTGATGAGATTTTGTGCCACTTCCATTCATCTCTAAGTGGGGAACACTTTGGTGGTTCTTGCACCGCAGTGAAGATTTTACAAGCAAGATTCTTTTGTTCTATAGTGTTTAAGGATGTTTACGCATGTGTGAAAAATTGTGATAGATGCCAAAGAATAGGAAACATATCAAGAAGGAACAATATGCCCTTGACAAATATTTTAGAGGTAAAACTATTCAACATATGGGGCATTGATTTTCTAGGATCATTTCCTTCTTTTTATGGAAACAAGTATATTTTGGTAGTTGTGGATTATGTATCCAAGTGGGTTGAAGCCGAGGCATACCCAACAAATGATGCTAAGGTAGTCATGCGATTCCTACGTAAGCATGTATTTACACGGTTTGGGACTCTTAGAGCTATAATTAGCGATGAAGGATCTCACTTTGTAAATAAATGACTTAATTGGTTTTTTAACAAGTACGATGTGAAACATAAAATTGCTATTGCCTATTACCCACAGACAAATGGACAAGTTGAAAGGGTGAATCATGAAATCAAAGGTAATCTTCAGAGGGTAAAGCACCCTAATAGAAATATTGGTCTTGAAGGCTCAATAATGCTCTATGGGTCTATCGAACTACTTTTAAGACACTCTTAGGAATGACTCCCTATCAGTTAGTTTTTGGAAAGGCATGTCATTTTTTGCTTGAATTGGAAAATAAGCTCACTGGGCCTTAAAACAATTAAATTTTGATCTTAAGCAAGTAGGTGAGAGAAAAATGCTACAGCTTGATAAGTTGGAAGAGTTGAGGTTATTTTCATATGAGAATGCCAAGATGTGTAAAGAAAAATCTAAGAGATGACATGACAGTCGTATACAACCTTATGAATTCAAAGAAGGTCAAAAAGTGTTGTTGTTTAATTGAAGGCTAAGGTTATTCCCTAAGAAGCTCAAATCCCAATGGAGAGGACCTTATACCATCTAGAAAGTTTATCCATATGGAGCTATAGAATTGTACGATGACCATGAAGGTACGTTTAAAGTTAATAGTCAACATCTCAAGCACTATTGGGATGGTGAAGTTGTGTGAATTAAAACCTCGTTCAAATTAATAAACCTTAATTTTTATGATCTTACTTTTTAATAAATAATTAGAAATTATTTTTCTTAAATTAGTACATTTAATTAATTCTATCCAAGGAGATTGGAACTTAAGCGGGACCGTTGTGACCTCTCCAACCTTTCTTGGGAATTAATTTAGTGTAATCTTTTAAGAAGAAATTTTCTAATTAACTTCAAAATTTTTAATTTTAATTTTAATTTTAATGTTAATTTTATTTTTTATGTTTAATAAAGGGGTCAAAATGGCCCAATTACTAATAAGTTTATTTTATCTTAAGCATTCTAGTTTGTAAATACAGTTTGGGCTCAAGGCCTGAAACAACGAAGAGGAGAAATTTACCCCACATTTGTAACAGCTCGATTTTGGGCCTAGCCGAAATAGTGGTTTTGGAACCACTATTCCGAGGCCGTAGAAAATTATTTTGATGTTACTTTATGTGATATAGCTTGTTTATAAAGGTGCATACAAATTTTGGTATATTAATTTTAGCGATTTCTAGTACAATTTCAAAAAAGGAATAAATCGCGTAAAAGGTAAAAGTTGTGTTTTGATTCCTAAAGGTGTTAAATTGCTTTGTATCTTAAATTGAGGGTCTTTAAAGTTAAATTTGGCTAGTGAAAGTGTGATGGCTGGCCAAGGGAGACAAATTGGTCAAAAAGCCAAAATTTATGGCTTTTAGGTGACTAAATTGACTAAAAATAGAATAAAATAAAGAAAAGAAAGATCTCATCTTTTCTTCATATTCTCTCCACCGAAAATGGAAGCAAAGAAAGGGTTTAGAAGCTGGAAAATTTCAGCAAAGAAACTCCCATGCTAGCAAGTGATTTTTAATGTCTTTCTTGATGATTTTTACATTTTTGGAGCCCCTAAAGCATGAGCTTTCAAATGAGGGGACTATTTTGCAAAATGATTAAGAGTCTAGCGGTTTTCCATGAAAGAATATGTGTTGTTTGCTGAGTTTTTATGGAAGAATATGAGCCTTGGTAGTGTTATAAACAACTTTCATGAAAGAAATTTGCATGAAAGCAGCTAAATAGGCTATTTTGTAAAGTTTATAAAATAAGTGTAACTGTGTGAAATAATTGAATTTGTAAGTTATTATAGTTATGAAAATGGTTTGTCTAGGCTTAATGAGTATGAAAATGTGATAAAAATCATTTTTCGAGCCTAGGAGCAATTTGGTAATTTTGGCAAAGTATAGGGGCAAAATCAAAAATTTTGCCAAAATGTGTCATTGTACTAACTTGATTAGTATATTGTTTTAATAAGTTAAATGTGATGTTATAGATGATGAAAAACGAGATTTGGGCTTAGAACGAGGAAAAACGAGAAATTGATGTTTAGGTCTCTTTTACCAATTCGGTGTCGAGGTAAGTTGTGTGAAAATAATGCAACTGCTGTTATTATTAGATGTCTAATGTTCAAATATTGCATGAAATGTATATGTACATGTATTTTTCTTTATGAAATGGATTCATGATGTCTCGATGACATTCGATAAAGTTTCGCTATGAGATTCCATGTAAGACCATGTTTGGGACATGGCATTGGTATCGATGTGTGTGAACCCATGTAAGACCATACCTGGAATATGGCATTGGCATCTTACTATGTGTACAAATTTCCCCGAATACCCTTTTGTATTTGAAGTGGTTCAACAGAAAATTCAAAGATTTTAACAAAGCTGTGATAATGAATGAATATGTTATGAAGTAGTACAGGTATGTATGCAAAACTCATGAGAAATGATTCGTTCTATGATGCACCTTTGGTAAGGATGCAAATAAGTAAGTCATGTTTATGAGAATGATTTTGCAATGATCTTGAGATTATGGTCCATTCTTATGATGCATAGCTATGTGTTCTTACCATGATAGATGAAAGGATGATGTATTAATTTTGTGAACAATAATTGTGGAAGAGTAAATTAGCCTAGACAGTTTTGGGCTACTGCAGTGGTGTAAATTTGAAAATACACCAAAAATATTAGAAAGTTAATTAGAGGCTTAATAAAATATGGAGTTAAAGCTTAATGAGTCTAGTTTCTTATAAAAGAAACCTTGTAAGCAAAAGAATTTCCTATAATGAGATATTTGAATTTGTGTAAAATAGAGTCAGAATAGATTCGAAATCCCCTATTCTAATTTTAGAAAATCATTATAAATTGTACAAAAATATTTATGAGTTATAATTTATATGTTTATAATTCTTAATGAGTCTATTTTCAAGAGAAACATACGTGAACATTATTCGAGTCCTGTGCTATGAGATAATTGAACTTTAGTGCAGAAGGGTCGGAACTGTCAGACAGTGAATCATGGGTGATTTTGAGGAATAAAATGTACTATTTGGCTAAACAAAAAATTCCAGAAATTTTATGGTAGAAAGGTACATGAGTCTAGTTTCAAGGAAATTTAACAAAACTTAATTTTGAGTTTCTTAGCTCTAGATACAAATATTTTATTAACTGTTGTACAAGAAGATAACTTATTATGAACTTGAGAATATGTTGGGAACATTTATAAAACATGTTAATGAGTTGCTTATTGTTTTCATATGAACTTACTAAGATTAAAGCTTATCCCCCTTCCTTTCCCCTGTTGTCTAATGTTGCCAGGTTAGCTCAGGTTGGAGTTCATCAGAGATATTATCACACTGTTAAGTTATCACTATTGGTGTAAGTGATTTCAAGTACTTTGAGTCTATGGCATGTATAGGAGTTTAAATATTTGAGTATGTGATATTGCTTTAGCCAAATGCATTGGCTTATTTTGATTATGGGGTTGGTAAACCTATTTATTTATGAAGAGTCTTTAATGGCTTGGTATTAATGGTATTGGATGTGATAATGAATGTTTAGTGATGAAAATGAGGTTCGATGACATGTTGATAGCTATAACATTAATGTGGTAAAGATGAAGGTAAAATCTATGATATTGGTTGCATGTGAAATTGTCATGGTCATGACATGTTAGGATTGTTTAAGTGCCTAATTTTTCCATGTTGTATGCTATTGTATAAGTATGCGTGCATGTGTTGTGAGGGTGACAAAATGGCTTGGAAAATAACCTTGTATTTGTCCGTAAGGGTAGACACACGGGCATGTGTGTAGGCCGTGTGTGACACAGATCTGCCCCCATGGGCGTGTTGTCCCGCCGTGTGACCCCTGCACCTAAGTTTTTCAACTCAATATGCATGGTAATATGCACACGGGCAAGAGACGCAGCCATGTGTCTCAGCCGTGTGAAGAACACGGTCATAGGACACGGGCGTGTGCCTTGGTCGTGTGGCTTCAATTGGTCATGACCAAATTGGCAGAATGTCCAGGTTTTTGGACACAGGTTCGGGACAGGGCATGTCCCTAGTACACAGGCCTGTGCTCTATACTCACACGGGCGTGTGGAGCCTTAAAGCATGAAATTTTTCCAAGTTTTTCTTAAGTTCTCGGTTTAGTCTTGAACCGTCTCTAATGATGTTTTGGGCCTCGGGAGCGTGTTTAAGGGACAAAATGTATGTGAAATGAAAAGTTTTAAATTGATCAAAATTTAACGGCCTAGTTTTATGTAGTTGGTTGAGTTTAAGTCTGGTAACACCTCGAACCCTGTCCCAGCATTGGATATGGGCGAGGGGTGTTACATTTAGTGGTATCAGAGTTATGGTTTAGTCAATTCTCGGGCTAACATAGCATAATAGAGTCTAGCTGTACATGCCATAGTACTACTCATGATAGTGTGATATCTCCCAGTGCAAAAGAAACTGTTTGCTAAGACAGGAAAGACGTCCAGCCGAGAAAATCTTGTTAATGATAGAAGTAATATTGAGATGATTGAAACGTGCTTTTGATATGTTGAAATTTGGAAAGGCATGAAAATAAATTCATGATTTTTACATGAATTAATACACAATATGTGATAATCATAAGTTAAAGAATGTGGAATCATGGAATGAAATGAAAGTTAAGTTGTGATAAGCTCTTTCATGCATATTAGTATTCATATGATGTTACGTGCCTAACTTATTTGGTCTAGTGATTATGAAAAGAAAACTTTACTGATATGAAATAATTGAATTTGTAAGTTGTTATAGTTATGAAAATGGTTTGTCTAGGCCTAATGAGTATGAAAATATGATAAAATCATTTTTCGAGCCTTGGGGCACAAACGAAAATTTTTCCAAAATGTGTCATTGGACTAACTTGATTAGTATATTGTTTTAATAAGTTAAATGTGATGTTATAGATGATGAAAAATGAGATTCGGGCTTAGAACGAGGAAAAACGAGAAATTGATGTTTAGGCCTCTTTTACCAATTTGGTGTCGAGGTAAGTTGTATGAAAATAATGCAACGTGCTGTTATTATTAGATGTCTAATGTTCAAATATTGCATGAAATGTATATGTACATGTATTTTTCTTTATGAAATGGATTCATGATGTCTCGATGACATTCGATAAAGTTTCGCTATGAGATTCCATGTAAGACCATGTCTGGGACATAGCATTGGTATAGATGTGTGTGAACCCATGTAAGACCATACCTGGAATATGGCATTGGCATCTTACAATGTGTACAAACTTCCCTGAATAGCCTTTTGTATTCGAAGTGGTTCAACGAAAAATTCAAAGATTTTAACAGAGCTGTGATAATGAATGATTATGTTACGAAGTAGTACATGTATGTACGCAAAACTCATGAGACATGATTCGTTCTATGATGCACCTTTGGTAAGGATGAGAATAAGTAAGTCATGTTTATGAGAATGATTTTGTAATGTCCTTGAGATTATGGGTCCATGCTTATGATGCATAGCTATGTGTTCTTACCATGATAGATGAAATGATGATGAATTTAAATTGGTGAACAATAATTGTGGAAGAGTAAATTAGCCTGGACAGTTTTGGGCTACTGTAGTGGTGTAAATTTGAAAATACACCAAAAATATTAGAAAGTGAATTAGAGGCTTAATAAAATATGGACTTAAAGCTTAATTAGTCTAGTTTCTTATAAAAGAAACCTTGTCATCAACATAATTTCCTATAATGAGATATTTGAATTTGTGTGAAATAGAGTCAGAATAGATTCGAAATCCCCTATTCTGATTTTAGAAAATCATTATAAATTGTACAAAAATATTTATGAGTTATAATTTATATTTTTATAATTCTTAATGAGTCTATTTTCAAGAGAAACATACGTGAACATTATTCGAGTCCTGTGCTATGAGATAATTGAACTTTAGTGCAGAAGGGTCGGAACTGTCAGACAGTGAATCAGGGGTAATTTAGAGGAATAAACTGTACTATCTGGCTAAACCAAAAATTCTGGAAATTTTATTGTAGAAAGGTACATGAGTCTAGTTTCAAGAAAAATTAATAGAACTTAATTTTGAGTTTTTAAGCTCTAGATAAAAATATTTTATTGACTATTGTACAAGAAGACAATTTATCATGAACTTGAGAATATGTTGGGAACATTGATAAAACATGTTAATGGGTTGCTTATTGTTTTCATATGAACTTACTAAGCGTAAAGCTTACCCCCCTTCCTTTCCCATGTTCTCTAGTATTGCCAGGTTAGCTCGGGTTGGAGTTCATCGGAGATATTATCACACTGTCAAGCTATCGCTATTGGTGTAAGTGATTTCAAGTACTTTGAGTCTATGGCATGTATAGGAGTTTAAATATTTGAGTATGTGATATTGCTTTAGCCAAATGAATTGGTTTATTTTGATTATGGGGTTGGTAAACCTATTTATTTATGAAGAGTCTTTAATGGCTTGGTATGAATGGTATGTGGATGTGATCATGAATGCTTAGTGATGAAAATGAGGTTTGATGAGATGTTGATAGCTATAACATTAATGTGGTAAAGATGAAGGTAAAATCTATGATATTGGTTGCATGTAAAATTGTCATGGTTATGACATGTTAGGATTGTTTAAGTGCCTAATTTTTCCATGTTGCATGCTATTGTATAAATGTGCGTGCATGTGTTGTGAGGGTGACAAAATGGCTTGGAAAATAGCCTTGTATTTGTCCGCACGGTAGACACACGGGCATGTGTCTAGGTCGTGTGTGACACACGGTTCGCTCCCATGGGGGTGTTGTCCAGTCGTGTGTCCCCTGCACCTATGTTTTTCAAGTCAGTATGCATGGTAGTATGCACACGGGCAAGAGACACGGCTATGTGTCTCAGTCGTGTGAAGGACACGGTCTTAGGACACAGGCATGTGCCTTAGCCATGTGGCTTCATTTTGTTCATGACCAAATTGGCAGAATGTCCAGGTTTTTGGACACAGATTCGGGACACGGGCGTGTGCTCTATACTCATATGGGCGTGTGGAGCCTTAAAGCATGAAACTTTTCCAAGTTTTTTTCTTAAGTTCTCGGTTTAGTCCTGAACTATCTCTAATGCATGTTTTGGGCCTCGAGAGCCCGTTTAAGGGACAAAATGTATGTGAACTGAAAAGTTTTAAATTGATCAAAATTTTACGACCCAGTTTTATGTAGTTGGTTGAGTTTAAGTCCGGTAACACCTCGAACCCTGTCCCAATGTTGGATACGGGCGAGGGGTGTTACAACATTACTGTCCAAGGGTTCCTTAAAAACCCTAATTTTGCTGCCACTTTTCCCTTCTTTTATACTTGCCGCCCAAGTCACTGTTGTAGCTAAATTTTTGCTACAAGTTTTCCTTAATTCACCACTATATCCTTCTCTACCACTAAAATTTTCACATCCATTCAAGAAATTAGCTTAAACCCTAGCCACTCATTCTTTTTCCTTTTAGCCATCGGCCTAAATCTCGAGGAATTTCCCCAATTTCCTGCTCTTGTCGCAAAACCTTTAATATTTACTGTCGCGAGTCTTTTTCCAGAGCAACCTTATCATTGTTGCACGTCTATCAACGTCACAAACATCTTGCTACCATCCCTTGCCAATTCTTTTCTCTTCCTTTTGCTGAAACTTTGCTTATTTTTTGGGAAAAATCACCATTTTTTACAGAATAACTAGATCTTTTAATACCTCTGCCGAAAATCCAATTGTGATCCAAGATGAGAAAACAAAAGAAAAGTTTGATTCTATCTTCAAAAATCAACCCATGATTCCAGAAAAAGATTTCAATTTAGAGAGTAATAACAAGATAGTTGTGCCTTGGCCAATATGAAAGACAATTGATGCCCTTAATTGGAACTCTTTTTTTGATGCATGGTCATTGCCTAAAGAGGAGCTAGTTCGAGAGTTCTATGCTAATTTAACTGTAACACCCTGAATTTGGGCCTAGAAGTTTTGGGCCTTGAGCATGGGAGCTGTTGAAGGCAGCTTATAATATTTTCTTGTGCATGTAAATTTCGTTAATGAAGGCTTGTTGTAGTGGTTAAGTGTGCTGAGACGTGTCGGAGAAGTCCTGGGTTCAAACCTGGACTCTAGCAAAAATTTTGGTTTAGGGTGAATCAAACCCTGGGTGTAGTAGGTAGGCCTTAAGAATATTGTTGGAGAAACTGTGCCACAAAAAGCCTTGTGGTCTGGTGGCAAAGTAGCACCACATAAGAGGCAGGAAGGTGGAGTTATAAAGTTGGCAAGGAGGTCCAGGGTTTGAAAGTCATGGAAATCAAAGAGCATTTATTTTGCTAACAGGGGACGGCAAGAGTTGGTGTTGAATTTAAACTCTGATGTTGGAGGGATCCCATATTGGGAAGCTAACATAAGAGGGGATGCGAAGCTGGCTTTAAATAGAGAGAACCATGAGGAGAGTAGAGGTACCTTTCTTGGCTAATCCCTTTCGCTTTATGGCGTGCTCGTTTGGGTTGGGCGTTGGCTAAGAGTGCTCGGAGCGTGGATTAACTCCAGTCTCCAATCAGGTGTGTATTTCTGACTACTTTAGCTATAGGATGGCTGCTTCGGGCCGCGATGGGCCGAAAGGGGTCATGTGGGCCCAATGGGCCTACGGGCCCAATTGGATAAGTTGTTTGATTGTGTAGTAAATATTGGACTAGGCTAGGTGAATCTCATATTTGTGGCTAGATTTGGGCTAAAAGGGCCACACGAGCGTGTGGGCCCATTTGGGCCGAGAGTAGTCTTTAGGCCCATTCGTATTGTTATCCCTGTTTAGAATACTTTAGTTTACCAAATTACTAAAATGCCCTCAATTTAGAAAATTACCGTTTTACCCTCGATTTACAAAATTATCGTTTTACCCTCGATTTATAGAATTACCATTTTACCCTCGATTTATAGAATTACCATTTTACCCTCAATTTATAGAATTACCGTTTTACCCTCACTTTATAAAATTACTAAAATACCCTTGATTTACAAAATTACCAAAATACCCTCGATCAGTAAAATTACCAAAATACCCCTGGTTTGTAAAATTACTAAAATACCCCTAGTTTGTAAAATTACCAAAATACCTCTAGCTTGTAAAATTACCAAAATACCCCTGATTTGTGAAATTATCGAAATACTCTCAATTTATAAAATATCGAAATACCCCTGTAGGGTAGAATTATTGAAATACCCCTCTAGGGTAGAGTTACCAAAATACCCTTGTAGGGTAAAAATACTGAAACACCCCTGTAGGGTAGAATTACCAAGATACCCTTGTGGGGTAAAATTACCATTTTGCCCCTAGGGTGTTAAATGTCTGTTTTGCCCTTGTGGGCAAGTGACTGACTTAGACTGTGTGGGTGACGGATTTGATTGTGAATATATGTTGGTGATATGAATGACTTGACTTTGATTGTTTGATTCAAATATGGGCATGACATTCTGCATACATGACATGTTGCATGGGTTGGGTTTTATAAATGGAGGAAGTGCTAAAAGGGCTATGCCCCAGTTTACTGAAAAGGGCTTTGTCCTAGTTTACCGAAAAGGGCTTTGCCCCAGTTTATCAAAAAGGGCTTTGCCCCAATTATTAAAAGAGGCTAGGCCTCCAGTTATATGATAAAGCAGCTATGCTACCAGTGGAGAGTTTGGTTGGGTGGGTTGAGTTATTCCCCACATGGAGAGCTTGGTTGGTACGGATGGAGAGTAGCGGATGGTGGGTTGAGTAGTCTCCCCAAATGGACTTGCATACATTCATTGGTATTTCATGTGATAGTGAAATGGGCCTATTGGCCATATCGTTTATAGTAAAGGCTTCGGCCCAGTATATGACGAGAATGAATAGGGCTTTGGCCCAGATTGTACTGATACCGTGTTATTCACTGTTTGTTTGTTATTGGGATTATACACTGAGTTTTCGTAAACTCACCCCGTTTCTAACTGTGCAGGTAATCCCTAAGCTTAGATGGTTTGGAGCTGCGAGTGACTCGGAGATGGCTACACTACTGTTTCTGTTTCTTTCAATTGCAATTAGATTTCATTTTGGGTTTTTAATTTATGTAATAAGGCCGTTGGTGGGTTTTAAGTTTTAATTTGGATTGTGATTTCTTATACTAAATTGCTAGTCTAGGAAAACTCGAGATTTCAAAATGGCATGATTCTTCTAAGGAACACGAGCTTCCAACAACAAAGTTTTCAAAATGCTTTCGTGATTTTAAATAAGGTAATATACCACAAACAAATTGGTAAACATTTTGATGAGAACTTTAGTTTAATAATAATAAAGGAATTTAGATTCAGTAATGGATTTTCACCGGAACGGTCAAATTTGAAAAATGGTTTGATGTGACATGCCAGATTTGGCCATAACGTCTAGGCCAAGTTTAGGGTGTTACATTAACTATGCTTCATTATACAGAAGTTCTTGTTCACAAGAAGAAGGTACCCCTAACTTCTATATCCATTAATGATTTTTTTAACCTACTTGATGTTAAAGAAGATGAGTACTTTGCTATGATAACAAATATAAATTGGGATTTTCTTCAACAAGTGCTTAATGTTGTGACAAATCTTGGATCCCAATGGATTATAAGAAAGTATGGTAGTCATTTTGCCAAAGGGATTATCTAAAACTAGTGGTCAAGGTATGGTTCTACTTTGTTTGATATAGTTTCATGCCTATCTCACATAGTTCCACCATCTTGATGGAGCGAATACTTTTGTTGTATGCAATTATAACAGAAAATTCTATCAATGTTGAAAAGATTATTCATAAGGATATCCCTGATTGTGCTAGAAAGAAGACAGGAAGTGCTTACTTCCCATCATTGATAACTTCACTTTGCTTAAGGGTCGAAGTTAAAACAAAAGCAAACCTAAAAATCCCATATGTTCAAGGTTACATCACAGCCCATGATCTTGAAAGGTTAATTGTAACAGCCTATTTTTAGTGAAATCGGAAACAGTGGTTTTGAGACCACAAATTTGAAGTCAAAAATTTTATTTTATTATTTTCTTATTACCTACAGCATGATAGAAATACTGTATAAAAATTTTGTTAAGAAATTTTACCATTTACATGCTTAATTTGATAAAAATGACAATCACTTAAAGTGCAAAAGTTAAGTTCTAATAGCTAAAGGACTTTAAAGTGGAGGTCCTTATATGGTAAATAGACCATTTTTATGCTGGTGGATGATAATGGTTTGGCAATATTGAAATTTGAATGAATTATTAAGGTTATTAAGTAAAATAGTAATTAATGATAAAAATAAACAAAACAAAATTATCATCATCTTCCATTACCATCTTCCACCGATTTTTACAAGGGAAAGAAGCCATTTTTGTGCTAAACATTCGGCCAAGCTTGTAAGCTCAATTAGGTATGTGTTTTTGTCCTTTTTAATGATTTATATCTTTTCGGGATAGTTGTAGCTTAACCTAGCTAGCCCAGGGACTAATTTGTTAAACTGTTAAACTATTAAGGTTTTACCATTATTGAATATACCTAGGTTTTTGAATTTTAATGATAGATAATGAATAGTTGTTGTTAGATAAACAATTTTTGTAAAGGAATTTTTGATGAAATTATCAATTAGGGGCTAAATTGAAAAATGTGATAAATTCATGGTAAAATTTGTGAATTTGTGAAATATATGGGTTGCTATTAGTATGTAAAAAAATTGACTAGGTTAGGTAAAATTGTATGAATTTCATTTTTCAAGCCTAGGGACTAAATTGCAAAGAAATTAAAAGAATAGGGGCAAAAGGGTAATTTTGCCGAAAAAGAGTTGGACTAAATTGAATGAAATATATATTAAAATGAGTTAAATTTATCTGTATAGATCTAGCTAGACCTCCTATGGAGTTAGATTGGCAAAGAGAAAATCTTGGATTAATCGCCTATGTATCTACGCATACTCGTCGAGGTATGTTTGTGTAATTAAATTGAGTATTTATATGTTTTAATTGAATTATATGTATGTGATTTGTATAATTTCCATGTATAAATATTGATCTTATATCTGAGACGTACGATGATTATCGAGTCCCGTTTGAACCTTAAGAATTCGTAGGATACAAATGACATGTCATTAGGGATTACCGACTGTAGCTCGTTAGAGCTTACTGATTTGTAGCTCGTGAGAGCATACCGATTCATAGCTCGTATGAGCATACATGTACAAGAATTAACAGATTACAATTCAGCACACTATGTGTGAGCTGTCCCGAGTATCCAACGATATTCTAAATGGTTCAATGGGCAATATTCTATTATGAGATGATATGAGTTCGATATGAACTATTACAGGTATATACATGAAATGCATGGAAATTATATTACATGATATATTGAAACATGAAATGGATGATACATGTATATGAAACTTACTAAGTGGTTATGTTCATCCATGTTTATTGGCTATTATATGTGTTTTACATGGATAACATGTTGGTGAATATGTACTTAGGCATTTGGCCAAATTGAGATCGGATATGCTATGTTTACGTACCTAAATTGTGACTATATGGTAAGTTAAATTCTATGTTATACGAACTTTCTAAGCTTAAATGCTTACTCGGTGTATTTTCCATATTTTTAGTGATTTGGAAGCTCGTTCAAGTTGGAAGCTTGTTGGAGCTATATCACACTATCCATCGGGTCACTCGGTACTTTCGGTTGGTTTAAGTTTGATTATAATGGCATGTATAGGTAATTTTGGCTAAAGTTGGCCAATATACTTTGTTGATAATTTGGCCAACTGTTTGGCTAGTGTTTTGGAACTTTAATGATAGCATAAGTCTAGTATATGATATGTAAATATTTTCTCTCTAATGGTTGATAAATAACTTGGTATGGTTGAATTATGGAAGATGAAAATTGTTGTATGAGTATGCATATTGAATATGTGATTTGTGATAGGACGTAATTGTGGTAAATTGGTGTTTTGGTGGAAATGATTTATATGGTCATTTGATGCTAGTTTTAGAATGGAGTTTTGGTGTCAAATGGTAAGTTTTGGTGTAAATTTACATATATGTTAGTTGACCAATTGGCTATATTGAACACATGATTAGTCATATTTATAAGTTGTCATTTCAGGTGCCTAAGGGCATATTGGTTGTATGTGATTATACCATTTGTATAAGGCTTGATTATGCTTGTTTTGGAAGCCTTATTAGAGCTTGTGTATATGTGCATTTTTGGGTGTAGGCTTATACCAAATTAGGTGAGAAGTATGGCTTGTAAAATGGCCTATTTTCGTCCACACAGGCAGAAACATGGGCTTGTGTCTCATTCATGTGTAACACATGACTAGGTGACACGGCCGTGTGTCCCCTGTAGCTTTCATAGGGTTGCAAGTCAGGCTGTTACACGACATAGCACACTTGCTGGCATACAGGCGTGTGAGGTTACTTCGAAGGGTACACGGCCTAGCACGTGTGGCTTGGCCGTGTGGCCCAAGTTAGTGAGTTACATAGGCACGGACACGAGTTGGGACACAGTTATGTGTCCCCATTTCGAATGCCCACACGGCTTGAAACAACCCAAATTTCAGTGAAATCAGAACAGTGGTATTAAGACCACAAATTTGAGCCAAAAAATAAAATTTATTTTTATTTTATTATATGGTCCATAATATGATAGAAATGTAATGTGAAAATTTTGATAAGAAAATTTTATTGATTATGTGCTTAATTACTAAAAAGACCAAATCGCATAAAATGCAAAAGTTGAATTCTAGTAGCTATAAGAATTAAATAGCTATGAAATTCAAAACTTGAGGTCCTTATATCGTAATTAGACCATTAAAGAAAAGTATGTAGATATTTTGGTGGCTCATCCATGTAAATTTAGAAAATGGGTAAGGACTAAATTGGAAAGTGAAAATATTTAATTAATTAAAAGATGATAAAAGAGATATGATCTTATTTTCTCATCTTCTTCCCCAAAATAATACATGGATACCCTAGGAGAGAGAGAGGAAACTTTCATGGCCAAATTGGGTAGTTTTAGTAATTTTAATATTTCTAAAACCGGGATAGATTAATCTATCTATTTGAGGGATCAATTTGAGAAGTTATCAAAGTATGGAAAATGAGTCATGGATGTATATGCTAAATATTAGAAATTTATGGTAGAAAATAAAAGGTTGTTGATAGATAAACAACTTTTACAAAGTGATTTTTGATGAAAACATGATTTAGGGACTAAAATATAAAGTTGTGAAATTGAAGAAAAAATGCTGAATTTTTATGAATACATGTGCTGTAAAATTTGTAATGGGATTTTTTTAGGCTTGGAATAGGAAGTAAATTGCAAAAATTTTATTTTCTGAGCCTAACGATGAAATGGAAATTTATGGAAAAGTTAGGGGCAAAATGGGAATTTTGCCTAGGATGAAAATTAAGTCCAATTGAATGTGAAATATGGTAAATTGATGTTAAATTTACTCATATAGATCCGGATAGACCATATTTGGAGCTAGAACGAGGAAAGAGGAAAATGTCGGATTAGTAGATTTTACTTACATAAACATTGTCGAGGTAAGCTCGTGTAACTAAATTGTATATGTTTTTATGCTTGAATTAAATGTTGTGCTTGTGAGTTGTATAAATGCCATAAATATGTGAAATGATCACATACTCATTAAAAACCGATAAATGAAAGTGCCCGATCAATTATAATGCCCGACAAATGATAAATGATAAAAATGTTAATTTTTATGCTTGAGTTGAATGTGAACATTTGAATTGCATAAATGCATAAATATATGAGATTGACCACATGATTGATAATGCTTGAAAGATGCTAAATTTCGTTTGAATAAATGTAAAATTCGATGGATATGTGATTTCTCGAAATGAATGAGGTCCTGCATTTGTTGCAGGCGGGATTTAGCCCGGATGGGTAATCTTGATATGAGTCCTCTCGAGCATATGTTATGGATTTGATTTAGCCCAGACGGGTAATCCAGATCAAGCTATTTAGAGCATATGTCATAAAAAGGATTTAGCCTAGACTAGTAATTCTGTTATATACATGTGTGGCTCGAGAGTGTACTCACTGATATAATACCCTATGGGTACCATTGGACATGAATTGACGGATTCTGATTCATACACCTCGAGTGTACTACTTGCGAATCCATCAATATTTTAGATAAATTCAACGGGTAAAAGTTCCTGACATGAGACGATATGAATAAGAAATGAGTTATTACACATATCGGCCTGAAATACATGAAAATGACGATACATGATAATGGATATATGGAAATATGAAATGATGATATTGTACATGAAATTTATTTGATGAGAATGTTCATCCTTGATTATAGACTTGTACACCTTAAGTATACTACTACTTGGGTGACCTTGATATTTCGAATGTTATGAGTAAAGTTCTGACATGAAATAATCTAAACTCGAGATGAACTGTTATGAAATTATACTTGTAATATAAAGAGATGATTTATACATGTTAAATGAATATATTTTGTGGAAAGCATATGTGCAAGGAAACTTGATTGTTGTTGAGCCTATATATGTTTGTGATGTTATTATGGATTATATGACTAATAAGGGTTGTAACACCCCAAACCTGGCCTGGACGATATGGCTGGATCTAGCGATGTCACATTGAAGTATTTTTTGCATAGTGCGATATTGTAAAAACCCATTCTCAACTTATCCTCTTTGTGTGTTCTTATAGAGGTTCATTCAAAATGCTAATCATATTAAAATTGTTATTACTTTTTAAAACATTGTTTGTTGCAGAAGCTTTTAAAATATGTAGCGTATACGTGGTGTTTTGGGAAAAACATTTATCTTTTTGAAAACATAAATTACCAAGAAAATAAAAACCCAAATTTAAGTTAAAATCCATAGAGGCCTTATTACATAAAAAAATACCCAAATTAAATTACTTATAAATTAAAAATCAAATAAGAAAGCAAGTGCAGTTGTGTGGCCACCATTGAGTCCCTCGCAACACTGATCCGCCTAAGGCTGGGGATTACCTGTACAGTTAAATAGATGTGTGAGTATACAAAAACTCAGTGTGTAATCCCATATAAGCAAACAGTCAAAAAACAAACACAGTATGGGCCTAAGCCCTTTTTAGTAACAGTGAAAATATCAGTTTGGGCTTTAGCCTATCTCAATATAGAAACAGTCATGTGTTCGGGCCTTGGCCCATTGCAGTAACAGTAAACAGTATGCAAGTTCTACCCATCCAGCCTCTACACTCCATCTCCGTCCAACCTTACACTCCATGTGGGGATAAAATCAACCCACCCATCCCTACACTCCATGTAGCACCAGTTGCGGCACTAAACAGTATTTGTAGTAGAGCTGCCAGTATAATAGGCTTAGAGCCATCAGTGATTTGCAACAGAGCTGCCAATACAGTACACTTCCTCCAATCATATAAAAACCCATCCCCATGCAATGCATCATGCAACATGTCATAATATTATACATGTATTCAATACAGTTACAATAGCATGCTAAAATATAAACATACATCACATAGGGGTAAAACAATCATCTTACCATAAAAGGGAAAAATAATTATTTTACCACATAAGGGCAAAATAGTCATTTTACCTCATAAGGGCAAAACGATCATTTTACCTTATAAGAGCAAAACAATCATTTTACCTTATAAAGGCAAAACAGTCATTTTACCTTATAAGAGAAAAATAATCATTTTACCACATAAGGGGTCTAAGTAAACTTACCGAACCATCAACAGGTCCACAGTCGTTTGGAGCGACCTGTGCAACCTTAGCGGTCAAATAGAGTAAATGGGCCCAAGGCCCATTATGCGGGCCCATGTGAGCCCACACGCTCGTGTGGCCAACAAAGCCCAAAAATGGCCTTGGCTAGGTGAACTACACGACCTGGCCTAATAATCTCCACATGTCCGTGTAGTTTATCCGTGTAGGCCCACGAGCTCGTAGGGCCCACACAGCCTATTTTGGCCTAACGTGGCCCAGAATGACCTAAGCCCATGAAATCGCTCATGGTGGCCTCCACTATCAAACACCCACATTTATGCGTTCAGATTACCACACGAGCGAGCGCACGCCTGTGTGGCCTCATTGGTCATAGTTTTCGACTTTTGCCTATTTACAGTTTAGGCAGTGTTTACATACCTAAACCGATTTCGATGTCGAGACTCCTATACCTATCAAAGGTTATTCAAAACCTATTAGAAGATTAACTCATAGTCTCAACAATCTTTACTAGCTTTAAGTTGACCTACCTCCAAAATGACCCTTCGCTAATGCCGTTAAGCCAAGAACAACGATCACCGAAGAACCTTCCTTAGCCAGAAACAAAACATACAACCAAACTGGAATACTAAATACACACTATATTACCTTTGATCACGAAAAGAAGGGTGTTTTGTCCACCCTAACTCTAGTTAAAGATCTTCCACCCTTCAAATAGTCCCTAAGCACCAGCCAGAATAGGTGAGCATTTACTCATCAATAAACAAATTTCACTATCCTATTACACTTACAAACAACGCGAAAAGTGAACCAATTACAAGGTGCAAGACTTGACCGCAAGAAGAGGATGCTTACCAGGAAACAAAAAAGGAACTACCGTCGGATCTAAGAGAAAGAGAAGGTGCAACGTCAAAGAAAAGAAAGGAAAGGATGAAAATAGGGAAAGATTCAGCCAAGGGAAACCAAAGTGGAGAACGTTTGCTGACTACACCAAAAGAGAAGAAGAACCAAACAGATAGTCAGTATTGAGGGAGGAAGAAACGTTAGCTCTAGAAAATGGGTAAAGCCGAAAGAACAATATTCTAACCGAAACATAGATGACAGAGATTTCAGCCAAAAAGGAGGAAACAAAAAGAAGGACGGCAACTAGAAAGGCAGAAAGAGAAAAGAAAATCATCAAAAACAAAATTTCGGGAAAATACGAGAGAAACCGAATTTGATTATGCTCACAAAAAAAACAAATAACTCTTCCATTATTCTCTCCTAAAATTCAGCCACTAAATCCCTTAATTCTCTCCTAAAATCCTTCCAACAGAACACTATCCACATCCCAACATTCCATACTACAATCCTTCCATGACCAGTTCAAACTCCACTCAACTCAGCAGAGTTTTGGTCAACCTCAACTACTCACACGGCAGGAGCAGCAAAATAAAACACTCCACTACCTTCACCAAGATTTGAACCTCAGCCCTCTGGCATAGGTAACACGCCACTTACCCCTTAGACCAACAGGCTCTTTATGTCATGCTTCACCCATTTTTATTTAAAAGCCTACTAACTAGAGACGGGGTTTATTCCCTAAAACCAAAATTTTTGCACATGTCTAGGCTGGAACCCAAGACTTCTCAGACAGTTCCCAGAACACATAACCACTGAAGCAGATACACACTTGTGTCACTTTCTTGCACAATTAAACATTTATGTGCAACCTCCAAATTATTCCCATGCTCAAGACCTAATACTTCTAGGCCCAAATTCAGGGCGTTACAAGAGCAATGAGGATATGTGTAGTGCTTGAGGGAAAATTGATTGAATATGCCTTACATAATTGCCTCAAATTAGAATGAATGGTAAGTTAAGTACCATGTTATACGAACTTACTAAGCATTTTATGCTTACTTAGTTTTATTTCCCTCTTTTATAGTAAATCAGAAGCTCGATGGATTGGAAGTTTGGCGAAGATTACTCACACTATCCATCAGCCTATATCTGTATATATGGTAAATCAATTATGGTCATAATGGCATGTATAGGATATATTGGCCATGTTGGCATGTAAATGTAAATGATGCTTTTAATCTAGCCATTGGAATGGCTAGTAATGGTTTGTATTGATGTATTTGTAATGTCATACTATGGTAGCTACATATGTGTTAAGTAGTTGATCTATTATGTCTACCATATGGACTAAACTAAGGCAAGGTTATGAACATGTATGCATATAATGGTATGCCATGTTGAATAATAGAATTTGTTTAATTTGAATGCTTGGAATGGTTGGTATTGGATGTGTATTTCAAGTGTAGGTCATGGATGTGATTTTGGGTGAGAAATTAAGGTAGAAATGGCTTTATTTTGTCCACACCAGCAGACACACGGGCATGTGCCTAGACTGTGTGTGACACATGGCCAAGTACATGGGCGTGTAGTTAGGCCGTGTGTCCCCTGCACCTAAATTTTGAGAAACATAATACTCAGAATTGAGCATACAGGAAGAGACACGGGCCTGTCTCTTAGTCGTGTGTACAACACAGCCTAGCACATGGGCATGTGGCATGGTCGTGTGCACAAGTCAGAGAGTTACACGGGGTTGAACACGGCCTCCAACATGGGCGTTTCCCAGGTTCACACAAGCTTGTCCTATAACAGCCCGATTTAGACCCTATTTGGAATGGTGATTTTAGGACCATGAATCTGAGTCAAAAAAATATTTAAAAATTATTTTCTGTGTTTATTATATGTGCATTAATATTCGTGAAATTTTCGTGTTTTAATTTTGTCGTTTAAGTGTAGATTTAATAAAAAGGGATTAATTACGTAAAATGAAAATTTGATGGTTTAATTTGTAATGGCCAAATTGTGGTTGTCTTTATAATTTGAAGTGTTTATAATGCAATTTTTCCATGAGAACATGATATGGACGGTTGTGGCCTTAATGAATATGGTTTAGTTATTAAATTATACAAGTTAAATATGTAAAATGTTAAATATGTTATTATATTAAAACATATAATAAAGATATCATGCATTCATTTTTATTACATGACCAAAACTTTAGAAAAAAATAAAAGAAATAAGCTTTAGGGTATTTGGCAATTTGGAAGCTTGATTCAAGGTTAGTTTTTGTTCGGTTTTTGATAATTTTTACGTTTTCGAGATTGTTGCAGTGTAATGTACAAAGCCCATGCTCGAATTTCTAATTTTGATGAATATTTTGAGTTATGCCATTGATGAATAATTGAGCTTTGTGATGTTAGTTGATGAATTATGAAAGATATGTTTTGGATTAATATGTTTTGTATTGGAATTTTTGATGATTTTGAGTAATTAGGACTAAATTACAAAAATAATAAATTGAGCGACTAAAATGTGAAATAAATGAAATGTATGGACTTGTATGAACATGGGTAGCATTCATCCTAAGCTTGGTTGGTGCAAATTTTGCATGTTTTGTGTTTTGTGCAATTTGGAAATTGTAAAAAGTGTAAAATGTCAGGGGTAAAATGGTAATTTTCCCATTTATGTGTTTTTGGACTAAATTGAATGAAATTATGTGTGAATGAGTTTAATTTGAATATGCTTAGATCAAGAACCAAAGAAATTGGATTTGGATCGGGGGAAAACCAAAGTTGTCGATTAGTCGTCCAATTTCGATTATGGTTGTCTGAGGTAAGTTTACAAACAAATAGATGTTGTTAGTTTTAAATAAATACGAGTTTTATATGCTGAAATAAACTATGTGAAAGTTTATATGTGTTAGCCAAATGAATATATGCTTCGGAGCTATGTTTACGAATTCGTTTCGATCGAGTTACGACGTCCAAAAGCCCCGTATGAATCTTAGGAATAGCTAGGATACATATGTAGGATTTCCGATATGTGTTATCATGTAAGACCACATTTGGGACATTGGCATCGATATGTGATTACATGTAAGACCATGTCTGAGATATTGGAATTGTATTTGATTCGTGTAAGACCCTGTTTGGGACAGTGGCATCGATATGTGATTGCATGTAAGACCACGTTTGGGACATTGGAATTGTAAAATATGTGTGATTATCCGAGATCCTATTCAATTCTGAATGGTTCAACGTGTAACACCCCGAACCCGAGACCGACACTGGAGTCGGACACGAGATGTTAACAAACTTTGAAAAATTTTTCCAGACACTGCCCAGTCTGAGTACTAGTCGCTTCAAAAATCATATCTTGAGTTTCACAACTCGAAAATCAGTTTTGTGATTTTTCCCTGAAACTAGACTCATGTCCCCACCTATTTATTTTTTTCTAGAATTTTTGGTCAGGCCAATTAGTACAGTTTATTAGTCAAAGTCTCCCATGTTACAGGGGTCAACTACACTGACCTTTTCCCATTACGACTTGGATATCTCTCTGCACAGAGCTTCAATACTGATTCCGTTTGTTTCTATGGAAACTAGACTCAGACAGGAATCCATACATATATGGTATGACCCCTAATTATCTCTGGTCAATTTATAGTGAATTTCCAAAATCGGAACAGGGAATCCAGAAACTGTTCTGGCCCTGTTCCACAAGAACCCAAATATCTCTTACTGTACTGTTCATATGATTGTTTCGTTACTTTCATATGAAAGTAGATTCATCAAGGTTCGATTACATAATTTATTCAATATTTAATTCCACTCCTACGAATTCTTGTGATTTTTCCAATCCACACCACTGCTGCTGTCAGCCTCTGTTTTCAAAGTAAACCTTACCTATTTTCGGGGTTTCATGGACCAACTAGGGCCTTGTCATACATATGCCCACATATGATGATACTTAGCCATTCCAATGGCTGATCATTTGCTCAACACTTCCATTCCAACTATAGTTACATCATGAAACCATCTATACATTCATAAACACGAATGGTCTAATGCCATACTCCACTTCTACAAGCCATTTTCGCATGGCTGTACACTTATACATTTCATAAAGTACTCGAAAAACAACAATGGGTAGTCCTATACATGCCATATCAAAATTCAACCAAAATAGTACCCAAAAGAGCCTTTGATAGTGTGTGCGACTTCGACTTCAAGATCCCGAGTCCGATAGCTGGAGAACCAAAAATCTATAAAACAGAGGAGCAGTGTAACGAGTAAGCAATTTATGCTTAGTAAGTTTTGAGCAAGGAATTCCAGCATAAACAAAGAATAACACACATTTAGCTAAACGGAATATTTCACAATACGCAATTTACCGATATCAAACTTGCTTCACAACATTAACAACCCTTATGTACATACACAATAGACTAACTTAGCCGAAGGCCGGTAGCTCGTTTATCAACTGAGCGAACATTTATTTGTAAGGGCTCGATTAAATTCAACACATACGTAACATATCCCCATATTGGGATGTTTTTCGAGTATTCGCTGGAATTTTACAGCAAGCTCATTCATTACCAAATCACGTACCTTCGGGATTTAACCGGATATAGCTCCTCGTTCAAATGCATTCGGGACATAGCCCGGTTTTAGTAACTCACACAATGCCTTCGGGACATAACCCGGATTTAACAACTCGCACGAATGCCTTCGGGACTTAACCCGGATTTAGTATCTCGCACAAAGGCCTTCGGGGCTTAACCCGGAATTTGTATCTCGCACAAAAGCCTTCGGATCTTAGTCCGGATATATTCACTTAGCACAAAGCCTTCGGGACTTAGCCCGGACAGCATTCAATTAATCATGCACATCTAACAATAATTCATGGCACATTCATATTTCATTTTCATTTGCGAAACTCAAACACAAGGCACATATCGTCCTTGCACATTCGGCTCAATAGCCACACATAGAGCATGATTTAATCACATCGTAATTTAAGCTCTCTTACTCAAGAACTTACCTCGGGTGTTGTCGAACGATTCCGCTAACTATTCGACCACTTTTTCCTTCCCTTTATCGGATTTATTTCCCCTTTGCTCTTGAGCTTAATTAAACAAATAAATTGATTTCATCATTTAGGCATCAAAAAGATGAACACAAGGCACTTAGCCCATATTTATACATTAGACATTAAAGTCTCATACATGCAAAAATCATGCATCAACACAACATATTAGCTAATTTCTTTCCCCTTGGCCGAATATGCATGTCTATTTTTGGGATCGATTTCAACACTTAATACACACATATACACACTAGTAAAGCATCCTCCCCCTTTTCATCAATTTAACACATGCATTGCTCATTAACATGCAAAGTTACATTCGACCTTAGCACACATCTTGCTAGCTGATTCTTCTCCATTTAGCAACCAATGCACATATGTGCTCACACAAAAATGCTAAAAAGGAGGTTCAAGAATCATCAAGCCATCATCACATGCATCATTAACAAGCTTCATATTTTGCATGCAATGGCATTAACACAACCTCCACCTAGGCTGAATCTTAACTCATCCTCATGCCTCATCACCACAACATCAAACACCAACCAAGAATGATGCATCCATGGTCAAGTGCCAATTCCATCACATAGCAAGATTTAGACCATGGGCTAGGTAGAACTCAAGCTAACAACTAAAACATGCATGCATCTTATGGAACATCATCAAACATACCTTAGCCTAGCTACATGCATGGCCGAATCTCTTCACCTTTCTTCTTCTTTCCTCCTTAAAATTTTTGGCCAAGGATGAACCAAAGGATGAGAAAATTTTTTCTTTGTTTTTCTTTCTAATTTAGGCTAAATGAAGGTGAGAAAAGGATGAACAAAGATCTTCTCCTCTCTTTTCTTTAGCTCACGGCAATGGGGGGGGGGAAAGAATCAACTACACACTTTTTTTTTTGTGTAATCATCATACTCCTTTTCATTATTTAATTTCCATGCCTATTATTTTATTTTTTTCCACCCATGATGCACCAACAAAACATGTCTATGACATGTCTTGGCCATCAAACTTGGTCTACCATGCTTGTCATGGCCGGCCACTACTAGTAGGGGGGAATTTGACATGCAAGTCCCCCCTTTGTCCACATGCACTAATAGGTCCTCACACATTGACCTATCACATTTTAGAATTTTCTCACATAAGTCCTATTGACTAAATTCACATGAAATCGACCAAATTGAAGCTTGAAATTTTCACACATTCATAATTACATATTCTAGACAATAAGTATCACATTCAAACATTTCGGTGACTCGGTTTAGCGGTCCCGAAACCACTTCCCGACTAGGGTCAACTTTGGGCTGTCACAACTCTCCCCCACTTAAGAAATTTTCGTCCCCGAAAATCTTACCGGTAAATAGGTTTGGGTATCGTTCTTTCATCGAGCTCTCGGTCTCCCAAGTAGCTTCCTCGATCCCGTGTTTGAGCCATAACACCTTTACTAGCGGAACTCTTTGTTTCGCAACTCCTTCACTTCACGAGCTAGGATACGCATCGGTTCTTCTTCATAGCTCATGTCGACTTGAATTTCAACCTCTGATGGGCTAATTATATGCGATGGATCAGATCGATAGCGTCGAAGCATCGAAACATGAAAGACGTCATGAATCTTTTCAAGCTCCGGGGGCAAAATCAATCTATACGCAACCGGACCAACTCGTTCGGAGATTTCGTACGGCCCAATGAATCTTGGGCTCAACTTGCTCTTACGGCCGAACCTGAGTATCTTTTTCCAAGGTGAAACCTTAAGGAACACATTGCCTCCCACCTGATACTCGATGTCTTTTCATTTCAAATCTGCGTACGACTTCTGACGATCCGTGGCTACCTTCAGACTTTCACGGATTACCTTTACTTTCTGTTCAGCATCTTTAATCAAATCAACTCCAAAAATTTTACCTTCACCGAGCTCGGTCCAAAACAATGGTGTACGGCATTTACGACCGTACAAAGCCTCGTAAGGTGCCATCTTAATACTTGATTGAAAACTATTGTTGTAAGCGAATTCAATCAAAGGTAAATACCGTTCCCATGAACTACTGAACTCGAGGATGCAACATCTCAACATATCCTCAAGTATCTGAATTATCCGCTCGGATTGACCATCGGTTTGGGGGTGAAAAGCAGTGCTAAAATGCAGCTTGGTACCCAGAGCTTCTTGCAATTTCTTCCAAAATCGTGAGGTGGATCTCGGATCTCTATCCGACATGATAGAAACAGGTACCCCGTGTAATCTCACAATTTGAGAAACGTACAATTCAGCTAGTTTATCCAATGAAGAATCCGTATGTACGGGGATGAAATGAGCCGACTTAGTCAGCCTATCAACAACAACCCAAATCGCATCCTTCTTACTTGCTGACAATGGCAGTCCAGACACAAAGTCCATTGTGACTCGATCCCACTTCCACTCGGGTATCATGATCGGCTGGAGTAATCCTGAAGGCACTTGATGTTCCGCTTTCACTTGTTGACATATTAAACATCTCGAAACAAAGTCGGAGATGTCCCGTTTCATACCATGCCACCAAAATTGACATTTCAAATCGTTGTACATTTTCGTACTCCCCGGGTGAATTGACATTTGGCTACAATGGCTTCGTTCATAATCATCGAAATGAGTTCCGAATTCCTTGGAACACACAAATGATTTCTGAACCTCAAACAATCATCATCATCAATTTGAAACTCCGATTCCTCGTTCGGAACACACTTAGCCCGTTTTGCAACCAATTCATCATCGACTTTCTGGGCTTCACGAATTTGGTGAGTCAATAATGGTTTAGCTTTTAATTCAGCTACCAACACATTGTCTGGTAGAACAGACAAACACACATTCATTGCTCGTAAAGCAAACAATGACTTCCGGCTTAAGGCGTCCGCAACCACGTTAGCCTTTCCCGGGTGGTAATCAATGACAAGCTTGTAATCTTTCAACAACTCAAGCCAACGTCTTTGTCGCAGATTCAAGTCTCGTTGAGTCATCAAATATTTGAGACTTTTGTGATCCGAAAATACATGGCACTTCTCACCAAACAAATGATGTCGCCATATTTTCAAAGCAAATACGATGGCGGCTAGTTCGAGATCATGGGTCGGATAATTTCTCTCGTGTGGCTTCAATTGTCTCGACGCATAGGCCACAACTCGACCGTCTTGCATCAATACGCAACCCAACCCAAGTAGGGATGCGTCACTATAAATGACAAACTCTTTACCCGATTCGGGTTGCACTAAAATTGGAGTTTCAGTCAAGTGAGTTTTTAGTTGATCAAAACTTTTCTGACACTTCTCCGTCCATTCGAACTTAACGTCCTTTTGAAGTAGCTTCGTCATTGGTGTGGCTATCATCGAGAAACCTTCGACAAATCGTCGGTAATAACCGGCGAGCCCCAAAAAGCTCCAAACCTCAGTAATATTTCTCGGAGGTTTCCAGTCAAGTATGGCTGAAATTTTGTTCGGGTCAACTCGAATACCCGACGCGGATACCACATGACCCAAGAAGCTAACCTCTCTTAACCAGAACTCACACTTACTGAACTTAGCATATAACTGCCTTTCCCGCAAAATTTGCAGCACTAGCCTCAGATGCTCAGCATGTTCGGTCTCATCTCTTGAATAGACCAAAATGTCATCAAGTACATACGCAAGGTATGCTTCGCACCCTCTTCTTACATATTTCTGTGCCAACATTGCTGATATTACAGCTGGCATCCCCTCCAAGTCCGCAGATTCAACTCGGATTACTTCGTTATTTGCGCACCTCAAATCAATAGTCTTGCTCTTGCAATTCACAACCGCATCATGCGCGGTCAACCAATCCAAACCAAGGATAACATCAAATTCATCAAACGGCAAAAGCATCAAGTTCGCCGGGAAACAGGAACCTCGAATTTCCAGGGGACATTTCTTACACACTTTGTCGACAAGCACGTAACGACCCAAGGGATTTGACACCCGAATTACAAACTCAGTAGACTCAATGGGTAAAGTCTTACTGGAGGCTAAGGTTTCACATATGTAAGAATGAGTAGAACCGGAGTCAATCAAAGCAATTACATTAGTATCAAAGAGAGTGAATGTACCGGTAATAACATCAGGCGAGGAAGCATCCTCGCGGGCACGTATAGCATAAGCTCTAGCAGGCGCACGAGCTTCGGATCTGGTTATATCATCTCTAGATCCTCTCTGACCACCACTAGCATTGCCCGTATTTCTAGATGGTCTACCTCGAGCAGTGGTAGCACCCGGTTTCCCACTCTGATTTTCATTCTGTTCAAACAACCTCGGGCAATCTTTAATGAAGTGGTCAACTGATCCGCACTTGTAACAGGAGCGGTCAGGGAATCTACAACTCCCCGAATGCCATTTACCGCAATATCGACATTTCGTTCTATCTCGACGTTCATTCCCAACACTGGCGACCGAAGTGCCTCGTGTACCCACAGGGGGTCGATCACGATCTCGTCTAAAAAGGCCCGAAGTGCCTCTAAACTGGCCCGCATCATCTCGAAATCTCTTCGATGTCTGTTGAAGAGACCTTCCCGAGGATCTTTTACGAAACTCTCCAGTTCCCTCATCAACTCTTTGCTTTTCTTTTCTAAGCTCTTCGGCTTTACAAGCTCGTTCAACAAGTACCACGAACTCTCGTATTTCAAGAATGCCAACGAACATTTTTATATCTTCATTCAGCCCATCCTCGAAGCGTTTACATATAATAGCTTCGGACGAAACACATTCCCGAGCGTATTTGCTAAGTCTAACAAATTTTCGCTCGTAATCAGTAACCGACATGGAGCCTTGCTTAAGCTCAAGAAATTCCTTCCGTTTTTGATCAACAAATCTCTGACTGATATACTTTTTCCGAAACTCAGTTTGGAAAAACTCCCAAGTTACTTGCTCTCGGGGCACAACAGAAGTCAGAGTACTCCACAAATAGTAGGCAGAATCACGTAGCAAGGAGATAGCACACTTTAGGCATTCATCGGGTGTACAAGATAGCTCATCGAGTACCCGGATAGTGTTGTCCAGCCAAAATTCAGCTTGCTCGGCATCATCGCTATCCATAGCCTTAAATTCAGTAGCCCCATGTTTTCGGATTCTGTCAACTGGGGGCTTATTTAACCTTATTTGGTCCGTTACCGGTGGTATTGTAGGTGCGGGGGTAGTATTTGTCGGGAATGGAGGTTGTGGAACAGCCATATTAGTTCGAATGTATTGGTTGAACCAATCATTCATCACGCTATAGAATGCTTGTCTAGCTTCATCATTCGGATTACTAGCATTAGGTTGAGAGTCTGCCGGCACTGTCCCTTGTGCGGGAGCAGGCGCTACACTCTCAAGATCATCAGCTACCTCTCGGTCACGATCGGGATCCATTACTATAAACACATTTACAATTGTCAGAAATCACCACACTATCAAGTAATCACATAAAATGGCATGTATAGCTAGACCCAACACATTACGGTAGTCCTAGAATCGACTAAACCGTAGCTCTGATACCAATTTAATGTAACACCCCGAACCCGAGACCGACACTGGAGTCGGACACGAGATGTTAACAAACTTTGAAAAATTTTTCCAGACACTGCCCAGTCTGAGTACTAGTCGCTTCAAAAATCATATCTTGAGTTTCACAACTCGAAAATCAGTTTTTTGATTTTTCCCTGAAACTAGACTCATGTCCCCACCTATGTATTTTTTTCTAGAATTTTTGGTCAGGCAAATTAGTACAGTTTATTAGTCAAAGTCTCCCATGTTACAGGGGTCGACTACACTGACCTTTTCCCATTACGACTTGGATCTCTCTCTACACAGAGCTTCAATACTGATGCCGTTTGTTTCTATGGAAACTAGACTCAGAGAGAAATCCATAAATATATGGTATGACCCCTAATTATCTCTGGTCAATTTATAGTGAATTTCCAAAATCGGAACAGGGAATCCAGAAACTGTTCTGGCCCTGTTCCACAAGAACCCGAATATCTCTTACTGTACTGTTCATATGATTGTTTCGTTACTTTCATATGAAAGTAGATTCATCAAGGTTCGATTACATAATTTATTCAATATTTAATTCCACTCCTACGAATTCTTGTGATTTTTCCAATTCACACCACTGCTGCTGTCAGCCTCTGTTTTCAAAGTAAACCTTACCTATTTTCGGGGTTTCATGGACCAACTAGGGCCTTGTCATACATATGCCCACATATGATCATACTTAGCCATTCCAATGGCTGATCATTTGCTTAACACTTCCATTCCAACTATAGTTACATCATGAAACCATCTATACATTCATAAACACGAATGGTCTAATGCCATACTCCACTTCTACAAGCCATTTTCGCATGGCTGTACACTTATACATTTCATAAAGTACTCGAAAAACAACAATGGGTAGTCCTATACATGCCATATCAAAATTCAACCAAAATAGTACCCAAAAGAGCCTTTGATAGTGTGGGCGACTTCGACTTCAAGATCCCGAGTCCGATAGCTGGAGAACCAAAAATCTATAAAACAGAGGAGCAGTGTAACGAGTAAGCAATTTATGCTTAGTAAGTTTTGAACAAGGAATTCCAGCATAAACAGAGAATAACACACATTTAGCTAAACGGAATATTTCACAATACGCAATTTACCGATATCAAACTTGCTTCACAACATTAACAACCCTTATGTACATACACAATAGACTAACTTAGCCGAAGGCCGGTAGCTCGTTTATCAATTGAGCGAACATTTATTTGTAAGGGCTCGATTAAATTCAACACATACGTAACATATCCCCATATTGGGATGTTTTTCGAGTATTCGCTGGAATTTTACAGCAAGCTCATTCATTACCAAATCACGTACCTTCGGGATTTAACCGGATATAGCTCCTCGTTCAAATGCCTTCGGGACATAGCCCGGTTTTAGTAACTCACACAATGCCTTCGGGACATAACCCGGATTTAACAACTCGCACGAATGCCTTCGGGACTTAACCCGGATTTAGTATCTCGCACAAAGGCCTTCGGGGCTTAACCCGGAATTTGTATCTCGCACAAAAGCCTTCGGATCTTAGTCCGGATATATTCACTTAGCACAAAGCCTTCGGGACTTAGCCCGGACAGCATTCAATTAATCATGCACATCTAACAATAATTCATGGCACATTCATATTTCATTTTCATTTACGAAACTCAAACACAAGGCACATATCGTCCTTGCACATTCGGCTCAATAGCCACACATAGAGCATGATTTAATCACATCGTAATTTAAGCTCTCTTACTCAAGAACTTACCTCGGGTGTTGTCGAACGATTTCGCTAACTATTCGACCACTTTTTCCTTCCCTTTATCGGATTTATTTCCCCTTTGCTCTTGAGCTTAATTAAACAAATAAATTGATTTCATCTTTTAGGCATCAAAAAGATGAACACAAGGCACTTAGCCCATATTTATACATTAGACATTAAAGTCTCATACATGCAAAAATCATGCATCAACACAACATATTAGCTAATTTCTTTCCCCTTGGCCGAATATGCATGTCTATTTTTGGGATCGATTTCAACACTTAATACACACATATACACACTAGTAAAGCATCCTCCCCCTTTTCATCAATTTAACACATGCATTGCTCATTAACATGCAAAGTTACATTCGGCCTTAGCACACATCTTGCTAGCCGATTCTTCTCCATTTAGCAACCAATGCACATATGTGCTCACACAAAAATGCTAAAAAGGAGGTTCAAGAATCATCAAGCCATCATCACATGCATCATTAACAAGCTTCATATTTTGCATGCAATGGCATTAACACAACCTCCACCTAGGCTGAATCTTAACTCATCCTCATGCCTCATCACCACAACATCAAACACCAACCAAGAATGATGCATCCATGGTCAAGTGCCAATTCCATCACATAGCAAGACTTAGACCATGGGCTAGGTAGAACTCAAGCTAACAACTAAAACATGCATGCATCTTATGGAACATCATCAAACATACCTTAGCCTAGCTACATGCATGGCCGAATCTCTTCACCTTTCTTCTTCTTTCCTCCTTAAAATTTTTGGCCAAGGATGAACCAAAGGATGAGAAAATTTTTTCTTTGTTTTTCTTTCTAATTTAGGCTAAATGAAGGTGAGAAAAGGATGAACAAAGATCTTCTCCTCTCTTTTCTTTAGCTCACGGCAATGGGGGGGAAAAGAATCAACTACACACTTTTTTTTTTGTGTAATCATCATACTCCTTTTCATTATTTAATTTCCATGCCTATTATTTTATTTTTTTCCACCCATGATGCACCAACAAAACATGTCTATGACATGTCTTGGCCATCAAACTTGGTCTACCATGCTTGTCATGGCCGGCCACTACTAGTAGGGGGGAATTTGACATGCAAGTCCCCCCTTTGTCCACATGCACTAATAGGTCCTCACACATTGACCTATCACATTTTAGAATTTTCTCACATAAGTCCTATTGACTAAATTCACATGAAATCGACCAAATTGAAGCTTGAAATTTGCACACATTCATAATTACATATTCTAGACAATAAGTATCACATTCAAACATTTCGGTGACTCGGTTTAGCGGTCCCGAAACCACTTCCCGACTAGGGTCAACTTTGGGCTGTCACACAACGGGCAATGATAAGTTGTGATTGAATGTGTATAACGAGCTAAAGTGATCAGGTATGTGATAGTTTATTACTTATTTGAAAATAAGGTAAGTTGGTTATTTGATATGTAATACAAATTATATATGATATTTGATAGAGAACCTAAATTGGGGGTCTTTAAAGGGCAATTGGACCCTTTAGGGAGGCATGGCCGGCCATAGGAGACAAGGGTGGTCAAATTTTCAAATTTGGTAGGTTAGGTGGCTTCTTTTGACTAGAATAGAAATAAAATAAGAGAAAGATGATATCACCTTCCTATCTTCTTCTCCACCACTGAAATTTTCAGCAAAATAAGGGTTTTGGACCTTGAAAATTTTAGCAACTTTAAGACTTCACAAGTAAGTGATTTTCCAACCCTTTGTTGAATATTTTTGTACTTTTGAGACCCTTGAAGCACAAGCTTTCAGATAAGGGTACTATTTTGCAAACTGATTAAAAGTTTAGGGTTTTTTCATGAAAGGATTTGTAAAGTTTCCTGAGTTTTTGTGGAAGGAAATGAGTCTTGGGTGTCTTATAACCAACTTTTGTGAAAGGTGTTAGCATGAAAACACCTAAAAGGATAATTTTGCATAAGTTGTAAAATATATGATAAGGGTGTGAAATACTGGGAAAATGGAGTTGCTATAAGAGTATAAAAGGGTCGGCTAGGCTTAAGATGTGAAGAAATTTGATAACAATCAATTTTCGGGCTTAGGGGTAAAATGGTCATTTTGCAAAAGTCTAGGGGCAAATTGGTCATTTTTCCCAATTATGTATTTTAGAGTGCCTAGATTGATAAAGTGACTAAATAAGTGCATTTTTTTTATTATAGATCAAGAAATACTAAATCCGAACCTAGACCGGGGGAAAGCTAAACAAATCGACTAAATCGACTAGTCGCCACATTTTGTAATCTGAGGTAAGTTGTATGTAAATAATACAACTACATTGGTTATGTATGTGTTGAATTGTATTTAAATTAATATAGCATGAATTGCTCGAGTGTAGAATAGAGAAAGTATGATAATGATAGAGATAGTAGAATTCTCGATTGAACCTTAAGAAATAAATCGGATATTCATGCCATGACATTTGGGTTACTTGTGTGAGCTAGTGTAAGACATGTCTGGGACATGCATCGGCCACATTATGAGAGCCAGTGTAAGACCATGTCTGGGACATGGCATTGACATTGAGACAAGTGCTAGTATAAGACATGTCTGGGACATGCTTCGGCCTTGAGATGTAAGCCAGTGTAAGACATGTCTGGGACATGCATCGGCTACGAGAGGTGTTAGTGTAAGACCATGTTTAGGACATGGCATCAACACAGATATGCTAGAGCTCGTCTGGGACATGGCATTGGCACCCGACCCCATGTTTTAGGCTAAATGAGTATCTAATAATGATCCAAATGGTTCAACAGTGAAAGTATGGTTTAAAGTTAACCAGGAAAGTATAATCGTGTTGTGAGTGGTCCAGGTACCTATATGGTATGTATGAAATGTGAGCTCAATATATGCTATATAAGGTGTATTCAATACTGATGAGTAAGTTTTGCTTATGCCACTTGTGTGTTATGATGATTGTTGGTGAATGGTAAAGTTATGTTGTATATTTATTTATGTGTAACTTACTAAGCTTTATGCTTACTCCCTCTCCTTTTTCTATTTTCTTATAGTGCCGCCTATCTAGCTCAAGGATCAACGAAAGTCGGAGATATCGATCACACTATCAATCGAAGCTTTCGGTATAGTTTGATTTATATTTTTGAATATGGCATGTATAGGGCTTAGACTTTACTTTGTTTGTGTCATTGAGAATTGGCCAAATGTGTTGGCTTGGGTTGAGAACCCTTCATTTTGTATTAAGCTTTGAATGATGGCTATTATTCATTTTGATTTATATGTAAATATGCTATTTCCATGGATGAATAAAATGCATTTGGAATGTTATTTATTGTGGCTGATTTGGTTGTATGAGATAGCCTTATATTGGTTTTGGTTGCTATTGAGCAGGTTGTGTAAATAAAGGTAACTAAAAGGCTTGGTAAATAGCCTTAAATTGTCCACACGGGTAGACACACGGGCGTGTGTCTAAGCCATGTGTGACACACGGTCTGCCCCATGGGCTCGTGGCCGGGCCATGTGCCCCCTACACATAAAAAACAATTCAAGTTAGTATGCATGATAGTAAGCACAAGGGCAGAGACACGGCCGTGTGTCTCAACCGTGTGAGGGACACGACCTAGCACAAGAATGTGTGCCTTGGCTGTGTGTCATTTTGGAGGTGCTGACGTCAGAAATAGAATGTCCATGTTTTTGCACACGGGCTAGGACACGGGTGTGTCATGGCTTGTGAAGGACACGAGCCAGGCACACGGGCTTATGCCAGGCCATGTGAAAACCCCTGTAGGTGTGCATTTAGAATTAATTCCATACATGTAGAGGACACGTGCATGTCCTTGTATTGCTTAGGTCGTGTGTGTCACATGGGCCATCAACACGACCATGGTGAAATGGCCCACGGGTGTGTTACCCTTCCACACGGGCGTATGCCCTGTTTCAAAGTCAAATTTTATATAGATGGTTTCAGTACCCAGATTGATCCCTGAATAGTTTTCAATGGTCTATTTGGGGCTTGTAGGCCCATAATAAGAAGTTTAAAGTAGAAATTGAAAGAGTTCTAAAATGTACCCAAGTCTTGGAGACTTGGGGAATGTTTGTGCATATGAGATCGAGTTAAGTAATGCCTTGTATTTCTCTCCAAAGTGGGTTAGGGGTATAGGGTGTTACATTTAGTGGTATCAGAGCTATGGTTAGTCGGTTGTAGGACTAATCTAGCGAGAGTATGGGTCTAGCCATACATGCCATTACTGTGTATTGATAGTGTGACGAATTCTGATGATTATAAATTGTATTTCCATATAGTAAATAATCCTGATAGAGCTACGGTGAATGACATGGAGAGTAATGCGTCGACTCCCATCGAAGGGACTGCACCAGTTGAAAGTGAGCCTATGACTTTGGGCTAAGGCAAAGAGGCTAGAGAAGCTTATCTCCGAATGATGGATGCTTGGTATATGGAGTTCGTTCGTGCAAATCTGAACACTCCACCTCCCCTACCTCTTCCGATTCCTTAGTATGCCTCAGTAGCTCTACAAGGCACAGACTTGATTAGGAGAGAGAAGCCTCCGGTATACAAGATTAGAAAGCAAATGGCCAAGGAATTTCAGGCTAACTTAGATGACGACCCAGAGAAAGCAAAGTTTTGTTTATAGAATGCCATCAGGGTATTTATGAATTGTCGTGCACACCTGAAGAGTGCGTAAAGTGTGTAGTATCGCTCTTGTGAGATTCGGCTTACCAGTGGTGGAACATTTTCGCGTCTATGGTACCAAGAGAGAGTAACTTGGGAATTCTTCCAGGAAGAATTCTGGAAAAAGTATATTAGCTAGAGATTTATAGACAAAAAGAGGAAGGAATTTTTAGAGTTGAAGCAAGGCCGAATGTCAGTAACGGAATGTGAGCATGAATTTGTGAGGCTTAGTAAGTATGCACGGGAGTGCGTGTCTACAGAAGCCACTATGTGTAAAAAGTTTGAAGATGGTCTTAATAAAGATATCCGAGTATTTGTTGGCATCCTAGAACTAAGAGAATTTGTAGTACTTGTTGAGAGAGCATGCAAGGCAGAAGAGCTAGTGAAAGAGAGGAGCAAAGTGGATATTGAGTCGCGAGATTCAAAGAAGAGACAGATGGGGAGTTCACAACAGTCCTCATCTAAGAGATTGAAGAAATTTGCTTCTCGATCGAATGCTTCAGTGGGGCTTTCGAATAGAAACAAGAACCAGCAGATCACAACTTCTAGAGCCCAGACCACTTCTATTGCGAGCGTCGGTAGTGTTTGACTGAATAGGCTAGAATGTTCGCAATGTGGTAGACGCCACTTTGGCGAGTGTCGGGGAAATGAGAGGGGCTGTCTTAAGTGTGGATCATTAGAAAATTTCATCCGAGACTGTCCCGAAATGGAAGAAAGATAGAGAACATAAGAAGTGAAGGCGAGTAGTGCTCCATTGAGGAGTATACCACAAAAGAACTCTAGAAGTGGGGCTACTAGCAGAGGTGTGCCAAGAGATGCGGCAGTGAGGTCTGAGGGCAGAGCGCTTGCAAGGAATTATGCTATTCGTGCCCGTGAAGAGGCAGAGTCTCCTGACGTGATCATGGGTACGTTTTCTATCCATAAAATATCTATTGTTGCTTTAATTGACCCGGGGTCTACTCACTCTTATATTTGTATGGAATTAGTACCTCGTATGAACATGATAGTAGAGTCCACTGAGTTTATGATAAAAGTGTCCAACCCTTTAGGCAGACATGTGCTAGTGGAGCAAGTATGTAGGAATTGTCCTTTGATAATTAGAGATTGTTGTTTTTCGGCTAACTTGATGTTAGTGCTGTTTAATGAATTTGATGTAATCCTTGGGATGGATTGGTTGACTTCTCATAGTGTTGTAGTGGATTGTGGGAGAAAAGTGATTTAGTTGAAATGTGAGACGGGAATATTCTTCGAGTTAGACCAGATGAGTCAGATAATTTGCCTGTTATAATATCGTCTTTGACTACTGAGAAATATTTGAGAAAAGGATATGAAGCTTACCTAGCTTTGGTGTTGAATACTCAAGTGTTTGAGCTGAATATTGAATCGGTACCAGTGGTTTGTGAGTTTACAGTCGTGTTTCCGGAGGAATTACCCGGATTACCTCCAGCGAGGGAAGTTGAGTTTAGAATCGAGCTAGTCCTCGGTACGGTACCCATCTCGATTGCTCCATATAGGATGGCTCCTATGGAGTTAAAGGAGTTGAAAGCTCAACTACAAGTGTTAACTAACAAGGGCTTTGCAAGACCGAGTTTTTCCCTATGGGGTGTTCTGGTGCTTTTTGTGAAAATGAAGGATAGGTCGATGAAGTTATGTATCGACAATAGACAGCTCAACAAGGTAACAGTGAAGAACAAGTATCCTTTGCCAAGGATCGATGACCTGTTTGATCAGTTAAAGGGAGCCACTGTATTTTCTAAGGGTGATTTGAGGTCAGGATACTACCAGTTAAGGGTGAAGGAGCAAGACGTACCGAAGACTGCGTTTCAGACAAGATACAGGCATTATGAGTTCCTCGTCATGCCCTGGTTTGACTAATACCCCGACAGTGTTTATGGATTTGATGAACCGCATTTTTTGGCCGTATCTGGATAAGTTCGTAATAGTCTTTATCAACAATATATAAATTTACTCGCGTGATGAGAGTGAGCACGCGAAGCATTTGAGGACTGTATTACAGACCTTGAGAGATAAGCAATTGTATGCCAAGTTAAATAAGAGCGAATTCTGGCTTAAGGAGGTTGGATTTCTAGGGCATATTGTGTCGGGTGACGGGATTAAAGTAGACCCAAGCAAAGTCTCGGCTATTGTTGAATGGAAGCCGCCGAAGAATGTGACTGAGGTCTGAAGCTTTTTGGGTTTGGTCGAATACTATAGGCGGTTTATAAATGGATTTTCTATGATAGCTACTCTAATAACGAGACTGCTGCAGAAAGATGTCAAGTTCGAATGGACAGAAAAGTGCTAACAGAGTTTCGAGCAATTAAAGGCTTTGTTGGCCAAAGCCCTAGTGTTAGTACAATCGGAGTCAGGTAAGGAATTTGTGATATTTAGCGATGCCTTCTTGAATGGTTTAGTGTGCGTGCTTATGCAAGAAGGCAAGGTTATCGCCTATGCCTATGACAGCTGAAACTACATAAGAAAATTTACACGACACACGATCTAGAGTTGGCTGCCATCATGTTAGCATTGAAGATTTAGAGGCACCATTTGTATGGAGAGAAAAGCCGAGTATTCACTGACCAAAAAAGTCTCAAGTATTATTGACTCAAAAGGAATTAAATTTGCAGCAACGATGATGGTTAGAACTAATAAAAGATTTTGAGTTGATTATCGACTACTATCTGAGAAAGGCAAATGTAGTCGCCGATGTTTTGAGTAGAAAGTCATTATCTACTTTAAGAGCCATGAATACTCAGTTGGCTATGTCTAGCAATGGTTCGGTCTTAGCAGAGTTGAGAGCTAGACTGACATTTTTACAAGAGATCCGTTAAGTGCAAAAATATGATAAGGAGTTGCAAGCTAAGATGACTCAGTGCGAGATGGAAAATGAATCTGAGTTTCGTATTGGTGTTGATGGATGATTAATGTTCAAAAATAGAGTTTGTGTACCCAAGGGCAATGAGCTTATTCAGAAGATTCTGCGAGAGGCCCATAATGATTGTTTATCCATCCACCCGGGCAGTGTAAAAATGTACAACGGCCTGAAGAAAATGTATTGGTGGTTGGGGATGAAAAGAAATATTTCAGAGTTTATTTCCAAGTGTCTTGTGTGTCAGCAAGTGAAAGCTGAACACTAAGTACATTCAGGTCTACTACAGCCTATAATGATTCCAGAATGGAAGTGAGATCGGATTGCCATGGATTTGGTGACAGGTTTACCAGTAACTCCAAAGAAAAAGGATTCTTTTTGGGTTATTGTGGATAGGTTAACAAAGTCGGCACATTTTATACCAGTGCGTACAGACTGCTCCCTTGAGAGATTGGCTGAATTTTATGTTTTCAAGAGTGTGAGACTACACGGGGTGCCCTTGTCGATTCTTTTAGATAAGGACCCGAGATTTACCTTGAGGTTTAGGAAAAAGTTACAAGAGGCATTGGGAACAAAGTTGAGTTTTAGCACGACATTTCATCCGCAAACAGACAGCCAGTCAGAAAGAGTAATTCAGATTTTAGAAGACATGTTACGGTACTGTATTCTCGAGTTTCAAGGCAGTTGGGAAAGGTACTTGCCATTGGTTGAATTTGCCTACAACAACAATTATCAGTCAAGTTTGAAGATGGCGCCTTATGAGGTTTTGTATGGGCAAAATTGTCGAACGCTCTTATTTTGGATCGAGCTAGGAGAGGGTCAGATTCACGGAGTCGAATTAGTCAAAGAGACTGAAGAGAAAGTTAAAGTGATTTGAGACTATTTGAAGGCTTCCTCGAATAGGTAGAAATCCTATGTGGATTTGAAATGGAAAGAGATCGAATTCCAAGTTGGTGATCGAGTGTTTTTGAAAGTATCTCTGTGGAGGAAAGTCCTCAGATTTGGTAGAAGAGGCAAGTTGAGTCCTCGTTTCATAAGACCTTATGAGGTTATCAAAAGAATAGGACCAGTTGCCTATCAATTGACTTTACCACCACAGTTGGAAAAGATTCACGACGCATTTCATGTATCCATGCTACACCGGTATAGATCAAACCCTTCGCATGTGATTATGCCAACAGAGGTTGAGATTCTTCTGGACATGACTTATGGCGAAGAGCCAGTCAAAATATTGGCTCAGGAAGTCAAACAGTTAAGAAATAAGAGTATTACACTCGTGAAAATTGTGGCATAGACATGGACTCGAGAAAGCCACATGAGAACTCGAGGAGACTGTGAGAGATTAGTGCCCGAACTTATTCGCCGATAAGATTTTCGTGGACAAAAATCCATAAGGGGGGAAAAATATAATAGCCCGATTTAGGGCCTAGTCAGAATAGTGCTCTCGGGACCACAAATTTAGAGTCGAATAAATTATTTTATAATTTCTTAGATGTTATAACATGTTTTTAGGAGTGCATGAAAAATTTGGTGAGTTAATTGTGACATTTGTAAGCCCTATTGTGAAAAAGGACTAAATCGCATAAAATACAAAAGTGTAAGATATGTGTGAGCTTGTGACAGCCCAAAATTGACCCTAGTCGGGAAGTGGTTTCGGGACCGCTAAACCGAGTCACCGAAAGGTTTGAATGTGATGTTTATTGTCTAGAATATGTAATCATGAAAGTGTGAAAATTTCAAGCTTCGATTTAGTCGATTGCATGTGAATTTAGTCAATAGGACTTATATGAGAAAATTTTAAAATGTGATAGGTCAATGCATGAGGACCTATTAGTGCATGTGGAAGAAAAAGGGGACTTGCATGTCAAATTCCCCCTCCCTAATATGTAGTGGCCGGCCATGCTATGGGTGGAAACATGTCACCAACATGTTGTATTAGTGATGTATGGTAAGGGAAATAAAATATTAAGCATGATAATTAAATAATGAAAGGAAGGGTGATGGAAAAAAATAATAATAATGGTCTCACCCCCTTGTTGCCGTGAATTGAAGAAAGAAAACAAAAAAAAAAGTGTTCATTCTTGAACATCCTTGGCCGAATAGAGGAAAGAAAGGAAGGGGGAAGAGCTTGAGAAAATCGGCTATGGTGGTTTGCTAGACTAAGGTATGTTTGATGTTGTCTTTGAGATGCATGCATGTTTTAAATAGCCCATGTTCAAATCTTGAATCTTGTTGATAACATGAGCAATCGGTCATGAGAAAGTGTTCAAGGAATGGTTGTTGTTCATGTTATTTGGATGAGAAATGGTGAGTTTTGTTGTTTCATGTTAAAGTTAGGTGAATGATGATAGAGGAGTGTTTGAACTATAAAAAAAAAAGAATCGGCTACCTTGTTATGAGCTAGGGCCGAATGTGAGTTTGGTTGTGTTTGAATATTACATGCTTGGTAGAATGGTGGATGAAGGTGCCGAATGTATGTTGGATTGATAGAGTCTCCAAATTGATTTTATGTGTGTATGCATGACCGAATATACGTGGTCACATGAGTAAGGAAATGAGTTATTTGATATGTGGTAAAAGTTAAGTACTAAATCGAAGGTTGCTAAAATTGCCATTTCTTTAGCCGAATATGTGCTTGATCAATGAAGGAATTGTTGAAGAATATAGGTGAACTTGGTGAGAGTATTCGGCCTAGTGTATAAATGATATGAAGATTTTAGGAAATTGTTTTGGTTAGGTGTATGTATGATTAAGTATATTCGGCAATATACTTAAAGTGGGTACATGATATTACATTATAATTATTGAGCTTAAGTAAATGGATATGTGTATATGTGGTCATATAATGACATCTTGGTTTGAATTTAATGATGTGTGATTGCCGGATGTGATAAATAAATTCATGTTATTGGGTTAAATATTGAATACTCTTATTTGTATTATTTAAGCTCAAGAACCTAAAGGAGAGGCGTCCAACAAGGGGAAATCGAAGGTCATCGAGTAGCCGACTCGGAATTATTTTACCCAACATAAAGTAAGTCATTAAGCATGTAGTTGGTATTATTTCAAATGGTCATAATGTGTATGTATTGATGCTGATTGGAATGAATAAATATACATATATATATATGCATGTACGTATGTGATGATGAAATTGTTGAATGAAAGAAAAGAAGTAAGATGTACTGAGTTGTTGATCTCGGCACTAAACGTGCGGGATGACCATTTATGACCATGAGATTGGCGCTAAGTGCGCGGGATTAAATTGTACAGCACTAAGGGTGCGATTCGACTATGTTGCACTAAGTGTGCGAAATGAATATGATGCACTAAGTGTGCGAATTGACCATGCGGCACTAAGTGTGCGAGTTTGACTATGTAGCACTAAGTGTGCGATTTGATTACGTAGCACTAAGTGTGCGAGTTGATTATATAGCACTGAGTGTGCGGGCTCAATATACATTCGTGAATCATTATGGACACTATGTGTGCGACACTATTGAGTCGATCGCGGACAGCGGATCGGGTAAGTGTCTTGAGTACGTGGCTAATAGGTGCTATGCTTATACTTGGTGTTGAGCTCGGTAAGTTCGAACCTATGTGACAAACATACTTGAAGTCACGTACATAAAATTTATCGTAGGATGGGTGAAAGGCCGTATAGTCGTTTGATTGTAACGAAAATAAATCGATTTATGAAAATGCTTCAATGTCCTATTGATGAGTATATAGAATGTGAATGCATGAATTGATATGAAATTGAATCGATAGGTTGGAGGAACTATGGTATGGTTCGGTATGGATGGAGTAAATTGTCTCGTTCCATTTTGTTTCCTCTTGTGATAATGTTATTGATAGATGGTAGTGCATTGCTTATGACTTACTGAGTTATAAACTCACTCGATGTTTCCTTGTCACCCATTATAGGTTGCTTGGACTCATCTATTTTTGCGGGGTCGGGCCGTCATCGAAGTCATCACACCGGATAGCAAGTTTTGGTATTTTCTTCTTAGTTGGCTTAGAAGAACATTTTGGCATGTATAAGCTATTACGTTGTGTTTGAATTTTGGCATGTAAACTTTAAGCCATGCGAAAATGGCACGAATGTTCGATTGAGTTGGATCAAGGGTAGGCATGAAATGGACCTAGTTACTTTCGTAACAGATGCTGGCAGCAGCAGTGTCATGAGATTGAAAAATCACTAAAAATAGTAGGAGTGGAATTAATTGATGAAAAAATTATGTAATCGAAGCTCGATGAGTCTGTTTTCATGAGGAAGTAACAAAAAGATCATATGGGCAGTATATTAAGAGATAATCAGATTTTTGTGGGACAGGGCCAGAACGGTTTCTGGATTCCCTGCTCCGACTTTGGAATTTCATTAAAAATTAACCAGAGATAATTAGGGGTCGTACCATATATGTACAGATTCCTCTCTGAGTCTAGTTTTCATAGAAACAAACGGCATCAGTATTGGAGCCCCGTGCAGGGAGATATCCAAGTCGTAATGGGCAAAGGTCAGTGTAGTCGATCCCTGCAACTTGGGAGACTTTGACTAATAAACCGTACTAATTGGCCTGACCAAAAATTCTAGAAAAAAATACATAGATGGGCACATGAGTCTAGTTTCTGGGAAAAATTACGAAACTGATTTTCGAGTTACGAAACTCAAGATATGATTTTTAAAACGACTAGTACACAGATTGGGCAGTGTCTGGAAAATAAATTTTGTAAGGGGTTAAAGCCAGTTAACGCCTCGTGTTCGACTCCGGTGTCGGTTTCGGGTTCGGGGTGTTACAGAGCTAGTGTAAGACATGTCTGGGACATACATCGTCCATATTATGAGAACTAGTGTAAGACCATGTCTGGGACATGGCATCGGCATTGAGACAGGTGCTAGTGTAAGACATGTCTGGGACATGCTTCGGCCTCTAGATGTAAGCCAGTGTAAGACATGTCTGGGACATGAATCAGCTACGAGAGGTGTCAGTGTAAGACCATGTCTGGGACATGGCATTGACACAGATATGCTAGAGTTGCGTAAGACCATGTCTGAGACATGGCATCGGCACCTGACCCCATGTTTTAGGCTAAATGAGCATCCGATAATGATCCAAATGGTTCAACGATGAAAGTATGATTTAAAGGTAACCAGGAAAGTATAACTGTGTTGTGACTGGTACAGGTACCTATATGGTATGAATGAAATGTGAGCTCAATATATGCTATATGAGGTGTATTGAATACTGATGAGTAAGTTTTGCTTATGCCACTTGTGTGTTATGATACTTGTTGGTGAATGGTAAAGTTATGTTGTATATTGATTTATGTGCAACTTACTAAGCTTTATGCTTACTCCCTCTCCTTTTCCATTTTCTTATAGTGCCGCTTATATAGCTCAAAGATCAACGGAAGTCAGAAATATCGATCACACTATCAATCGAAGCTTTCGGTATAGTCTGATGTATATTTTTGAATATGGCATGTATAGGGCTTAGACTTTACTTTGTTTGTGTCATTGAGAATTGGCCAAATGTGTTGGCTTGGGTTGAGAACCCTTCATTTTGTATTAAGCTTTGAATGATAGCTATTATTCATTTTGATTTATATACAAAGATGCTATTTCTATGGACAAGTAAAATGAATTTGGAATGTTATTTATTGTGGCTGATTTAGTTGTATGAGATAGCCTTACATTGGTTTTGGTTGCTATTGAGCAGGTTGTGTAAATAAGGGTGACTAAAAGGCTTGGTAAATAGACTTAAATTGTCCACACGGGTAGACACAAAAGGCGTGTGTCTAAGCCGTGTGTGACGCACAGTCTACCCCATGGGCGTGTGGCCCAGCCGTGTGTCCCTTGCACGTAAAAAAATTTGAAGTCAGTGTGCATGATAGTAAACACACGGGTAGAGACATGACCGTGTGTCTCAGCCATGTGAGGGACACGGCCTAGCACACAAGTGTGTGCCTTGGCCGTGTCTCATTTTGGAGGTACTAACGTTAGAAACAGAGTGTCCATATTTTTGCACACGGGCTAAGGCTCGGGCGTGTCATGGCCGTGTGAAGGACACGGGCCAGGCACACGAGCATGTGCCAAGTTGTGTGAAAACCCCTGTAGGTGTGCATTTAGAATTAATTCTGTACGGGTGAAGGACACGGGCATGTCCTTGTATTGCTTAGACCGTGTAAGCCACACAGGCCATCAATACGAACATGTTGAAATGGCCCACAGGCGTGTTACTATTTCACACGGGCGTGTGCCCTGTTTCAAAGTCAAATTTTATATAGATGGTTTAAGAACCTAGATTGATCCCGAATAGTTTTCAATGTCGATTTGGGGCTCGTAGGCCCATAATAAGAAGTTTAAAGTAGAAACTGAAAGAGTTCTAAAATGTGCCCAAGTCATGGAGACTTGGGGAACGTTTGTGCATATGAGATCGAGTTAAGTAATGCCTCGTATTCTACTTCGGCGTGGGTTACGGGTATGGGATGTTACAGTGCAAACATATATGGGATGTTACAGTGCAAACATATATGAATGATTATATTCGGTCTTATGAATATAAAATGTGAATATTTATAAAATAATTAATGAATATATGTATATGAGTTTATTTATATTCGGTTAAATAATGATATTATGGCTTTGAAATTGAATTATATTTTGATATTAGATATATGTATATTCGGCTAAATGATAGTATATGTTGTATATGAAATTGTAAGTTTGAAATTCAAGTGATTATGATAGCATGAATTGGTTTAGTTAAATTGAGTTGATATTGTCATTGAGTTATTTATTTGCTTATGACTTACTAAGCTATGATAGTTTATTGTGTGTGTATGTTTGCCTCTGTTTTATAGATTTTGGAGTTAAGTTACGAACTCGGGGATCGTCAGCAAATTCTATCACACTATTGACTATTTTCGGTACTTTATAAGCTGAATTTCAAACCTATGGCATGTATAGGCTAGATTATATTTGGATATGTTGGATTTTGGTATGTGTATATATATAAGCCATGCGAAAATGGCTTGTTTATTTTGTTAAGTTCGGTTTCAAGATTTGATAAAAGTATGGTTATGTTTGATTGTGGTTTGGTGATTTGGCTATGCTTTATACATAGATAAATATATGTGAACTTTGTTAATGTGCTTTGTTAAGGTGTTATTATGTGATTTGGGTATTAAAGTATATTAGTTTATGGCAAATAGGTGAAATTGTGGTTGGATATATGGTTGATTAATATGCTTAATGAATGGTTGTAGCTTGATCATTTTCAAAGGTAATGTGTATTTTAGTGATATATGATATGCGTGGGATATGTTGATATCATGGATGGATGTATTCGGCAATTGAGATTGAAAATGGGTTATTATGTGAAATGTGGAAATTGTTTATTAATTTGTCATAGATATGTGATTAACTGAGTAGCTAAACTTTCAAAATGAATTATCGATTATGGAATGGTCATTTAGGTTGGAAATACAAGTGTTTAAGTTGAATAAATGGTACAATATGATTTGAATATAAATTTTGACTATATATATATGCACATAACCGAATTTGTATGTAATGAATTGGTCTTATGTATGACTTTAATACTTTAAGTTATTAGACAAGAGTTTGCAATGTTTATATATATACATATTTGTGATGTATATGATGTGAAATGCAAATTATGATAAACATATTGGTTTGGTTATATGAAATGTTATATGCATGTATAGTAATAGAGTATAATGGAAGTAGACATTAAATAAAGCATAAGTATTTAGCATGTTTAATATTTGGCTAAAGCTTTAGAAATTGACCATATGAATACTAACTTATGCTTTTATTAAACAAGATAGTTTGATGCAAGTTTAGTATGTGGCTTGGTTATTGTGCTTTAATTATTAAGTATATGTTATATGACGTTTCATGTGTTTTAATGGAATAGCAATTAGGTAAGCTTAGTTTAGTCAAAACTTATAATAATGTTGCATGTATATTTGGTCTTGAATAATGAGTAATAAGTTATTTAATTTATATCTTTATATTTAGCCGATTGATAATAATTTATGGTTGAATGTTTATTCATTAAAGTGTAACCTGAAATATTTTGGTTTAGTTAGTATATGTTTATATGTGATGAATTAAAATGATTAATTTCTATGTGTATCCATGAATGTTCAGAAGTTGTGTCTCGTTCGATAATACCTCGTAACCCCATTACAGCGACAAATTCGGTTAGGGGTGTTACATTTTATTGGTATTAGAGTTATGGTTTAGTCGATTCTAGGACTAACGTAGCCCGTGTGAGTCTAGCTATACATGTCATATTATATGCTGTGATAGTGTGATGACTCCTTGTAACAGCCCGATATGAGGGCTAGTCAAAATAGTGGTCTTGGGACCACCACTGAAGTCAAAGAAATTATTTTATTACTAAAATAGAGTCATAGCATGTTTATAATAGTTCATGAAAATTTTGGTGAGCTAATTTTAGCGTTTGTGAGCCCAATTGCGAAAAAGGGCTAAATCGCATAAAGTGCAAAAGTCTTAAATAGATAACTAAGGGTGCCAAATTGCCATGTATCATAAATTAGGGGTTTTAAAGTGAAATTGGGCCATTAAATAGGTGATGGCCAGCCATGGTAGATGGAAATGTTGAAAAGTCAACATTAGGTGAAATTTGATGACATAAGGTGTATTACAATAATACCCAAGCCTAGCTATCATCTTTTTCTTTTATTCTCTCTTTATTCCATTGATTTTTTAGCCATTGTTAAGGGTTTTGAACTTCAAAATTTGCAGCAACGTATTTCTCTCACAAGTAAGTGATTTTAATGAGTTTTCTTAAAGATTTTTGCATTTTTTAGACCCTTAAAGCATGAGCTTTCAAATGAGGGGTCTATGTTGTAAAACGATTAAGAGTGTAGGGTTTGACCATGAGAGTATTTATGGTGCTTTCTGAAATTTTATGGAAGAAAATGAGTCTTGGGTGTCTTATAAACAACTTTTGTGAATGGTGTTAGCATGGAAACACCTAATAGGACTAATGTGCATAAGTTGTAAAATAGATATTAAATGTGTGAAATAGTGGGAATTTGGAGTTGCTATAAGAGTCAAAGAGGTTCGGCTAGTCTTGAAAAATAAAAAAATTGATAAAAATCGATTTTCAGGCCGAGAGGTAAAATGGTCATTTTGCAAAAGTCTAGGGGCAAAATGGTCATTTAGCCCAATTATGAATTGTTGAGTGCTTAGGTTAATAAAGTGACTTAATAAGTGCATTTTGTTATTATATATCAAGAAATACCGAGTCCGAACCTAAACAGGGGGAAAGCCAAGCAAACTGACTAAATCGGCTAGTCGCCACATTGTGTAATCCGAGGTAAGTTGTATGTAAATAATACAACTACATTGTTAATTATATGTGCCTGAATTATTACAGCATAAATTTCTTGATTGTGAATTTGAGAATGTCTAATGATAAATGAGATAGTAGAATTCCCGTTGGAACCTTAGGAAGTAAATCGAATATTCATGCCATGACGTTTGGGCCATTCTTCTGTGAGCTAGCGTAAGACATGTCTAGGACATGCATCAGCTATGAGAAGATAGTTAGTGTAAGACCATGTCTGGGACATGGCATCGACTTGAGAGATAAGCCAGTGTAAGACCGTGTCTAGGACATGGCATCGGCACCTTACCCTATGCTTGAGGCTTATGAAATATCCGGTAGTATTTCGAATGGTTCAACGGTGAAAGTTATGTTCTTAAGCTAATGAGGAAAGTATAACTGTGTTGTGAGTGGTACAGGTACCTAATTGGTACGTTTGAGATATGAACTCAATATATAATATGTGACTCGTATGGATGGTAATGAATAAGTTATGCTTATGCCTACCTTGGTGTTATGAGCATGTTGATTATTGATAAATTGTTATTGTATACTTACTTATATGCAACTTAGTAAGCTGTTTTGCTTACTTCCTTCCCTTTTCATTTCCTTATAGTGCCGCCTAACTAGCTCAAGGATCATCGGAAGTCAAAGATATCGATCACACTATCAACCGAAGCATTCGGTATAGTTGGATTTATATTTTTGAATATGGTATGTATAGGACTTACAGTTTATTATTTTGTGTCATTGAGGTTTGGCCATATGTATTGGCTTGGGTTAGAAACCCTTCAATTTGTATTAAGCCTTGAATGATGGCTAACATTAATTTTGAATTTATAAAAGATACATTATCATGGTTGAATGATTGACTATTGTGGCTGATTTGGTTATAGTAATTATGCTTGTTTTGGTATTGGTTGGTATTTGTATAGAACTACATATGTAAGGGTGGCAATGGGGCTTGGTAAATAGCCTTATATTGTCCACACGAGTAGGCATATGGGCGTGTGTCTAGGCCGTGTGTGATACATGGTCTACCCCACGGGCGTGTGCCAGGCCATGTGAAAACCCCTATAGTTGTGCATTAGAATTAATTCCACATAGATGGAGAACATGGGCGTGTCACTTGCTTAGGCAATGTGAGACACACGGGCCATCAACACGACCATGTTGCAATGCTTACACAAGTATGTGCCCCTATGTTAAGTGACAATTCTCTATAGTTGGAAAAAGGTCCCGGATTGGTCTCGAATGATTTCTAATGTGTGTTTTGGGCCTTGTAAGCCCATATTAAGAATATATTGATAAGTTTAAGATAGTTTTAAATTTTCCCAGTCATGAAAACTCAGAATTGGTTGTAAGTATGAGTTCAAGTTAGGTAATGCCTCGTATTCTGCCCGGCATAGGATATGGGTATGGGGTGTTACATTTAATGGTATCAGAGCTATGGTTTAGTCGGTTCAAGGACTAGCCTAGCGAGAGTACGAGTCCAGCTATACATGCCATAATTATATATTGATAGTGTGACGACTTCTGACAATTATAAATTGTATTTTCATATAGTAAATGGATCCTGATAGAGCTCCGACGGATGATGTGGAGAGTAATGTACCGACTCCTGTCGAAGGGACCGTGCCAGTTGAGAGTGAGCCCATGACTATGGGCCAAGGCAAAGGGGCTAGAGAAGCCTATCTCCGAATGATGGATGCTTGATACACGGAGTTCGTCCGTGCGAACCTGAACACTCCACCTCCCCTGTAACAGTCTGGTTTTGACCCTAGTCAGAATAGTGGTTTCGAGACCACAATTCGGAGTCTGAAAAATATTTTAATATTATTTTCTGTGTCTGTGATAGGTGAAGTTACATATGTGAAATTTCAGTGATTTAATTTGTATGTTTCTGTGCTTAATTACGAAAAAGGATTAAATCTCTTAAAGTGTAAAAAATTAAGTGCTAAATGTTGAAGCACCTATTTGGCTTGGCCTTTAAAATAAAGTTCCTTGCATGTCAAATTGACCATTTATCTTAGTGGTGGACAAACATGGACATGAGTTGGTAAAAATTTAATGATAATTGCCATGGGAAAAATGGTAATCTATGAAATAAATAGATTAAACTAAAGAATATGAAAAAGAAAGGCATGCAAAAACATTTGGTTCAGCCGAAAACTAAGAGAAAGGAGAAGCCATTGAAGCTTCAAAGTATTCGGCCATTGCATGAGTGAATAGGTTAGTCCATTTTGCTCAGTTTTTGATAATTTCTACATTTCTGTGATCGTTGCTTCGTGTTCTTCAAAACCCATGTCTAATTTTTTTTTTGTTGAAGATTATCAAATGTGCCATTGATGATTATATGAGCTTTGTGATGTTTTTATATGGATTATGAAAGATATGTATGAGATTATCAAGCTTTGTCTTTGAATTTTGATGAAATAGAGCTAATTGAGCTAAATTGTGAAAATGAGGTTTTGAAGGACTAAATTGTGAATTAAACATGTTGTATGGACTTGTATGAGAGTCATGAAAATTCAGCTAAGCTTGTGTACAAGCAAATTTTTTGTAATTGTGATTTTGTGGAAAATGGACTAAATTGTCAAAGTGTGAAAATGTAAGGGCTAAAATGTGAAATGCCCTAAATATGCGTGTATGGATTAAATTGAATGAAATGAATGATTGAATGGTTGAATTTGTATTGTATTAGATCAAGAACAAAGAAAATCGGACTTAGATTGAAGGAAGTCCAAAATAGTTGAATAGTCGACTCGTTTTATCCGAAATCCGTCCGAGGTAAGTCAAATTACAATTAAGTGTTGATTGAAATAAATTCTGCTTATATAAACTGTAAATTGTATTGGATGGCCATGAGAGCCTGATGAATGGATTTCGAGTAAATTCTGATAATATGATAGTATCTGAAAAACTCTGTATGTTCTTAAACAAAGTTGACATCTGTCTGAGACATCGTGTAAGACCGTGTCTAGGACACAGGCCTCGATTGAGATTTACATATAAGACCATATCTGGGACATTGGCATCGTATCTGATTTCGTGTAAGACCCTGTCTGGGATAGAGCCATCGATATTGAATTACATGTAAGACCACGTCCGGGAAGTCGGCATTGTACTTGGTTATGAACATCTGTATCGTTTCTGAATGTCTGATGATAGCGTATGAAATATGAGTATATGAAATGTATAACCTATGCAGGTATGTTTGTATCGTACTAAATTTCTAAATATGAAAAACTTTGTATCTGTGAAATATGTATGGAATTGGAAATGACGCATGACATATATCCAAACAATGGTGTATGGTTAAGTATGAATTATTCTATGAAATGGTTATGAATCTATATGGTTGAATGGTACATATATGCTTTAGTAATTAGATCAATTGTATTTGGCTTACTAAGCTCCTTGTAGCTTACTCTGTGTGTTTATTGTCTATTTTACAGTTATCGTAGCTACTGAAGGCTCGGGGATAGTCGAGGATCATCACTACACTGTCGATCTCATTTTGGTACTTTTGAAAGTGTAAATATTTTAAAGTATGGCATGTATAGGCTAGAAGGTCTATGTATATAAGTTTTGATTTGTATATATTATGCCATAGAAGTTTGCTAGCAAAATGAAATGTTGTATATAGTTTTGGTATTTCGTTAATGATACCAAATGATGCATGGATGTAATGTTTTATGAGCTAATATGTTTTTGTTATAATGAAGCATGTTTTGAGCATGGAATTGGTTGGAAAGTATGGTATAAATGTTGTATATCATTGCTTGTAGATTTGGCCCAAAGAGATGTGGCAAATTGGCTTAAACCAAGCCTGAATTGTGCCACACGGTCAGAGGACATGGGCGTGCCTTGTGGCCGTGTAGGAAAAGCAGTATTCTCCCAAAAACCACACGGCCTTGACACGGGCGTGTCATATGGCCGTGGGCTAAAGTCAGTAGCTAGCTAAGTACCACACGGCTATAGAACATGGGTGTGCCTATTGGCCGTGTGAAAAAGTCAGTTTAGGACCTATTCTTGTCATGCTTGGTTTACATGAGTGTGTCTAGTGCCCGTGTGTGCCACACAGCTTAGTCACACTGGCGTGTGACTTTAACAGTTTTGGAAGATTTGGTTAAGTTCTCAAAATTCTGATTAGGTTTGGTTTAGTTCTGACCTTTCCTTAAATGTATGTTTTAGGTCTCATGGACCATAATTAGAGATGATTATTTATGAAATGATGTTAAATAGTATCTGTGATTCTGAATTGGTTTGAAATGTTCTAGCTATCTGGTAATGCCTCGTAACCCTAATCCGATGTCGGTTACGGGTTAGGGGTGTTACATCCCCCACCTCCTCTGATCCTTCAGTATGCCCCAGTAGCTCCAGAAGGCGCGGAAATGTTTAGGAGGGAAAACCTCTAGCGGATAAGATTTGGAAACAAGGGGTTGAGGAATTTCGGGCTTGTAACATCCCAAAACAGGGCCTATTCAGAATAGTGGTTTTGGGACAACAAATTCGACATCAAAATATTTATTTTATAATTACTGTGAGGCCTAAAATATGAGAATGTGCATGTGTTAAAATTTTATGAAGAAATTCTTTGAGTAAGTGCCCAATTGGAAAATTAGGGACTAAATTGAATAAATTGCAAAACTTGGATTCTAGAAGCAATTTGCATGAAATTGCTTTAGATTATAAAATAGAAGGTCTTGGGGAGCAATTTGCCTAATTTTTAGGTTTTTGGACAAAAATTGGCTTGCATGGATGAAATTTCAAAGAAAGGGCTTAAGGACATTTTGGTCATTTAGCATATTAATGAAATAAAATGGGAAAAAGAAGGAAAAAATCAGCCATTCTTCTCCCTTGTCTAGCCGAAATTCCTAAGCCACCATAGCTAGGGTTTCCAAGCTTTTGAAGCTCATTAGTAAGTGCTCCCAACCCCGTTTTTAATGTTCTTTGTAATTTTGAGATCTCGGTAGCTTACTCTCTCCATTTCTACCCATATTTCATGCTAAGGTTCATGTTTAAAAATTTTCCCATGCATGAGTTACTTGCATTTTGATGTTCTATAGAGGAATACGAAAGTTTGAGGTTTGTTAAACAACTTTTCCTAGGTGATTTTCATGAAAAACCCCTAAAGGGACCTTTTTGCAAAAGTTATAAAATGTGTGGTAGAAATGTGAAAATAATGGAAAATGTGGGCTACCATAAGAGGGAAAAGTGTTCGGCTAGGTTTGGGTAAGGTAGAAATTGCGTGCGTTTCATTATACGAGCTTAAGGACTAAATCGTAAAAATGTGAAAGGTTAGGGGTAAAACGATCATTTGGACCAGGGTGGAATTTAGACTTGAAATGTATAATGTGGAGTGTTAATGATCTATTTTTATTGTTATAGACCTCGAGGAACAAATTTTGGAGGTCGATTGAGGAAAACGAAAGGTTTCAAAATAACCAAAACACGACACTGAAACGAATACCCGGTAAGTTCAGATAACTTAAAGTAAACACTCAATGTGCCTAATTATATGATTTATGAATGCATGATTATTGCATTTATTAATAACATGAAATTTTATGAAATGCATGTTTAAGTATGAATTGTGATAAATGTCTCGGTTGAGGTTAAAAAAGGAATTCGATGGATAAACCATGGTTGACATGTGTAATGAGGTCCTGCATGTGTTGCAGTAAGGATTTAGCCCAGACGGGTAATTTGTTGATCTTATTTATAAAAGGATCTAGCCTGGATGGGTGTTCCTTTGAATGGTCGAGCCTCGCGAAGGATATGTATGCATTATGGATTTAGCCCGAACAGGTAATCCGATTAGGATCTGAATTTAGCTTGGACTGGTAATTTAGATCCGAGCTCAATAAAGGTGTTTGTTGTTATAAGGGATTTAGCCTGGACTGGTTATCCCTCCATAAGATGTGAGGTTTGCGGGAGTGCATATCTGAAATGATCATTGTACGAATTGACAGTAAATGGATATTCCATCGAGATTTCCTAGAAACTCAATGAGATTAATGTGACACATATATATATAAATCAGATGTTGAATAATGAGCTCATCTAAGATAACTTTCATAGTGAATTGTTATGTGATTAACTCATTGGTTGAGTGATAGGGAAGCCATCCTATGCTCTTTGAATTTTTTACCCAATTTGATTTCATGCTAATTACTTGGTAAGTTTACTTTCCAGTTATTCGAGCTTACTAAGCATGAAAATGCTTACCCCTCTCTTTTCCCTGTCTCTCACAGAGCTTGAGGACTCATAAAGATTGGAAGACGGTTAGAGAGTCAGCATACTATCAAATAGACTAGCTTTGGTATGAAGACATTTCTAAACTGTTCAATGGCATGTATAGGTCTTTTGAGTATTTTGTTATATGTGTCATTTTATTTGCCAAATGAAGGCTTGTAAAGATAAATCTATCTTTTTGTTTATGGCCAAGAGATCGGCTTGTTTTGAAGTAGGCTATGACCTATAAAATTTCCATGCAAGTTTATAATCATGTGCGATGGTTAAATTCCAATTGGCAATGAGTCATAAGAACGAGCCAATCTTGAATGTATTAAACACATAAATACAAGATGAGAAATAACCTAGCATCTACGAAACCAATGATATGAGGTTTCCATGCAATGAGCTTTTGCAAAGATCATTTTTGAGAGCATAATTATGTTTTACTTTGTTTTTTTAATATTCATTAAGTATAAGTGTTAAAAGGGGGTGACCATAGGCTTGGGAAATAGCCTAATAGGGTCTACACAGTTGGGTACACGGGCGTGTGCCTAGGCCGTATGTGACACACGGGCCACACCAATGGGCGTGTGGCATGGTCGTGTGTCCTCTGCATCTAAAATGGTAATTTTGTTTAATGAACACGAGCTAGACACACGGGCGTGTGTCTTGGCCGTGTGAATTTAACAGAATGCTCAAGTCTTGGACACGGGGTGATTGTACGGCGTGTCCCTAGTCACACGGGCCTGTGACACTTCAAGTTGAAAGAAATTTTTCCAAGGTGCCCAAAGTTTATCAAACGTTCTCGGTTTTGTCCCGCACCGACTCTAGGCATGTTTTAGGTCTCGAAGGCCAGTTTAAGGTAAAGAATATACATATTTGAAAAGTTTTAAATTAGAGCGCAACTTAGTGACTTGATTTAATATGTTTATGAACTTGAAATCCCGGCAACGCCTCGAACCCTATCCCAAGTCGGATACGGGTGAGGGGTGTTACATTTAGTGGTATCAGAGCTACGATTTAGTCGGTTCTAGGACTACCGTTGAGAGTATTGAGGTTTTTTATACATGCCATTATTTGAATATTGATAATGTGACGTCTCCTAACTATTTAAATTGTTTTGAATATAGTAAATGTTTTGAAGAGGCCCGAGCTGCCTTCTTTGATATAATGGACGAATGGTTTAGGAATTACCTAAGGAATCGCCCCAACATACAAAGACCTCCCCTTCCCCTTAACCAACCTATGAGGATGTGCCATGAGGTATGACACCAGTAAGAATTGGTAAAGCCCCTGTTGATAAGCTTAGAAAGTATAGGGCTGAGGAATTGAGAGCTAAAGTTAATGATGATGCTGAAAGAGTCGAGTTTTGGCTCGAGAACACTACACGGGTGTTAGATAATTTGTCGTGCACACCTGAGGAGTGTTTGAAGTGTGCTGTGTCCCTCCTGAAAGATACTACGTATCATTGGTGGAAGACTGTATCCTCGGTAGTGCCAAAGGAAAATATCACTTGGGATTTCTGCCAAGCAGAGTTTAGGAAGAAATACATTAGCCAACAGTTTCTAGACTCGAAGTGAAAGGAATTCCTGGAACTCAAACAAGGGAACAAGACTGTAGCAAAATACGAATAAGAGTTCGTGAGGCTAAGCCAGTACGCAACTGAATGGGTTTCAGATGTGGATCTCTTGACCACTTTCTCAGGGACTGCCCAGAGCAAGTCGAGAAAGAAGTGAAAGTAGCCCCGAAGTCGAGTACTCCTATTTCACGAGGTAGACCTTCGAGATATCCTGGAGGTGCTAGTGGCAATCGAGTTGCAGCTAAAGACGCTGCAAAATTAGAGGCTTAAACCTCAACAAGAACGTACGCGATACGCGCCCGAAAGGAAGCCTCTGCTCCTGATGTTATCACGGGTACTTTTTCTCTTTTCGATAGATGTGTTATTGCCTTAATTGACCTGTGGTCGATGCATTCATACATTTGCATGAGATTGGTATCTAGAATGAACATACTAATTGAGCCTACATAATTTATTATTAAAGTGTCGAATCCACTAGGCAGAATAGTCATGGTTGATAAAGTCTGTAAGAATTGTCCTTTGACAATTCAGGGTCATTGTTTTCCAGCTATCTTATGTTGTTACCATTTGATGAATTTGATGTAATACTTAGTATGGATTGGTTAGCACTGCATGATGTAATTGTGAATTGTGGTAGTAAGTATATTAAATTGAAATGCCCGGATGGTGAGATTCTACGGGTTGATTCAAGAGTGTTGGGTACGCCTCCGGTAGTGATCATGGAAATGGTTACTCAGAGATATATGAGAAAAGGGTATGAAGTCTACCTTGCAATTGTATTGAACACTAAGGAAACAGAGTTGAAGATTGAGTCTGTGGCTATAGTATGTGAGTAACCATATGTATTTCCAGAAGAATTTCCCGGATTACCTCCTGAAAGGAAAATAGAATTTGGTATTGAGCTGGTGCCAGGGACAGGTCCTATTTCAATTGCTCTGTATAGGATGGCACCAACTGAACTGAGAGAGTTGAAAGCACAGTTGCAAGAGCTGACGGATAAAGGTTTTGTAAGGCTAAGCTTTTCACCTTGGGGTGCTCCCGTTCTATTTGTAAGGAAGAAAGATGGTTCGATGAGGTTATGTATAGATTACCGCCAACTAAACAAGGTAACTATCAAGAATAAGTATCCTTTACCAAGGATCGATGATTTATTCGATCAGTTGAGAGGAGCCATTGTGTTCTCTAAGATAGACTTGAGGCTTGACTATTATCAGCTGTGAGTTAAAAAATCGGATGTACCTAAGACAGCTTTCAAAACGAGGTACGGTCATTATGAATTTTTCGTCATGCCGTTTGGGTTAACGAATGCACCGGCCGTATTCATGAATCTAATGAATTGGATCTTCTGGCCATATTTGGATAAGTTTGTCATTCTGTTCATTGACGACACCTTGATTTTTCCAAAGATGAGTCAGAACATGCAAAGTTGTAACGCCCCCTTACCCAAGACCGTCGCCGGAGTCGAGCATGAGACATTACTAAACTTATTTTAGCATTTAAACAAGTTCAAACAATTCTCGTAGCAAACTATTCATCTGCGTCATAGTCGCTAAATAAATCATATCTCGAGTTACGAAACTTGAAATAAAATTCCTTAAATTTTCCCTAAAACTAGACCCATATATATACTTACTAATTTTTTTCTAGAATTTTTGGTAGGGCTAATTAGCACAGTTTATTAGTTAAAGTCCCCCCTGTTTCCAGGTTCGGCTACTCTGACCCCTGTATACTACGAAACAAAATTCTTCCTATACAGAGATCCAATGACCATGTCGTTTTTTTCTCTTAAAAATATACTAAATAAGGAATCCATACATATAAAGTGTGAGTCCTAATTAGTTTTACACAATTTATGGTGAATTTCTAAAGTCAGAATAGGGGATCCAAAAATTTCTCTGACCCTATTTCTTCAAAACGTAAATATCTCATAAAATAAAAATCTTTTACTTATTTTGTTTCTTCCACATGAAAATAGATTCATTAATATTCAATTCCATATTTTATTCATCATCTAATTCTATTTCTAGTATATTTAGTGATTTTTTAAATTCACGTCACTGCTGCTGTATGACACTGTTTTATAGCCAATTTCACCATTTTATGGTTTTCCATGGATTAGGAAATTCATTAAGCATACATAACAGTAAATATAAATTTTGATTATCCATTGCAGTAGCTAATCATCAACAAGCATTTCCACATCACTCATTCACCATATAATAAGATTATATACACAAAAGGATCATAATGTTATACATGCCATATTCCCAAAATATGCAAACCACTATACCGAGATGATCCGTTGATGGTGTGAATGTGCCTCCAACAGTCTCGATCTCCAAGCTGGCTTGTCAAAACTACAAGGAATGGAAGGGAGGGAGTAAGCATAAATGCTTAGTAAGTTCACATGTAAATAGCAAGTAACATAATCATACAATCTAACATAAAACATCATTTGCATAAATATCACCAAGGCATTCATGTTACACTTGCATTTACCATCTTACCACGATTTCTTCATACCAAGTTCTCAACCCAAGGGTTTAAGCACATACCTATCAAATTTTCTCATTCACCACACTTACCAACATGTCACCTTCGTTTTAGGTACTCACCTTATTCACTTAAGATTTACCCGTTGAACACATCGGAATATGATTCGAATACACAGATTTCATGCACATAAGTGTCATACCCGCAGCTAGACAAACTCAATAGCCTGCAGAAATTATGTAGCCAAGCTACCATGTAACCCGCCCATAAGTGAACTCGGACTCAACTCAATGAGCTCGGGCGTTCGCATCCATAAGTGAACTCGGACTCAACTCAACGAGCTTGGATGCCTAGTTACATCTCACGAACTCGGACTCAACTCAACGAGTTCGGAACTCAAATATCCTAGTGACATGTCACTTGTATTCTAATCTATTCCCAAGGTTCAAATGGGCTTTTTTCCTCGATCACACATCTTTGCCGTCTTCTACGGAATACCGAAACCGATACTCGGTAGCAATTCATATTTAACAAGTACAACACATAATTTGCATATTACTCAATAATAACCACAAAGCATAATATTTCATGATATTAATCATCATATCATATAAATAACATTAAATTACTTAAAATGACAATTATGTTACTACATTTACACCTGAACTTACCTCGGTACAAAATAAAGAAATTTTTCAATTTAGTCCACAATCTTTTCCTTTCCCCGATCAAGGTCGATTCCACGTCTTTCTTGGTCTAAAATAACACATTTATTTGATTTAATACTCACATTAATCAAAATAGTCCTTAACTCTAACTTTGGAAAAATTACGATTTTGCCCCTAAACTTTTGCATATTTACACTTTTGCCCCAAAGCTCAAAAATTATTTTTTTCCAAAATTATTATGTTTTATGACATGCTGATCATTTTTCCCTTCTATGGCAACATCAAATTCTCACTCTAACATGTAGTTATAAACATTAGGTATTTTTATCGATTATGTCATTTTACTCGTTTTCATGTAAAATCGTTTAGCAAAACTTTTTTAACACAATTTCAAGCTTCATATTCTACCATAAAACATTAAAATAAAAAAAATTCACCTATGGGTATTTTTCCAAATATAAACCCTAGGTTAAATTATTGCTAGAATAAGCTAAATCAAGTTACCCGGACTCCAAAAATGTAAGAACATTAAAAACGAGGCTTGGAATCACTTACAATGGAGCTTGGAAGCTTGAAACAAACCCTAGCTATGGATGTAACACCCCAATCCCGTATCCGTCGCCGGAATAGATAAAGGGGCATTACCAGTCTTGAAACTCATATCAGAACAGTAAATTTTTTTTTTTGAACATTCCTTTAGATAAGTACTAAAGACAGTCAGGGATACAATTTAAACTTCTATAAGTACACATTCAAAAGATGCCATTTTCGCATGGCTTATATACATTAACCAAAATATCCTCTCACTACTAGTCTATTCTATACATGCCATAAGATAATCCAAAACGTAGCAGTACCAAACAGTGGATAGTGATAGTGTGACTAGTTGCTGATGATCCCCGAGCCTGTAGCTTCCAAATGAAATCTATAAAACAGAGGAAACAAAGTACACGGAGTAAGCATTACAATGCTTAGTAAGTTTTAAGCAGTGTCAATAGATAACAATCAAATTATAACATAGTTGTTCGTATTTTTATTTCACTCTTCCTTCGGGCATACCATCCCTTTACCGAACATGCACATCTCATCATATATAATAGGCAGATAAATTCTCACTTGATAGTGACCTCTTATGATCATAGGTACATTACATATTTTTTTTCCTGACTTTCCACATTGACCAAATGCACAATAATCATAGAACAGTCTTATTGCTTTACTCACATGTGCATCACATAACGACCCTGTGATTTAGTCTAAATCAAACTTAAATATAATCTCAAAATACATACCTGACCAACTTAACGCATTGAACGTATTTATTACCAATTGTTACTGTGAAGTTGTATAATCTTACGCTTTACTTGAATCTTCAGCAAAACCTTTAGTTCGGGGCTTACCTGGACAAAATCTCCACACGTAGTCATCGAGTCTTTAGAGCTCGGATATAGTACGAGCACGAAGCCTACGACATTAATCAGTGATAATATTCTCGCATAAAGCCTGCGGGGTTTTAACCCGGATATAGTACTGACACAAATGCCCTTCGGGACTTATCACATTTATACACTTTCACATCCATCACGTTACACTTTCACATCCATCACGTTGGCCACTCGGCCCTTATCACATATATACACTTTCACATTCATCACATCGGCCATTAGGCCTTATCACATATATACACTTTCACATCCATCACATCGGCCATTAGGCCTTATCACATATATACACTTTCACATTCATCACATTGGCCATTAGGCCTTATCACATATATATACACTTTCACATTCATCACATCGGCCATTCGGCCTTATCACATATATACACTTTCACATTCATCACATCGGCCATTCGGCCTTATCACATATATACACTTTCACATTCATCACATCGGCCATTAGGCCTTATCACATATATACACTTTCACATTCATCGCATCGGCCATTAGGCCTTATCACATATATACACTTTCACATTCATCACATCGGCTATTAGGCCTTATCACATATATACACTTTCACATTCATCACATCGGCCATTAGGCCTTATCACATATATATACACTTTCACATTCATCACATCGGCTATTAGGCCTTATCACATATATACACTTTCACATTCATCACATCGGCTATTAGGCCTTATCACATATATACAATTTCACATTCATCACATCGGCCATTAGGCCTTATCACATATATATACACTTTCACATTCATCACATTGGCCATTCGGCCTTATCACATATATACACTTTTACATTCATCACATCGGCCATTAGGCCTTATCACATATATACACTTTCACATTTATTCAAATATACTTCACATACCACATATACTATCATGTACAGACTTGGTCTTGGCCGAATCTACATCCATCACTTTCCAATGAATAATTCAATTTTACGCCATACTATCATTTCATATTCGAATACTCATAAACTTACAATATCACGATTTAGAATTCAAGTATGGGTTTAATCAATAGCTTATGAGCAACAAAAACAAGTTTTATCCATGTTTACAACAAAATCACATATTCACTACGAGCTGTTTTCCTGAGGAATGGTCACTAAATTATTTATAACCGGAGCTACAAGACTCCAAATCACTTGCCGTTAATTTTCCCTGAATACAGACTCGTATATCTTTCATCCATAAATTTTTCAGAATTTTAGGTTTGGTCAATCAATACCAGATTTTTCTTAAAGTTTCCCCTGTTTCACTGTTTGACTAATCTGACCAGTCTTCACTACGAATCAAAATTCTCATTGTACAGAATTCAAAGTATGTTCTATTTGATTTCATTTGAAACTAGACTCATTAAGGAGTCTAAGCATATAAATTTTATCTTGTAACCATTTTTGTACAAATTATAGTGATTTTCTTAAAACAGAACAGGGGATTTCGGAGTCATTCTGACACCGTCTCACACAACTTTAAATATCTCTTTATAGGAAATTCCTTTGCTTACACGGTCTCTTTTATAAGAAACTAGACTATTTAAGCTTTGATTGTATATTTTATTCAGCCTATAAATCCACACCAAACATTTATAGTGATTTTCTAAAATCACGTTACTGCGGCTGTCCTGAGCAAATTATTACAATTTGCTCTTAAATTTCCAAGTCCAAACACTTAGGAACTTACCATTTGAGTTTAAGACATATCATGGCCACATCATATCTTATTAAATCAACTCATTATATCCTATTATAGTTGAATTTACTCAACATTTAATCACTTAAAACTTACCTCGGATGTGGTCGAACGATTTCGGCGGCTATTCGATCACTTTTTCCCTTCCCTTATCCAACTTTGGTCCTCTAAGCTCTTGAGCTAATTCAAACAAATTTAACTTATTAAAGTCTCATTATGCTAGCTTATGGCCGAATATGACAAGGAGTTTGATAGGTCATATGGCCACCTATAGCTCAAACACAAAATGGTCATATGCATTTTTAATCACATTGAGCAATTTAATACAATTAATCTAACATTTCCTCATGTGCACCTTTATGACCGAATACATGCAACACCAAGCTATCTATTCATTCATGTATGCATCTTATTTAAGCATGTATATCCACAATTGAATTCATCATATAAATATCTATGATTTCACTCAAATAATCTCATTACAACACACGGTGCTCCAACCATTATTTAAATTCAAAGCTCGGCTAGTACACATATATACACTAGCAATCAATTACTAACATTTTCACTTCATCTTAATAGCTAGCTTAGCAAACCTTAATTTAACACATAATTCATACATATCACATTCCAAGCATTCACTCAATTCTATCACTTAAAACACACACATTACTCAATAACTTCATAGTTCAAATTCGGCAACTACACCACTAATATTCAAAATCATATTCGGCCTTAGTACTCCCTTGTTAGCCGATTTTTCTTCATTTAGCAACTAAAATAATAAACCACAACATTTAAATTCATCTCATTCTTCTCCCATTTGACCGAATGAACATTTATCAAATGAAAATTCAACTAAGCAACAACATCTTTCTTTCTAAAATGTATATACACCACACCATCAATTGAAGGTAAATTCATGGTAACATTAGTATTGAAAGGTTGCGTTGTGGGCAGCCTAAGAGGACTCGCAACACTTGGCTTAATTGCTGTAACATATCACATTCGGAGGCTGATTCGGACAGCATCAAAAATACAATATTTAGACAGCATAAATAGGGCAGCAATTAACAATACCAACAAGGTAAAATTCGGACAGCAATTTGACAGTTTCAACAATTATCAAATAAAAGTTCAAGGAAAACTCACCAAGGTTCCCAACACCGATTCTACCTATTCAATTTGCTCCTCCCCTTTTTAGCCTTCTACTTGAAAATTTCAACTTATAAGCAAACAAATTTCATGGTTTTCCCCTACATGCAGCCGGCCTCTCCTCTCTAGCTTCATTTGAAAGAGACAAGGAAGCAAGATAGAAAAATAAAAGTTGAAGTCTTTCTTTCTTCCGTTCACGGCAATGGAGGGGGGCAACCACACACATTTTTTTTGTCATCATTTACCTTCCCATTATTATTTTATCCTTTCTCACATAAACCATTAGCACAACATGTTTTATGACATGTTTTGCCCATCACCCTTTGTCATGGCTGGCCACTAGTAATTAAATGGGGGAAATTGACATGCAAGTCCACCCCTTTGATTACATGCACTAATAGATCCTTATGGATTAACCTATCACATTTCAAAAGTGTCACACATAAGTCCTATTACTAAATTCACATGCAATCGACTAAATCGAAGCTTAAAACTTTCACACATTCATATTCACATATTTTAGACAATAAATATCATATTCAAATAATTTGGTGACTCGGTTTAGCGGTCCCGAAACCGCTTTCCGACTAGGGTCATTTTAGGGCTGTCACAATGGAGAACCCTTGGAATTTCGTCATAATGAAGAAGATGAACATATTTTTCCATCTTTTTCTTTTTTTTAATCTTTTAATTACCAAATGACTAAAATACCCTTCATTAAAAACTTTGGTTATTTCTACCTATGTATGTCCACTTTTGTCCATGAAAACCTAATGGTATAATTACCATTTAAGGACCTCTACTTCAATTATGCTCTTCAATTAAATCCTTTAACATCTAAAACTCATATTTATCAACTTTTACAATTAAGTCCTAATAGGCAAATTAGACATGCAATTCATGAAATTTTCTATCGATATTCTAACACATGCATCTAATCACTCAATAAATTATAAAATTAATCAAAATAAAATTTTCTACTACAGAATTGTGGTTTCAAAACAATTATTCCTTGTAGGCCCTAATTCGGGATATCACAAAAGCACTTGAGAATTGTGTTACAGGCTTTGCGGGAAAAGTAGTTGTATGCTAAGTTTAGCAAGAGTGAGTTTTGGCTTCAGGAAGTTGGATTTTTAGGACATATAGTTTCGGGTGAAGGCATCCGAGTCGATCCAAGTAAGGTTTCTACAATCGTCAAATGGAAACACCTAAAAATGTAACCAATGTTAGAAGCTTTTTGGGCTTAGTCGGTTACTATCGAAGATTTGTGAAAGGATTCTCCATGATAGCAACTCTGATGACGAGATTGTTACAGAAAAATGTTAAGTTTGAATGGACGGAAAAGTGTCAACAAAGTTTTGAGAAGTTAAAGACACTGTTAATTGAAGCTCCTGTTTTAGTATTGCCTGAGTCGGGAAAAGAATTTGTAGTCTACAGTGAAACATCCTCAAATGGACTGGGTTGTGTACTTATGCAAGATGGCAAGGTAATAGCCTATGCTTCACGACAGTTGAAGCCGCATGAGAAGAACTATCCTATACACGACCTAGAACTTGCCGCTATCGTTTTTTCTTTAAAAATTTAGAGGCATTATTTATATGGTGAGACTTGCCGAATATTCACTGACCATAAGAGTTTGAAGTATTTGATGACTCAAAAGAATTAAATTTGAGGTAGCGGAGGTGGCTAGAGTTAATCAAGGATTACGAACTGATTATTGACTATCACCCGGGAAAGATGAATGTGGTCGCTGACGCGTTGAACAGAAAATCCTTGTTTGCATTAAGGGCCATGGATGCTCGTTTGGCATTGCTTGATGATGGTTCAGTCTTGGTTGAGGTAGAGGCTAGGCCGACATTCCTTCAAGAAATCTATGATGCTTAAACTAATGATGATGACTTGCAAGCTAAAAGAACTCAATGTGAGTCAGGTATTGAATCAGATTTTCGGATTGGTTCTGATGGATGTTTGATGTTCAGAGATAAGGTTTGTGTACCTAAAAATAATAAACTTATTCAGAAAAATTTGCAAGAAGCACATAACAGCTGTTTATCAATTCACCCGGGAAGTACCAAGATATACAATGATTTGAAGAAAATGTACTGGTGGAACGACATGAAAAAAGATATTTCTGAATTTGTGTCGAAATGCCTAGTATGTCAGCAAGTTAAAGCTGAACATCAATTGCCTTCAGTTTTGCTACAGGCTGTGATGGTCCCCGAATAGAAGTGGGACAGAGTTACCATGGATTTCGTGACAGGATTGCCATTGACTCTAAGGAAGAAAGATGTTATGGGTCGTAGTAGATAAGTTGACAAAGTCGGCTCATTTTATTTCGGTGAGGACAGATTACTCCCTGGATAGATTGGCTGACTTGTACATTTCTGAGATTGTAAGATTGTATGGGCTACCACTATCGGTTATTTCTGACAAAGACTTGAGGTTCACTTTGAGATTCTGGAAGAAATTACAAGAAGCATTGGGTATGAAGTTAAGCTTTAGTACAACTTTTCACCCTCAGAAAGATGGTCAGTCTGAGCGAATGATTCAGATTCTTGAGGATATGTTGCGATGTTGCATCCTTGAATTTCAGGGTAGCTTGGAAAAATATTTACCGCTAGTAGAATTTGCCTACAACAATAGTTTTCAGACGAGTTTGAAGATGACACCTTATGAGGCCTTGTATGGCAAGAAGTGCTGAACTCCATTGTACTCGATAGAACTTAAGGAAAATTAGATTCACGGAGTTGATTTGATTAAAGAAACTAAAGAGAAAGTTAAAGTGATACGAGACTATTTAAAAGCGGCATCAGATAGGCAAAAGTAATATGCTGATCTGAAAAGAAAGGAAATTTAGTTTCAAGTTGGAGATAGAGTATTCTTGAAAGTGTCTCCATGGAAAAATGTATTGAGGTTTGGCCGAAAAGGTAAATTGAGTCCGTGATTTATCGGACCGTACGAGATCATTGAAAGAGTTAGACCGTTAGCCTATCGCTTGGCATTGCCACTTGAACTGGAAAATATTCACGATGTGTTCCACGTATCTGTGTTAAGGCGATACCAATCAGACCCCTCTCATGTGATTTCGCCGACTGAGATTGAAATTCGACCAGACATGACCTATGGAGAGAAACCAGTTAAGATATTGGCTCGTGAGGTTAAACAGCTGAGGAATAATGATATGGCCTTAGTAAAAGTTTTATGGCATCGTCATGGTGTAGAATAGGCTACATGGGAACCAGAAGAAACCATGAGAAGCCAATATCCAAATGTGTTCACTAGTAAGACTTTTGAGGCCGAAAGTCCCTAAGGGGGGAGAAATGTAACATCCCAAAACAGGGCCTAGTCGGAATAGTGGTTTCGGGACCACAAATCTGACATCAAAATACTTATTTTATAATTATTATGAGGCCTAGAATATGAGAATGTGCATGTATTAAAATTTCATGAAGAAATTCTTTGAGTAAGTGCCCAATTGGAAAATTAGGGACTAAATTGAATAAATTACAAAACTTGGATTTTAGAAGCAATTTCCATGAAATCGCTTTAAATTATAAAATAGAAGGGATTGGGGAGAAATTTTCCCAATTTCTAAGTTTTTGGACAAAAATGGGCTTGCATGATGAAATTTCAAAGAAAAGGCTTAAGGGCATTTTGGTCATTTGGCATATTAATGAAATAAAATGGGAAAAAGAAGGCAAAATCAACCATTCTTCTCCCTTGTCCAGCCGAAATTCCTAAGCCACCATAGCTAGGGTTCCCAAGCTTTTCAAGCTCATTAGTAAGTGCTCCCAAACCCCGTTTTTAATGTTCCTTGTAATTTTGAGATCCCGATAGCTTACTCTCACCATTTCTACCCATATTTCATGCTAGGGTTCATGTTTAAAAATTTACCCATGCATGAGTTACTTGTATGTTGATGTTTTATGGAGGAATATGAAAGTTTGAGGTGTGTTAAACAACTTTCCCTAGGTGATTTTCATGAAAAACCGTAAAGGGACCTTTTTGCAAAAGCTATAAAATGTGTGGTAGAAATGTGAAAATAATTGAAAATGTGGGCTACCATAAGAGGGAAAAGTGTTCGGCTAAGCTTGAGTAAGGTAGAAATTGCATGCGTTTCATTATACGAGCCTAGGGACTAAATCGTAAAAATGTGAAAGGTTAGGGGTAAAATGGTCATTTGGATCAGGGGTGGAATTTAGACTTGAAATGTATAATGTGGAGTTTTAATGATCTATTTTTATTGTTATAGACCCCGAGGAACAAATTCTGGAGGTCGATCGAGGAAAATGAAGGGTTGCGAAATAACCGAAACACGACACTGAAACGAATACCAGGTAAGTTCGGATAACTTAAAGTAAACACTCATTGTGCCTAATTATATGATTTCTGAATGCATGATGATTGCATTTATTAATAACATGAAATTTTATGGAATGCATGTTTAAGTATGAATTGTGATAAATGTCTTGGTTGAGGTTAAAAAGGGAATTTGATGGATAAACCATGGTTGACATGTGTAATGAGGTCCTACATGTGTTGCAGTAAGGATTTACCCCAGACAGGTAATATGTTGATCTCATTTATAAAAGGATCTAGCCCGGATGAGTGTTCCTTTGAATGGTCGAGCCTCCCGAAGAATATGTGTGCATTACGGATTTAGCTCGGACGGGTAATCCGATTAGGATCTGAATTTAGCCTGGACTGGTAATTCAAATTCGAGCTCAATAAAGGTGTTTGTCGTTATAAGGGATTTAGCCTGGACTGGTAATCCCAACATCACCTGATGAGTTCATAAAATGGGAGATTTAGCCTGGACTGGTAATCCCGCCATAAGATGTGAGGTTTGCGGGGGTGCATATCTGAAACGATCATTGTACGAATTGACGGTAAATGGATATTCCATCGAGATTTCCTAGAAACTCAACGAGATTAATGTGACACATATATATATATAAATGAGATGTTGAATAATGAGCTTATCTAAGAAAGCTTTCATAGTGCATTGTTATGTGACTAACTCATTGGTTGAGTGTAAGTGATAGGGAAGCCATCCTATGCTCATTGAATTTATTGCCCAATTTGATTTCATGCTAAGTACTTGGTCAGTTTACTTTCCAGTTATTTGAGCTTACTAAGCATGAAAATGCTTACCCCTCTCTTTTCTTTGTCTCTCACAGAGCTCGAGGACTCGTAAAGATTGGAAGACGGTTGGAGAGTCAGCATACTACTAAATAGACTAGCTTTGGTGTAAAGACATTTCTAAATTGTTCAATGGCATGTATAGGTCTTTTCAGTATTTAGTTATATGTGTCATTTGATTTGCCAAATGAAGGCTTGTAAAGATAAATCTATCTTTTTGTTTATGGCTATAGAGATTGGCTTGTTTTGAAGTAGGCTATGACCTACAAAATTTCCATGCAAGTTTAAAATCATGTGCGATGGTTAAATTCCAATTGGCAATGAGTCATAAGAACAAGCAAATCTTGAATGTCTTAAAGTGGTATGACAACACATAAATACAAGATGGGAAATAACCTAGCATACGAAACAAATGATATGAGGTTTCCATGCGATGAGTTTTTGCAAATATCATTTATGAGAGCATAATTATGTTTTACTTTGTTTTTTTAATATTCATTAAGTATAAGTGTTAAAAGGGGGTGACCATAGGCTTGGGAAATAACCTAATAGGGTCGACACAGTTGGATACACGGGCGTGTGCCTAGGCTGTGTGGCATGGTCGTGTGTCCCCTGCACCTAAAATGGTAAGTCTGTTAAATGAACACGGGCTAGACACTCGGGCATGTGTCTTGGCCGTGTGAATTTAAAGAACGCTCAAGTCTTGGACATGGGGTGATTGTACGGGCGTGTCCCAAGTCACACGAGCCTGTGACACTTCAAGTTGAAAGAAATTTTTCCAAGGTTCCCAAAGTTTGTCCAACGTTCTCGGTTTTGTCCCGCACCGCCTCTAGGCATGTTTTAGGTCTCGAAGGCCTGTTTAAGGGAAAGGATGTACATATTTGAAAAGTTTTAAATTAGAGCGCAACTTAGTGACTTGATTTAATATGTTTATGAATGTGAAATCCCAGTAACACCTCGAACCCTATCCCTACGTCGGATACAGGTGAGGGGTGTTAAGGGCTGGTATAGATGATGACACAAAAAGAGTAGTGTTTTGGTTGGAAAATACCATTAGGGTATTTGATGAACTATCGTGCACACCTGAAGAGTGTGTGAAGTGTGCAGTGTCACTCCTACGGGATTCAACGTATGAGTGGTGGAATACTCTCATGTCCATTGTACCGAGAGAGAGAATCACTTGGGAATTCTTCCAGGAAGAATTCCAAAAAAAGTATATTAGCCAAAGATTCATAGATCGAAAGAGAAAGGAATTCCTAGAGCTAAAGCAAGGCCGAATGGCAGTGACGGAATATGAGCGTGAATTTGTGAGGCTCAGTAAATATGTGCGGGAGTGTGTGTCTACAGAAGCCACTATGTGTAAGAGGTTCGAGGATGGTCTTAATGATGATATCTGAGTATTCATTGGCATCCTAGAACTGGGAGAATTTGTAGTGCTCGTTGAGAATGTAACACCCCTTACCCATACCCGAGGCTGGGATAAGGTACGAGGCGTTACCGGAAAAACATACAAACATTAATCTAAAATACAGGCCATAAAATTTCATGCATATTTCAAAACGTTCATTCACTTGCACATAGTCACTTATTTGAGTCTACGAAGCCCAAAACATACTTTAGAAAGGGTTCGGGACTAAACTGAGAACTTACGAAAATCTTGAAAATTTCATTCTTTAAGGCTCCACACACCCGTGTCCCAAAGTCGTGTTCCATACACGGCTGAGACACATGGTCGTATCTCTGCCTGTGTGGAATATACCTAGGCTATTTTCCAAGCTTTGGTCAACCTTAATCTCTTACACACTTATACAAAATCAAAAGCATATAACATGGTATTCATTTAATGATTAAATATTCTCAATTAAACCACAAACATAGCATTTGTATGTCATCATACATGTGTCTCTCATACTCATTTTACCTTGTTTATTATAGTACCATTTATACATTTATACCAAGATTATCATCTTACAAAATATCTTTAGCTTAATCATCAAGCATTCATATTTAAAACTAGATCATATCTTTATAAAATACGACAATTCAGATATGCAAAATAACATGTTTTCCTAAAACAATTCAATTCAACTCCATACCCAACAAGCATTACATTGAGACTAGTCATATATATATATACATGTCATGATACATATCATTCTCTTTCTGTTTTCTTATAAACACATATCATTTATTTCATTATATCAATATTTCATATACCATAGTTTCCATGTATTCCACATATATTTATTTTCCTCCTCCTCTTCTCCATTCCACATCCTTAATGTATATAACATCCTTGTAAGTACGATTTCACAATTTACTAATAAATTGTGACATCAAACTATCCACATGAGTCATAGTCACTTACTTATTTATGATTTGAGCTAAAGAGCTCCAAATTAAGATCCGTAAATTTCCCCTGAAACTAGACTCACATATTATTCCACCATAAAAGTTTCATAATTTTTGGTTTAGCCAATTAGTACAGTTTATTCAGTAAAATTTCCCCTGTTTCACTTTCTGATAGTTCTAACCTCTCTTCACTAAAAATTAATTATATCACAGTACAGAACTCGGATAATGTTCCTGTTGATTTAGCTCGAAAATAGACTCATTAGAGATTTTAAAAATATAAGTTTGAGCCTCTAATTATTTTTCTCCAAATTTTTGTGATTTTCCAAAGTTAGAATAGGGGATCACGTAATCATTCTGAACCAGTCTCAAAAGAACATAAATATATCAAAATATATTACTCCTTTTCTTTCTATGTTTCTTTTATATGAAAATAGACTTATTAATCTTTAATTTGATATCTTATTCAGTCTCTGATTCAATTTCTACTATTTTTGGTGATTTTTCAAAACCACTTCACTGCTACTATCCAAAACAGTTTTATTGCTAATTCACTCTTTCACACTTTCTTTGTATTAACCTCATTTTAACATACATATCACAAATCATTTTCACCACATTTCATACATCACAAGTATAGGCCCATGATCAAAAGATCACCATAAAATCATCCTCATGTATAACTTACTTGTTTATAATCTTACCACATCCTGGTCACTTAATGAACACATCATTCACATAACCAAGTTCCTGCACTTATTCATCACAACACTCACAAAGCAATACATAGAGAGTCTCCCGTTGAACACTTCGGAATATAATTCGGATACATGGAAAGTTTTCACATAAGTGCCACATATGTAGCCAAACTATCTGGTACGCATAGTATCCTGCACTTAGTACTACACATGCGACCAATTATTCGGTACACGTAGTAGCCTACACTTAGTACTACACACGTGACCTAATTATTTGATACACGTAGTAGCCTGTACTTAGTACTACACACGTGATCGAAGTTATCAGGTACGCATAGTAGCCTACACTTAGTACTACACATGCGACCTAGCTACATATATCCCATAGCTCTCTTGTCTACATGGTGTACACATAGATCACCCATGCGACCTAGCTACATCATAATGTCTTGTAGCTCTCTTGTACACATGATGTGCACTTAGCACCATACATGTGACCTAGCTATATACTATCTGTATCATCCAATCTTTTCGAAGGTTCAACCGGGATTTCTCTCTCTTTTCCAACAATTTCACCAATCAAGTAATTATCCACAAACATATTTCCAATATTATTATAAAATATCATAATACAAGTAATATTGATGTATTACTTACATATAAACTTACATCTCATTTAATATCAAGGCAATAACATTAAATTATACATTGCCTTATTAAAAATCAAATGAACTTACAATTTCCCATAATATCCATAATCATAGAAATCACATTTATGTATGATAATTCAATTCACTTCATGTACCATAGACATATTTTTAAATCAATTCATAAACTTGGCACCATAATCATTTAATTTAACATAATTCAATTAATTCACTAAATTTAACTTTCAAATATAAATTGCAGCATTATTGCTGTATTATTATCATACCAACTTACATACTTACAATTCCTCAAAAATCATAGTAAATATATCAATTTTACATTGAAACATGCATAAATTAATGCTTATTATATATATGAACTTACCTCGATACTAAAACGGCCATTTTACCAACTTTTCTAATTTTCAATTTTTCTCTTATTCTAGGTTCAAATCTCGTTTTTCGAGATCTAAAGCATCATATTTTACTTATTTAATTAATTTACTATTCAAAACAGTCCTTAACTCAAACTTTTGCAAAATTACAATTTTGCCCCCGAACTTTTGCATATTTACACTTTTGCCCCTAGGCTCGGGAATTAAACTTCATCCCTTATTCTTACGTTTTATGACATGCTGATCACTTTTTCCTTCTATGGCAACATCAAATTCTCACTCTAACATATACTTATGACTATTAGGTATTTTTACCGATTAAGCCCTTTTACTCGTTTTCACTCAAAACCGAGTAGCACAAGTTGTCTAACATAATTTAAAACCTCATATTCTATTATAAAATAGTAAAATAAACACATTTCACCTATGGTTATTATTCCAAAAATGAACCCTAGCTTAAATTATTGCTAGAATAAGCTTAATTAAATTACCGGGATTCTAACAACGTAAAGAACTTGAAAAACGGGGTTAGAATGGACTTACAATTGAGCTTGGAAAGATTTAAAACCCTAGCCATGGCTTCCCCCATGCTAATTTCGGCCTCCATGAGAAAGATGAGTCAATTTTGGCTTTATTTTTCCTTTTTATTTCTTTTAATTACCAAATAACCAAAATGCCCTTCCTTAGTAAACTTTCAAAAATTCCATCCATGTCCAATTTCTTTCCATCACTTAGAAATTGGTCAAATTTCTATTTAAGACCTCCTAGTTAATATTTCAAAGCAATTTCATACTAGAAACTTCTAGAATGCAAGTTTTGCAACTTATTTAATTTAGTCCTTAACTTCAAATTGAGCACTTTATGCATAGAACTTCTTCACGAAATTTTCACAAAATCATGCAATCATATCATAGACCTCAAAATAATCATAAAATAATTATTTCTATCTCGAATTTTGTGGTCCCGAAACCTCTGTTCCAACTAGACCCAATTTTGGTCTATTACAGAGAAAGCGTGCAAGGTAGAGGAGCTGATAAAAGAGAGGAGGAAAGTGGCTATTGAGTCATGAGATTCCAAGAAGAGACAGAGGGAAAATCACATCAGTCCTCATCTAAGAGATTGAAGGAATTCACTACCCGATCGAATGCTTCGGTTGGGTTTTCGAATAGAAGTAAGAATCGCCAGAATGTAATTTCTAGAGCTCAGATCGTTTCTTTCACGAGTGTCGGTAGTGCCCGGCCAAATAGGCTAAAGTGTTCGCAATGTGGAAAATGCCATTTCGACGAGTGCCGAGGTAAAGAAAGAGGATGTTTTAAATGTGGGTCACTGGACCACTTCATCCGAGATTGTCTCGAAATGGAAGAGGGAGAGAGAAAGCAAGAAGTGAAGGCAAGTAGTGACCCATTGAGGGGTAGGCCACAAAAAGAACCCTGGAAGCAGGGCTACTAGTAGAGGTGCAGCAAGAGATGCTGCAGCGAGGTCCAAGGGCAGAGCGCCTGCAAGGACTTACACTATTTGTGCCCGTGAAGAGGTAGAGTCTCTCGATGTGATTACGAGTACCTTTTCTATCCATGTTATCTATTGCTGCTTTGATTGATCCGGGGTCGACCCACTCCTATATTTGTATGGAATTGATACCTCATATGAGCATGCTAGTAGAGTCCACTGAGTTTGTAATAAAAGTGTCCGATCCTTTAGGCAAACATGTGCTAGTTGATCAAGTGTGCAAAGATTGTCCTCTGTCTATTAAGGGTCATTGTTTTCCAGCTAACTTGATGTTATTGCCTTTAAATGAATTTGATGCAATCCTTAGGATGGATTGCTTGGCTGCTGATAGTGTTGTAGTAGACTATGGGAGAAAAGTTATTGAATTGAAATGTGAAGAGAAGAATGTTCTTCGGGTTGGACCAAATGAATCGAATAAAATGTTTATGTTGATATCGTCTATGTCGGTTGAGAAATATTTGAGGAAAGGATATGAGGCATATCTTGCTTTTGTGTTGAATACTCAAGTGTCTGAGTCAAAGATAGAATTGGTACTAATGGTTTGTGAGATAGATATATTTTCAGAAGAATTACCCGGACTACCACCAGAGAGGGAAATTGAGTTTGGAATCGAGTTGGTACTGGGCACGACACCCATTTCTATTGCTCTGTATAGAATGGCCCCAATAGAGTTGAAAGAGTTGAAAGTATAGTTGCAAGAGTTAACAGATAAAGGTTTTTGCAAGACCTAGTTATTCACCGTGGGGGCGCACCGGTGTTGTTTGTGAAAAAGAAAGAGGGGTCGATGAGGTTATGTGTAGACTATAGACAGCTCAATAAGGTAATGGTGAAGAACAAGTATCCCTTTCCAATGATACATAATTTATTCAATCAGTTGAAGGGAGCCATGGTGTTGTCCAAGATAGACTTGAAATCTGGTTATTATCAGTTGAGAGTTAAAGACTAAGGTGTATCAAAGACAGTTTTTCAGTTTAAGTAGGGGCATTATGAGTTCCTCGTCATGCCCTTTGGTTTAACTAATGCCCCGACAGTGTTTATGGATTTGATGAACCACATTTTTCAGCCGTATTTGGATAAGTTCGTAGTGGTCTTTATCGATGACATATTGATTTACTCGCGTGATGAGGGTGAGCACGTGGAGCATTTGAGAACTATGTTATAGACCTTGAGAGATAAGAAATTGTACGCCAAGTTTAGTAAGTGTGAATTTTGGCTTAAGGAGGTCAAATATTTAGGACACAATATGTCGGGTGATGGGATTAGAGTTGACCCAAGCAAGATCTCGACTATTGTTGAGTGGAAACAACCAAAGAATGTGACTGAGGTTCGAAGCTTATTAGGCTTGGCCGGGTACTATAGAAGGTTTGTTCAAGGGTTTTCTATGATCACTACTCCAATGACGTGGCTATTACAGAAAGATGTCAAGTTTGAATGGACAGAAAAGTGCCAACAAAGTTTTGAGAAATTAAAGTCTTTGTTGATCGAAGCTTTAGTGTTAGTGCAATCAGAGTCAGGTAAGGAGTTTGTGATATATAGCTAAGCCTCCTTGAATAGTTTGGGGCGCGTGCTTATGCAAGAAGGTAAGGTCATAGCTTACGCTTCAAGATAGTTAAGGCCACATGAGAAAAATTACCCGACGCATGATTTAGAGTTGGTTGCATCATATTCGCGTTGAAAATTTGGATACACCATCTGTATGGCGAAAAGTGTCGGGTGTTCACTGATCATAAGAATCTTATGTACTTTATGACTCAAAAGGAGTTAAATTTGCGGCAACTTCCATGGTTAGAGCTAATAAAAGATTATGAGTTGATTATTGATTACCATCCGGGAAAGGAGGATGTAGTCGATGATGCTTTAAGTAGAAAATCACTATTTGCATTAAGGGCCATGAGTACTCAGTTTACTGTGTCTAACGATGGCTCGATTTTAGCAGAGTTAAGAGCTAGACCAATATTTCTTCAAGAGATCTGCGAAACTCAAAAAGGTGATGAGGAGTTGCAAGCTAAAATAGCTCAGTACGAGACGGGGAAAGAATCTAAATTTCATATTGGTACCAATGGTTGTATAATGTTCAAAGATAGAGTTTGTGTACCCAAGAACAATAAGTTGATCCGGAAGATTTTAGATGAGGCACATAGCGGTTGTTTGTCCCTCTACCCGGGTAGTGTGAAAATGTACAACAACTTAAAGAAAACATACTGGTGGTTGGGAATGAAAAGAGACATTTCAGAGTTCGTTTCCAAGCATCTACTATGTTAGAAAGTGAAGGCTGAACATTAGGTACCTTCGGGTCTACTTTAGCCCATCACGGTCCCCGAGTGGAAGTGGGATCGGATTACGATGGACTTCATGACAGGTTTGCCATTAACCCCGAAGAAAAAGGATGTTGTTTGGGTTATTGTTGATAGGCTAACAAAGTCGGCACATTTTATACCAGTGCGTACTGACTACTCCCTTGAGAGATTGGCAGACTTGTATATTTCTAAGATCGTGAGGCTACATAGGGTGCCCTTGTAGATTATTTCGGATAGGGACCCTAGATTTACCTCGAGGTTTTGGAAAAAGTTACAAGAGGCTTTGGGAACTAAGTTGAGTTTTAGCACAGCATTTCACCCGCAAACCAACGGTCAGTTGGAAAGGGTGATTCAGATTTTAGAAGATATGTTGTAGTGTTGTGTTCTCGAATTTCAAGGTAGTTGGGAAAAGTACTTTCCATTGGTTGAATTTGCTTATAAAAACAGTTATCAAGCAAGTTTGAAGATGGCGCCTTATGAAGCTTTGTATGGGCGAAAGTGTCGAACGCCCTTATATTGGACCGAGCTTAGAGAAAGTCAGATTCACAGGGTTGATTTAGTCAAAGAGACTGAAGAGAAAGTTAAAGTGATTCATGACTGCTTGAAGGCCGCCTCGGATGGACAAAAATCCTACGCAGATTTAAAATAAAAGGAAATTGAGTTTCAAGTCGGTGATAAGGTATTTTTAAAAGTATCTCCGTGGAGGAAAGTCCTCAGATTTGGTACAAAAGGCAAGTTGAATCCTCGTTTCATAGGACCGTATGTGGTTATCGAGAGAGTAGGGCCAGTTGCCTACCGATTAGATTTGCCACCGGAATTGGAAAAGATTCACGATGTGTTTCATGTTTCCATGCTATGTCGATATAGATCAAACCCTTCGCATGTGATTACGCCATCAGAGGTTGAGATTCATCCGGACATGACTTATGGTGAAGCGTTGGTTAAGATTTTAGCTCGAAAAGTCAAACAGTTGAGAAATAGGAATATAGAACTTGTGAAAGTTTTGTGGCATAGACATCGAGTCGAGGAAGCCACATGGGAACCTGAGGAGACTATGAGAGATCAGTACCCGAACTTATTCACCGGTAAGATTTTCAAGGACGAAAATCCCTACTGTGGAGAAATGTAACAGCTTGATTTTGGGGGCTAGTCAGAATAGTGGTCTCGGGACCACAAATACAAAGTCAGAGAAATTATTTTATTACTAAAATAGAGTCATAGCATGTTTATAATAGTGCATGAAAAATTTTGTGTGCTAATTTTAGCGTTTGTGAGCCCAATTGCGAAAAATGACTAAATCGCATAAAGTGCAAAAGTCTTAAATTGATAACTAAGGGTGCTAAATTGCCATGTATCATAAATTGGGGGTTTTTAAAGTGAAATTGGGCCTTAAATAGGTGATGGCCGGCCATGGTAGATGGAAATGTTGAAAAGTAAACATTAAGTGAAATTTGATGACATAAGGTTTATTATAATAATACCTAAGCCTAGATATCATCTTTTTCTTTCATTCTCTCTTCATTCCATCAATTTTCAGCCATTGTTAAGGGTTTTGAATTTCAAAATTTGCAGCAACTTATTTCTCTTACAAGTAAGTGATTTTAATGAGTTTTCTTGAAGATTTTTGCATTTTTGAGACCCTTGAAGCATGAGCTTTCAAATGAGAGGTCTATGTTGTAAAATGATTAAGAGTTTAGGGTTTGACCATGAGAGTATTTAGGGTGCTTTCTGAAATTTTATGGAAGAAAATGAGTCTTAGGTGTCTTATAAATAACTTTTGAAAAAGGTTTTAGCATGAAAACACCTAATAGGACTAATGTGCATAAGTTGTAAAATAGATAATAAATGTGTGAAATAGTGGGAATTTGGAGTTGCTATAAGAGTAAAAGAGGTTTAACTCGTCATGAGAAATAAGGAAATTCGATAAAAATCAATTTTCAGGCCTATTGGTAAAATGGTCATTTTGTAAAAGTCTAGGGGCAAAATGGTCATTTAGCCCAATTGTGAATTGTTGAGTGCTTAGGTTGATAAAGTGACTTAATAAGTGCATTTTGTTATTATAGATGAAGAAATACCGAGTCCGAACCTAGACCGGGGGAAAGCCAAGCAAACCGACTAAATTGGCTAGTCGCCACATTTTGTAATCCGAGGTAAGTTGTATGTAAGTAATACAACTACATTGTTAATTATTAGTGCCTGAATTATTACAGCATAAATTGCTTGATTGTGAATTTGAGAATGTATAATGATAAATGAATAGTAGAATTTCCATTGGAACCTTAGGAAGTAAATCAGATACTCATGCTATGACATTTGGGTCATTTGTCTGTAAGCTAGCCTAAGACATGTCTGGGACATGCATCGACTACGAGATGATAGTCAGTGTAAGACAATGTCTGGGCATGGCATCGACTTGAGATATGAGCCAGTGTAAGATCGTGTCTAGGACATGGTATTAGCACCTTACCCTGTGCTTGAGGCTTATGAAATATCCGGTAGTATTCCGAATGGTTCAATGGTGAAAGTTATGTTCTTAAGCTAATGAGGAAAGTATAACCGTGTTGTGAATGGTACAGGTACCTAATTGGTACGTATGAGATATGAGCTCAATCTATAATATGTGACTCGTGTGGATGGTAATGAGTAAGTTATGCTTATGCCTACCTTGGTGTTATGAGCATGTTGATTATTGGTAAATTGTTGTTGTATACTTACTAATATGCAACTTACTAAGCTATTTTGCTTACTCCTTTCCCTTTTCATTTCCTTACAGTGTCGCCTAACTAGCTCAAGGATCACTAGAAGTCAGAGATATCGATCACACTATCAATTGAAGCATTCGGTATAGTTAGATTTATTTTTTTGAATATGGCATGTATAGGACTTACACTTTATTATTTTGTGTCATTGAGGTTTGGCCATAAGTATTGGCTTGGGTTGGAAACCCTTCAATTTGTATTAAGCCTCGAATGATGGCTAACATTCATTTTGAATTTATAAAAGATGCATTATCATGGTTGAATGAATGACTATTATGGCTGATTTGGTTATAGGAATTATGTTTGTTTTGGTATTGGTTGGTAAATAGAACTACATATTTAAGGGTGGCAATGGGGCTTGGTAAATAGCCTTATATTGTCTACACGGGTAGGCACACGGGCATGTGTCTAGGCCGTGTATGACACACATTCTACCTCATGGGCGTGTGGTCTGGCTGTGTGTCTCCTACACATAAAATGTTTCAAGTTAGTATGCATGATAGTAAACACACGGGCAGAGACATAGCCGTGTGTCTCAACAGTGTGGAGGGCACGACCTAGCACACGGGCGTGTGACTTGGCCGTGTGGCCCTTAAGAATTGCTGACGTTAGAAACAAAATGTCCAGGTTTTTACACACAGGCTAGGACACAGACGTGTCATGGCCGTGTGAAGGACACGGGCCTATGCCAGGCCATGCGATAACCCCTGTAGGTGTGCATTTAGAATTAATTCCACACGGATGAGAACATAGACGTGTCCCTGTCTTGCTTAGGCCATGTGAGAGACATGGGCCATCAACATGGCCATGTTGGAATGCTCACACAGACGTGTTGCCCCTTAGACACGAGCGTGTGCCGTTGTGTCAAGTGACATTTCTCTATAGTTTGAAAAAGGACCCCGATTGGTCCCGAATAATTTTTGATGAGTGTTTTGGGCCTCGTAAGGCCATATTAAGAAGATATTGATAAGTTTAAGATAGTTTTAAATTTTCCAAGTCATGAAGACTGGGAATTTGTTGTAAGTATGAGTTCAAGTTAGGTAATGCCTCGTATTTCGCCCCGACGTAAGATACGAGTATGCGGTGTTACACTCCTGACATTTGAAAATGTGTTTTCGTATAGTAAATGGATGCCAATCGAGCTGTAGCTGATGATGTCAAGAGTATAGCGCCTGCTCCCGCACAAGGGACAGTGCTGGTTGATTCTGGACCGACTTCGAGTAACCAAGAGGGAGAGGCTAAACACGCCTTTTACCAAATGATGAATGACTGGTTTACTCAGTATATTCGAACAAATTTGGCTACACAAAAACCTCAACCCTTGACTAATCCTTCTTCAATACCTGTTATACCTCAAGTAATTGATCTGTTGAGATCACATAAGCCTCTTGTTGATAAAACCAGAAAACACGGGGCTTAAGAATTTAGAGCCACAGATGATGATGATGCTGAGCAAGGTGAATTTTGGCTTGATAATACTATCTGCGTGTTTGATGAGCTATCTTGTACCCCTGATGAGTGTTAAAAATGTGCAATATCCTTGCTACAAGACACCGCATATCACTGGTGGAATACACTAGTATCGATGGTTCTGAAAGAATGGGTGACCTGGGAGTTCTTTTAGACTGAGTTTCATAATAAATACATTAGATAGAGATTTATCGATCAGTAATGCAAAGAATTTCTGGAATTGAAATAGGGTCGCATGACTGTGACAAAATATGAACAGAAATTCGTGGGAATCAGTCGATATGCCTGAGAGTGTGTTTCGACCGAAGCCATAATGTGAAAAGATTCGAAGATAGGTCGAATGAAGACATTAAACTGCTAGTTGGTATTCTTGAAATAAAAGAGTTCGTAGTACTGGTTGAGCGACCATGCAAAGCCGATGAGCTAGGGAAAGAGAAAAGAAAAGATGACTTTAAAGCTAGGGATTCACATAAGAGATCATGGAGTAAGTCATTCCAGTCGGCATCAAAGAAATTCTGAGATGATTCTAGCCGTTCAAAGGCTACTGCGGGTTATACTAGACGTGATCGGGATAGACCACCTGCGAATTCGAAAGCTACCTCAGTAGCTAGTGTTGGTAATGTTAGATCGAACCAACCTGAGTGTAAATATTGTGGTAAACGACATCCTAACAGTTGTAGATTGCATTATCGGGCCTGTTTTAAATGTGGATCGATGGATCATTTCGTTCGTGAATGTCCCATGTTAGCTGAAAAAAATACAGTACAAAATGTGAGACTGAGTAACATGTCAGCTCGAGGTAGACCTCTCAGAAATACGGGTAATGTGAGTAGCAGTTAGAGAGGAACTAAAGACACACCAGTTCGATCTGAGGCAGTTGCACCTGCCAGAGCTTATGCTATATGCGCACGCGAGGAGGCTTCATTCCCAGATGTTATTACTTGTACATTCACTCTCTATGAAACTAATGTAATTGCATTGATTGATCCTGGTTCGACTCATTCTTATGTGTGTGAGACCTTAGTATTCAGTAATACTTTTCCTGTTGAGTCTACTGAGTTTGTGATTAGAGTATCAAACCCCTTGGGCCGGTGTGTTCTGTTTGACAAAGTGTGTAAGAATTGTCCTTTGATGATTCGAGATTCATGTTTTTCGGTCGATTTGATGTTGTTATCATTTGACAAGTTCGATATAATTCTGGGTATAGACTGGTTGACTTTGCACGATGCTGTAGGAAATTGCAAAAGAAAGACTATTGATTACGGTGCCAGAATGATGAGATTATTCGGATTAAATCTAATAATTTGAATGGTTTACTGGTAGTGATATCTTCGATGTTAGGTCAGAAGTGTGTGAGAAAGGGTTGTGAAGCTTACTTTGTGTATGTGCTTGATAGTAAAGTGGTCGAAAGAAAGATCGAATCAGTACCAATTGTGTGCGAGTATCTGGATGTGTTTCCTAAAGAATTGTTGGGTTTGCCACCTATTCGAGACGTAAAGTTTGGTATTAAGTTAGTGTCGGGGATGACTCCGATATCGATAGCTCCATACAGAATGGCACCAACTGAATTAAGAGAACTAAAAGCTCAGTTGTAAGAGTTGACAGATAGAGGTTTCGTGCGACCGAGGTTCTCTCCATGGGGTGCACCAATTTTATTTGTGAAAAAGAATGATAGAACTATGAGAATGTGTATCGAATATAGACAGCTCACTAAGGTGACTATAAAGAATAAATATCCGTTGCCACGAATTGACTACCTGTTCAATCAATTGAAAGGGGCTCTCAAAGATAGATTTGAGATCAGGTTACTATCAGTTGTGAGTTAAAGACTCCGATGTGCCAAAGACTGCTTTCTGAATGAGGTACAGACACTATGAGTTTTTGGTGATGCCTTTCGGACTCACTAATGCACATGTCGTTTCTATGGATTTGATGAACAGGATCTTCAGATAGTATCTAGATCGATTTGTGGTTGTGTTCATAGATGACATTTTGATCTATTCTCGTGATGAAACCAAGCATACCGAACATCTGAGACTTGTGTTACAGACATTACGAGATAGATAGTTGTATGCAAAGTTCAGTAAGTGTGAGTTCTGGTTACGTAAAGTCAGTTTTCTAGGACATATTGTATCAGCATCGGTTATTCAGGTTGATCCGAGTAAAATTTTAGCTATACTTGATTGGAAACCTCTGAGAAATATTTCTGAAGTTCGAAGTTTTCTCAGACTTACTGGTTACTATAGACGGTTCGTGAAAGGTTTCTCTATGATTGCAACCCCGATGACGAAGCTATTACAGAAAGATGTTAGGTTCGCCTGGTCAGAAAAGTGCTAGAAAAGTTTTGGTCAGTTGAAAGCCCTTTTGACCGAAGCTCCAATACTAGTTCAGCCAGGATCGGGTAAAGAATTTGTTATCTATAGTGATGCATCTTTAAATGGTTTGGGCTGTGTGTTAATGCAGGAAGGCAAAGTCATAGCTTATGGCTCGAGACAGTTAAAGCCACATGAGAAGAACTATCCGACACACGATCTAGAATTGGCAATTATTGTGTTTGCATTGAAGAGATGGCATCACTATCTGTTCGGTGAGAAATTTCATGTTTATTCTGATTACAAAAGTTTGAAATATTTGATGACTTAAAAAAGATCTAAATTTGAGACAGCGACGATGGTTAGAGTTGCTAAAAGATTACGATCTTGTGATTGATTACCATCCGGGAAAGGCTAATGTTGTTGTTGATGCTTAAGCCGAAAAGTCCCTGTTTGCTTTGCGTGCAATGAATGCGCATATGGCTATGTCTGATGATGGTTCGATTATAGCTGAGTTAAAAGCAAGACCGTTATATATTCAACAGGTTTGTGATGCTCAGAAAGTTGATAATGATTTGTTAGTAAAGCAGGGTCAATTTGATTCGAATGTTGATTCAGAGTTTGGAGTTGATGGTGAAGGTTGCCTAAGGTTCAAAAATCGAAAATGTATTTCAAGAAATCTGGAATTGATTCGATGATTTCGAATAAAGCTCATAATAGTCTATTATTTGTTCACCCGGGTAGTACGAAAATCTATAATGATCTGAAACAACTTTACTGGTGGCATGGTATGAAGCGAGACATTTTTTACTTTATTTTAAAATGTTTAGTCTGTCAGCAAGTAAAAGCCGAGCATCAGCTACCTTCTGGATTGCTTCAGCCGGTCATGATACCAAAATGGAAATAGGACAGAGTCACGATGGATTTTGTATCCGGTTTTCCGTTGACATTGAGCAACAAAGATGCAATCTGGGTTATTGTGGATAGATTGACTAAATCAGCTCATTTTGTTCCGGTTCGTACAGATTACTCGCTTGATAAGTTAGTTGAATTGTATGTTTCTCAGATTGTGAGATTACACGGAGTACCTATTTCTATTGTTTTGGATAAAGATCTGAGGTTTACATCGAGGTTTTAGAAGAAACTGTAGATGTATTAGGTGCGAAATTGCATTTCAGCAGTGCTTTCCATCCGCAAATAGATGGTCAGTTCGAACGAATCATTTAGATACTTGAGGATATGTTGAGATGTTGCATTCTTGAGTTCGAAGGTACGTGGGAACGATACTTATTTCTGATTGAATTTATGTACAATAATAGCTTTCAATCGAGTATCAAAATAGCACCTTATGAGGATTTGTACGATCGTAAATGTCGTGTATTGGACCAAGCTCAGTGAAAATAAGTTACACGGGGTCGATTTGATCAGAGAGACTGAATAGAAAGTAAAAGTGATCTGCGAAAGTCTGAAAATAGCGTCAGATCTTTAGAAATCGTATGCGGACCTGAAACGAAAAGATATAGAGTTTCAGATCGGGGACAAAGTATTTTGGAAAGACTCACCATGGAAGAAAATACTCAGATTCGATCGTAAAGGCAAATTGAGTCCAAGATTTATTGAGCCGTATGAGTTTATTGAGCGTATCGGGCCAGTTGCGTATAGACTATTGTTGCCACCTGAGTTAGAAAAGATCCATAATGTATTCTATGTTTTGATGCTTCGTAGATTTTGATCTGATCCCTCACATATGATTAATCCGTTAGAGATTGAGATTAAGTCTGATATGACATATGAGGAAGAATCGATTCGTATTCTGGCTCGTAAGTTAAAGAATTGCGAAATAAGAAAATTCCGTTAGTGAAAGTACTGTGGCATAGACACGAAGTTGAAGAGGCAACTTGGGAGCCAGAGGATGCAATGAAAGAACATTATCGAAACCTATTCACCGGTAAGATTTTCAGGGACGAAAATCCCTAAGGGGGAGAGTTGTAACAGCCCGATTTAGACCCTATTCAGAACGATGGTTTCGGGACCACAAATCCAAGTCAAAAAAATATTTAAAAATTATTTTCTGTGTTTATTATGTGTGAATTAATATTCGTGAAATTTTTGTGTTTTAATTTTGTCGTTTAAGTGTAGATTTAATAAAAGGGGCTTAATCGCGTAAAATGAAAATTTGATGGTTTAATTTGTAATGGTCGAATTGTGGTTGTCTTTATAATTTGAAGTGTGCAATTTGTCCATGAGAACATGATATGGACGATTGTGGCCTTAATGAATATGGTTTAGTTACTAAATTATAAAGGTTAAATATGTTATTATAATAAAACATATAATAAAAGAAATCATGTATTCATTTTTATTGCAAGACCGAAACTTGAGAAAAAATTAAAAGAAATCAGCTTTAGGGTATTCGACACTTTGGAAGCTTGATTCAAGGTTAGTTTTTGTTCGATTTTTGATAATTTTTATGTTTTTGATGTCGATGCAGTGTAATGTACAAAGCCCATGCTTGAATTTCTGATTTTGATGAATATTTTGAGTCATGCCATTGATGAATAATTGAGCTTTGTGATGTTAGTTGATGAATTATGAAAGATATGTTTTGGATTTATATGTTTTGTATTAGAACTTTTGATGATTTTGAGTAATTATTACTAAATTGCAAAAATAATAAATTGAGGGACTAAAATGTGAAATAAATGAAATGTATGGACTTGTATGAACATGGGTAGCATTCGGCCTAAATTTTGCATGTTTTGTGTTTTGTGCCATTTGGACTAAATTGTAAAAAGTGTAAAATGTCAGGGGTAAAATGGTAATTTGCCCATTTATGTGTTTTTGGACTAAATTGAATGAAATTATGTTTGAATGAGTTTAATTTGAATATGTTAGATGAAGAACCAAAGAAATCAAATTTGGGACGGGGGAAAACCAAAGTTGTGGATTAGTCATCCCGTTTCGATTATCGTTGTCTGTGGTAAGTTTATAAGCAAATAGATGTTGTTAATTTTAAATAAATACAAGTTTTATATGCTAAAATGAACTATGTGAAAGTATATATGTGTTAGCCGAATGTGTATATGCTTGGGAGCTATGTTTACGAATTCGTTTCGATCGAGTTATGACATCCGAAAGCCCCGTATGAACCTTAGGAATAGCTAGGATACATATGTCATGATTTCTGAAATGTGTTCTCATGTAAGAATACATCTGGGACATTGGCATCGATATGTGATTACGTGTAAGACTATGTCTGGGACATTGGCATCGTATTTGATTCATGTAAGACCCTATCCGGGACAGTGGCATCGATATGTGATTGCATGTAAGACCATGTCTGAAATGTTGGCATTGTGCGATATGTGTGATTATCCAAGTATCCTATTCAATTCCAAATGGTTCAATGGGCAATGATAAGTTGTGATTGAATGTGTAAAACGAGCTAAAGTGATCAGGTATGTGATAGTTTATTACTTATTTGAAAATAAGGTAAGTTGGTTATTTGATATGTGGTACAAATTATATATGATGTAAATGAAAATATATGTGTATATGAAAAGTACATTCGGCCAAAGGTTATGCATAGTGATATCATATTTGTGATCTATGTGCAAACATATATGAATTATTATATTTGGCCTTATGAATATAAAATGTTAATATTTATAAAATGATTCATGAATATATGTATATGAGTTTATGTATATTCAATTAAATAATGATATTATGGCTTTGAAATTGAATGATATTTTGATATTAGATATATGTATATTGGGCTAAACGAAAGTATATGTCGTATATGAAATTGTAAGTTTGAAATTCATGTGATTATGATAGCATGAATTGGTTTAGTTAAATTGAGTTGATATTGTCATTGAGTTATTTATTTGCTTATGACTTACTAAGCTATGATAGCTCACTCTGTGTGTGTGTGTGTTTGCCTCTATTTTATAGATTTTGGAGTTAAGTTACAAGCTCGGGGATCGTCAGCAAAGTCTATCACACTATCAACTATTTTCAGTACTTTATAAGCTGAATTTCAAGCCTATGGCATGTACAGGCTAGATTATATTTGGATATGTTGGATTTTGGTATGTGTATATATATAAGCCATGCGAAAATGGCTTGTTTATTTTGTTAAGTTCGGTTTCAAGATTTGATAAAAGTATGGTTATGTTTGATTGTGGTTTGGTGATTTGGCTATGGTTTATACATAGATAAATATATGTGAACTTTGTTAATGTGCTTTGTTAAGGTGTTATTATGTGATTTGGGTATTAAAGTATATTAGTTTATGGTATATAGGTGAAATTGTGGTTGGATATATGGTTGATTAATATGCTTAATGAATGGTTGTAGCTTGATCATGTTCAAAGGTAATGTGTATTTTAATGATTTATGAAATGCATGAGATATGCTTGATATCATGTATGGATGTATTCGGTAATTGAGATTGAAAATGGATTATTATGTGAAATGTGGAAATTGTTTATTAATTTGTCATAGATATGCGATTAACTGAGTAGGTAAACTTGCAAAATGAATTATTGATTATGGAACGGCCATGTAAGTTGGAAATGCAAGTGTTTAAGTTGAATAAATGGTACAATATGATTTGAATATAAATCTTGGCCATATATATATGCGCATAACCGAATTTGTATGTAATGAATTGGTCTTATGTATGACTTTAATACTTTAAGATATTAGACAAGTGTTTGAAATGTTTATATATATATATACAGATTTGTGATGTATATGATGTGAAATGCAAATTATGATGAACAAATTGGTTTGGTTATATGAAATGCTATATGCATGTGTAGTAATAGAGTATAATGGAAGTAGACATTAAATAAAGCATAAGTATTTAGCATGTTTAATATTTGGCTAAAGCTTTAGAAATTGACCATATGAATAGTAACTTATGCTTTTATTAAACAAGATAGTTTGATGCAAGTTTAGTATATGGCTTAGTTATTGTGCTTTAATTATTAAGTATATGTTATATGACATTTTATGTGTATTAATGCAATAGCAATTAGGGAAGCTTGGTTTAGTCAAAACTTATAATAAGATTGCATGTATATTTGGTCTTGAATATTGAGTAATCAGTTGTTTAATTTATATGTTTAAATTTGGCCGGTTGATAATAATTTATGGTTGAATGTTTATTGATTAAAATGTAACCTGCAATATTTTGGTTTGGTTAGTATACATTTATATGTGATGAATTAAAATGATTAATTTCTATGTGTATCCATGAATGTTCGGAAGTTGTGTCTCATTCGGTAATGCCTCGTAACCCCATTCCGATGACGGATACGGGTTAGGGGTGTTCATGACCCTTGGACCACACGGGCGTGTGAGCCGTTCACCTTGGAAAAATTTTAAAAATGTCGCAAAAAATTCTTAGAGGTTCTGATTAAGTCTTGACTTGATTCTAATACTCGTATTGGACCTTGAGGGTCCATTTAAGGGACGTTATGAATGATTTTGGAATTTGAATAGTAACTTGCAACATTTATCTGTAAATGTTTCTAAAATTTATGGTAATGCTTTGAAACCCTGTTTCGATGACGGATACGGGTGAAGGGTGTTACATGGCTTGGCCAGACAGCTGTGTGACCCCTGTAGCTTTGAAAATTTTTAATATTTTTTAAAAAATTCTCTGAGTTTCTGATTTAGTCCCTACTTGTTTCTAATACGTATTTAAGGCCTCGAAGGCTCGTATAAGGAACAATATGTATAAATTTGATTGGTTTTATTATAAATATTTATATGTTATGAAATGTTTGAAATTTTTGTTTCTTTGATTTCTAATCTACTATAATGCTCTGTAACCCTGACCATTTTAAAACATGTTTTTATATAGCAATGACATCCAACCGAGCTGATTCCAATGAAGTTGAGAGCAACGCTCAAGCTTCCATTAACTGAGTAGCTTTGAGAGGTACAAGGCCCATATCTAAGGGTTGGGGAGGAGAGGCTAAGGAAACCTTCTTCCAAATAATGAATGAATGGCTCACTAAGTTTGTATGGACTAACGCGGGTGCTCAACAACTTTCAACCCTTCCTACTCCCCAACCGGTTCCCATTATTCCTCAAGGTTTGGAACCAATTCGAATTAGTAAGCTGCCTATCGATAAGATTCGTAAGTCTGGGGTTGAAGAATTTCGAGCTACTATTGAGGACGATCCCGAGAGAGCTGAATTCTGGTTAGAGAATACAATCCAGCTTTTTGACGAGCTATCATGTTCGCCGGCCGAGTGCATTAAATGTACGGTATTGTTACTAAAAGATTCAGTGTAGTGGTGGAACACATTGATTTCAGTTGTGCCAAGAGAGAGGATCACCTGGGAATTTTTCCAAACTGAGTTGCAAAAGAAATATATCAGTCAAAGGTTTTCGGATAAAAACGTAAAGAAGTTTTGGAGCTTAAACAAGGCCGTATGACTGTATCAGATTATAAGCAAGAATTTGTTAGATTGAGCAAATATGCTCAGGAGTGCATTTCAACTGAGACTGATATGTGTAAGAGATTCAAAGATGGGTTAAATGAAGACATCAAGCTTTTGGTTGGAATTCTTGAGTTGAAAGAATTCGTTGTACTGGTTGACCAGGCACTTAAACCTAAAGAACCGAGTAAAGAGAAAAGACATGCTGAATTTGAAGCTAGAGATTCGAGAAAGAGATTGACGGGAAAGTCATACCAGTCAACATCAAAGAGGTCAAAAGAACACCACAACCGTTCAACTGCTTTTGTGGGATATTCCAGTAGAGACAATGTGACACCCCTAATGTGACCCTAGTCGGAAGTGGTTTCGGGACCACAAAACTGAGTCATAAAAATAATTAGCTGTCATATTTGATTCTTATTATATATGCATGTGTGAAAATTTCATATTTGAATTTTGTTTAATTGTAGGTGAATTTTAGTAAATAAGACTTATGTGAGAAAATTTAGAAGTGTGCTAGGCAATTGTAAAGTGGCCTATTTATGCATGTCGCAAAATAATTGTACTTGCATGTCAAATTAACCAAAGAACAAGATGGTGGCCGGCCATGTTAAAAGTTAAAGCCTATTATAAACATTTGGTGTTAGTGTTTTATGGGAGAAAGAAAAAAATAAAAGGGTAGAAATAAAGTAAAGAAAAGAAGGAAAGGGGTGAAAGAAACAAGTCTTTATTCTTGTTTCTTCTTGGCCGATTCTAAGAGGGAGAGAGGGAGCAACCATTCGGTGATTCTAAGTCATAAATAAGGTGAGAAATTCATGTTAGCTTATGGATTTTTTTTAGCATACTTTGAGTTAGATATTAAGTTCATTACATAGCCCATGGCAAAATTTTTAGTTTTATGGTGTCTTGAGCATTCGGCCATGGGGGAAAATGGTAGGGGATAGATTGATGTTTTAAGGTTTAATAGAGTTTAAGCTAGTAAATACTTAATTTTTGGTATTTATATGTGAAAGAGATGAACTTGAAATTTTTGAATTTACATGAATAAATCTTTTGGTTTGTCTTAGTATTAAATTGAAGGGAATGCCGTAGGTGCTTGAATGTACTAACTAGATATTGTTTTATATACATCTCTCAATAGGTTCGGCTTTGTGCATGAATTTAGGGTATTAAACCTTGAATGATGTTATGTATAGGTTTCGGCTATGAATCTTTGTGTTTAATTTCTTTATGTGTTGATGTTCAAATTGAAAAAGGGATGTTAGTTATGTTATAACATTTGCTTAATAATGAAAGGACATGAGCTTAAAGCTTGAGTAGCATTCTGTATTAGAGTAAGTTAAAATTTGTTAGAAAATAACTCCCAAGTTAGTGAATCACGAGTTAAGAAAGGGATTTAGGTTGTATATATATATGTATGCGTGTTTATATTGAATTAAGAGGTTGTGTTAGCCAATTGAGGGTTTCAGCTATAATGTTAAAATAAACTAGTGTGAATATTTGAGTGTGATATACAAAATTTAGTTGAGTTGAGAAATGATTTCTCGAATGTCTAAAATAATGTTCAGTTTAGGCTTGTAAACATGTCTAGTCGGTGTTAAATGTTTTAATTAGGAAAGATTATAAATTGAGTTTAGTGTTCAAGGAATATTTGGTTGGACACCTAATGCCAAACGTGTTCAAACCCAACTTACCAAGTACATAAATATGATAATGCTATAATGGTAGACTAAATTGGATTTCGGCATTTTGAGTGATGTGTTTGACTCTTGTGTCGATTTGGGACAATATGTGTATTATGTGAAACTAAATGATGTCTATGAAATTCTAATATGCAAGGTATTAAACTAGTATTATGTTCGATGGGGCATGAGTAAAGCATATGTATAATGCTTGAATAACTAGTTAATAAAATCATTCGCACTTAATTGTATAATATACCTGTATTTAATCGAATAGCTAATTTGATAAGTTCTATTTGTTTGAATCAAGCTCAAGAGCTAAGAGGGTCAAAATCAGATAAAGGAAAAGAAAAAGCAATCGAGTAGTCTATCCGCAACTATTCAAAATATCCGAGGTAAGTTTAAGTGATTAAATTTTGAGTAAATTCAATCATAATAGGACATAATGAGTTGATTTAATAAGATATGATGTGGCCATGATATGTCTTAAACTCAAATGGTAAGTTTATAAGTGTTTGGACTTGGAAATTTAAGAGCAAATTGTAATAATTTGCTTAGGACAGCAGCAGTAACGTGATTTTAGAAAATCACTATAAATTGTTGGTGTGGAATTATAGGCTGAATAACATGTGAAATCAAATCTTAATTAGTCTAGTTTCTTATAAAAGAGACCGTGTAAGCAAAAAAATTTCCTATAAAGAGATATTTAAAGTTGTCTGAGGCAGTGTCAGAATGACTCCGAAATCCCCTGTTCTGTTTTTAGAAAATCATTATAATTTGTACAAAAATGGTTATAAGATAAAATTTATATTCCTAGACTCCTTAATGAGTCTAGTTTCACATGAAATCAAATAGAACATATTTTGAATTCTGTACAATGAGAAATTTGATTCGTAGTGAAGACTGGTTAGATTAATCAAACAGTGAAACAGGGGAAACTTTAAGAAAAATCTGGTATTGATTGGCCAAACCTAAAATTCTGGAAATTTTATGGATGGAAGATATACGAGTCTATATTCAGGGAAAATTAATGGCAAGTGATTTGGAGTTTTGTAGCTCCAGTTATAAATAATTTAGTGACTATTGCTTAGGAAAACAGCTCGTAGTGAATATGTGATTTTGTTGTAAACATGGATAAAACTTGTTTTAGTTGCTCATAAGCTATTGATTAAACCCATACGTGAATTCTAAATCGTGATATTGTAAAATGATATATGAGTGTTAGACGGATCTTCGATATTAAAATTTGTGAAATTGTAAGTTTATGAGTATTCGAATATGAAATGATAGTATGGCGTGAAATTGAGTTATTCATTGGAAAATGATTGATGTAGATTCGGCCAAGACAAAGTGTATACATGATAGTATATGTGGTATGTGAAGTATATTTGGATAATTGTGATGTGAATACATGAAAATTTATATTTTGATTTAGGATTTTATGTGATGAATGTGAATGTGTATATATGTGATAAGGCCGAATGGCCAATGTGATGAATGTGAGCATGCATATGTGTGATAAGGCCGAATGGCCAATGTGGTGAATATGAACATGCATATATGTGATAAGGCCGAATGGCCTATGTGATGAATGTGAACATGCATATATGTGATAAGGCCGAATGGCCTATGTGATGAATGTGAACATGCATATATGTGATAAGGCCGAATGGCCAATGTGATGAATGTGAGCATGCATATGTGTGATAAGGCCGAATGGCCAATGTGGTGAATATGAACATGCATATATGTGGTAAAGCCGAATGGTCAATGTGGAATATATATATATGAGATATGTATATGTGGTAAAGCCGAATGGCTAGTGTGAAATATGTAGGCGATGTGCGTATATTGTGGCCGAACGACCAAATGTGAAAGGTGTGTATTATTAGATATTTGATGAGGCAAATGAATTACAAATATGACAGTCGATGTGAATGTTGTAACATGTGATTAAATGTACATGAAACTTGGAAATATATTCCGGGTGAGACACGATGACTACGTGTGGAGATTATGTCCGGGTAAGACCCGATGACTACGTGTGGAGAGTATGTCCGGGTAAGACCCGATGACTACGTGTGGAGATTTTGTCCGGGTAAGACCCGATAACTTCATGTGGAGATTTCATCTGAGCTAAAGGTCTCACCGATAATCCGAGTAGAGGTTAAAGCTATAAGACTTCGTAATAAGAATTGCTTATAAATATATTCAATGCGAAAGGTTAAACAGGTATGTACTCCAAGTTTATATGTGAGCTTGATTTGAACTAAATCATAAGGTAGTTATGTGATGCATACGAGAGCAATCTACGAGACTATTCCTATGATTATGTGACATCGGATCAGTGTGAGAGGTTATGTGAAATCATACGATATATCTATGTCACATGAGCTCACTTTTATGTGAAAGTTTATCTGCCTATTTTATATGATGAGATGTGTATATTCGGTAAAGGGATGGTATGCCCAAAGGAAGAGTGAAATAAAAATACGAACAACTATGTTATAATTTGATTGTTATCTATTGACACTGCTTAAAACTTACTAAGCATTGTAATGCTTACTCCGTTTACTCTGTTTCCTCTGTTTTATAGATCTCATTGCGAAGCTACAGGCTCGGGGATCGTCAGCAACTAGTCACACTATCACTATCCACCGCTTGTTGCTGTTATGTTTAGAATTATTTTATGGCATGTATAGAATAGACTAGTAGCGGAAGAATATTTTGGTTAATGTATATAAGCCATGCGAAAATGGCATCTTTTGAATGTTTACTTAGTGAAGTTTAAATTTTACCTCTGGCTGTGCTCAGTACTTATTTAAATGAACGATCTTTATTTCAAGAAAAAGTTCAAAATTTTACTGTTCTGAATGAGTTACAAGTCCGGTAATGCCCCTTACCTATTCTGGCGACGGTTACGGGATAGGGGTGTTACAAACAAAGTTACTCGATGCTCTAGTCCTAAACCTCAGGCTACATCTGTAACGAGTGTGGGTAGTGTCAGAAACACTAGAGCCGAGTGTAAGCACTGTAACAGATCACATTATGGCGAGTGTTGAGTGAAGAATGGAGCGTGTTTCAGTTGTGGTTCCTTCAACCACTGTCTTAGAGATTGCCCAGAGAAATCTAAGAAAGAGAAAGTTCAAACTACAAGATCGAGCAACACAGCTACGAGAGGTAGACCACCTCATAATCTTGGAAATGTGAGTGGTAGTCGTAGTGTAACGAAAGATTCTGCTGTGAGATCCAAGGCATGGGCACCAACTAGGGCTTATGTTATTCGTACACGAGAGGATACTTCTACGCCAGATGTTATTACCAGTACTTTCTCTATTTTTGATACTGATATTACTACTTTGATTGATCCGGGATCCACTCATTCATATGTGTGCACAAATTTTGTGTCTAGTAAGAATTTTCCAGTTGAGTCCATTGAATTCGAGGTTAACATATCGAACCTCCTAGGTCGATATGTGTTAGTTGATAAAGTTTGCAAGAATTGTCCTTTGATGACTCGAGGCTCCAGTTCTTCGACTGATTTGATTTTGTTTTCGTTTGATGAATTTGATCTGATTTTGGGCATAGATTGGTTAACTCTACACGGCACTGTTGTGAATTGTAGACATAAGCTTATTATATTGAAATGTCGGAACAGTGAGATGCTTCGTATCGAATCAGATAGTCCGAGTGGGTTGCCTATGGTTATATCAGCTATGTAAGTGCAGAAATATGTGAGAAAAGGTTGCAATGCTTACCTTGCTTATGTATTGGATACTAAAGTATCTGAATCGAAACTTCAATCAGTGCTAGTGGTTTGGGAGTATCCAGATGTGTCTCCAAAGGAATTACCTAGATTACTGCCAATCAGAAAGGTTGAATTTGCTATTGAACTTGTACCGGGAACATCATCGATACCAATAGCACCTTACAATATGGCTCCTACCAAGTTAAAAGAGTTGAAACCACATCTGCAAGAATTGAAAGCACATCTGCAAAAGTTGACAAATAAGGGTTTTGCTCGACCTAGTTTTTCACCTTGGGGTGCACAGGTTCTATTCATTAAGAAAAAGGATATATCGATGAGATTATGTATAGATTACCATCAGGTCAACAAGGTTACAATCAAGAATAAATATCCATTGCCTCGTATTGACAATCTATTCGATCAGCTGAAAGATGCCACCATAACTGCCCGTTTTCAGTGAAATCAAAACAGTGTTTTTGGAACAACAAATCTGATGCGAAAATATTTATTTTATTATTATTTTAATGTCCACAACATGATTGTAGAGTCATATGAAATTTTCCTTAAGAAATTTTATCGTTTGCATGCTTAATTTGTGAAAAAGGACTAAATCGCGTAAAGTGCAAAAGTTGGGTTCTAATAGCTAAATGTGTCTAATAGCTATAGAAATTTAAAGTAGAGGTCCTTATATGGTAATTAGCCCATTAATGAGTTTAGTGGATGATAATGGCTTGGTATTTTGTGTAATTATTAAATGTTTTAAAGGTTAATTTTGGAAATTAGTAAATAAAGGTTAGTTAAAATAAAACAAAAAATTTTAATCATCTTCCATTATCTATTTTACAGCCAAAAATTCAAGGGAGGAAGCCATTTTTGAATGCTTCATTCGGCCATCTCCATTTCTTCATTTAGGTATGAAATTTTGATCCATTTTTAATGATTTCTATAATTTTGGAGTCGTTGTAGCTTAATCTAGCTAGCCCAGGGACTAACTTGTGAAACTACTAAAGTATTAGGGTTTTACCATTGATGAATGTGTATGTATTTTGATGTTTTATGATGGAAAATGCATGGTTTTTGTTAGATAAACAAGTTTTGTAAAGTGATTTTGGTTGAAAATGTCAAACAGGAATTAAATTGAGAAAAGTAAAATTTATGTGGAGAAATGTATTAATTAATGAAATGTATGGTTGTTTTAAGCATCGATGATATTCGGTTAGCAAGGGTGTGGACTAAATTGCATGAATTTGCATTTTTATGAGCTAGAGACTAAATTGTAAAGAAGTCAAAAGTCTAGGGGCAACATAATAATTTTTCCAAATTATAAAATTTGGATTAAATTGAATAGAATAGTGATTAAAGTAGTTAAATTTGATGTTTTAGATAAAGAAAAACAACATTTGGAAGTAAATCGAGGAAAAGACAAAGTAGTGGATTGATCAGTCAATTATCTTCGTACTAATTTGATGTAAGTTTGTATGTTAATAAACATTAAATAATTGTGTTCTAAATGCTTTAATATTGCATTCTTGATGAATACAATTTCATGGATATACTTGACGGAGATTTGGCAACGTATGAGATCTTATTTCAACCTTCGGAATAGATAAGATATGAATGACATGTCATTAGGGGTTATGGTGTTTTGGGTGTTGGTTTCGTACGTTCTTTTGGTGGCTGAGTTTTTTGGCATGTGTTGCGGTTACTCATCAGCTTATGTGAGCAGTACCGTGTAGCTACGCCATGACCGTCAGCTTCTATGAGCAGACCCAGTGATAGCTCGAGAGTGAGCATCTTTATGAGATATGAGATAGAGATGGTTTCGACCATATATTGGCACTTAGTGTGAAAGATACCTGAGTATCCGATATTATTTGAAATGATTCAACAGGCACAGTGATGTTACGAGTGTATGTGAATTCAATATAAACCAGTATAGGTATGTATGTGAATCATGTGAGAATTGAATCTATGAGATTTGTGATTTCATGTCTAACTTTGTGGATGAATATATGATAGGCTTGTGGATCAAATTGAGTTGCATTATGCTATGTTTAATTACTTAAATTGTGATTAAATTGTAAGATGAGTTTTATGCTAGACGAACTTACTAAGCTTAATTGATTACTTTGTTTATTTTTCTATGTTTTATAGTGATTCAGAAGCTCGCTCGTTTTGGAATTTGTCAGAGATTAAATCGCGCTATCGAACTCTTATTTTAGTACTTTTGGACTTTATGTATTTTGGTTATATGGCATGTATAGGTCATTTGGCTAATGGAAGCCTATATGTTTTGTTATGTAACTAGCCATTTAATGTGGCTTGATTTGGTATATGTTGGTATGTATATATATATGTGGCTAACCTCATCTTGTATGATTTATGTCTGCCTTGGGAAGGCTTTGATTGTGTATTAGTAGATTGGTACTTAATAGGTGAACTTGATAAATGATATGCATGTTATATTTGGGCAAGATAATGCATATATATAATTGACCATTTAGGTAGTTTTTGGAGGTGATTTTGGCATTTTTTTTAAAAATGATCATTTGAGATGCTTAAGAGCTTAGGATTGTTGGTAATGAAATTGCATGATATAGACTTGGTTGTGATTTGTTTGAATGGCTATTGATGATATGGTTATATGCTATTTGGTATGTGTAAGTTGGTACCACATTGGGTGAGAAATAAGGCTTGGAAAATGGCCTATTTTTGTCCACACGAGCAGAGACACAGGCGTGTGTCTCAACCGTGTATGACACATGGCCAGGTGACCCAGCCGTGTGTCCTCTAATACTTCTTTAGAAATCAAGTCAGTAGCTTCACACGGCCAAGCACACGGGCATGTGGGTTGGTTGTGTGGCACAAGTCAATATACTCTTCAATTTTCACATGGCTTAGCACACGGCCTAGCACACGGGCGTGTGGTCTGGCTGTGTGATCCAAGTCAGTGAGTTACACAGGGTCAGACACGGGATGGGACATGGCCATGCGATTCCATTTCGAATGCCCACACGGCCTGTGACAAGGGCATGTGTCCCCGCACTTTGAAAATTTTCCATGTTTTCCTAAAAATTCTTTAAGCACTGGGTTTAGTCCCGAACCAATTTTAATGCCTATTTTGGGCCTCGAGGGCTCGTATTAGGGACCATATGAATGATTAGGAATGTTTTTGTTTTGAATGATAATAGTTTATGTAATGTTTAATTTTATAAGTTATATGTTCAGTAATACTCTGTAACCCTATTTTGGCACCAGATACGGGTTAGAGTTGTTACATTTATTGGTATCAGAGCTACAGTTTAGTTGATTCTAGGTATAACGTAACGTATGTGGGTCTAACTATACTTTCCATATTTAACCTGTGATAGTGTGATATTCCTGACAGTTCTAAATCATGTTTTCATATAGTAATGGATTCCAATCGAGCTGACTCTGACGATGTAGAAAGTAATGTGCCAGCCTCCATTCACAGAGTAGCATCTTTTGGATCGAGATCCGTATTTAAGGGTCATGAAAGGGAGGCCAAGGAAGCCTTCTTCCAAATGATGAATGGGTGGTTCTTTGAGTATGTCCAAACGAATCGAGCGGCTCAACAACCTCCACCCCTCTTGTTCCCAATCAATTCCCATTATTCCTCAATTTTCTGAACCAATCCAATTTAGTAAGCTACCGGTTGATAAAATTCGCAAATATAGGGCTGAAGAGTTTAGGGCTACAGTTGATGATGACCCTGAAAAAGCCGAGTTCTAGCTAGAGAATACAATGCAGGTATTTGATGAATTGTCTCACACACCATCTGAGTGTGTTAAATGTGATGTGTCTCTTTTGAGAGATTCAGCTTATCAGTGGTGGAATACCTTAATATCTGTTGTAGCAAGAGAATGGGTCACATAGGACTTCTTTCAGACTGAGTCCAGGAAAAAATACATAAGTCAGCAGTTTCTTAATCAGAAGTGTAAGGAATTTCTAGAGTTGAAATAGGGTTGTATAACCGTAACCGGGTGTGAAAGAGAATTCATTAGACTGAGTAAGTATGCCTAAGAATGCGTCTCCACTAAAGAAATTATGTGTAAACGGTCTGAAGACAGGTTGAATGAGGATATCAGGATTTTAGTCAGAATTCTAGAACTGAAAGAATTTGTTGTTTTGGTTGATAGAGCTTACAAAGCTGATGAACTAGCAAAGAAAAGAGAAGAGCCGATTCTAAGGCTAGAGAATTGAGAATGAGGTCAATGGGCAAATCATATCATTCATCGTCAAAGAAATCAAGGGATTCTTATAACCGTTCGACTGCTTCAGTAGGGTATTCCAAAAGATATCGTGGGAAACAACACACGAGTCCAAAAGCTCAAGTTACTTCAGTATCTAGTGTTGGTTGTGTTAAAAAAAACAAGCCTGAGTGTCAACAATGTGGAAGACGACAATTTGGAGATTGTAAGATGAATAATAAAGCCTATTTCAGATGTGGCTCGCAAGGTTATTTTATTCGTGATTGCCCTGAGTTACCTGAGAAAGACAAATTTCTGAATACAAGGCCGAGTAATAGAGTTGCCAGAGGGAGGCCACCTCGAAATATTGGAAATGTGAATAGTAAAAAAGGTGCAACAAATGATTCTGTTATAAGATCCGGGGCTCGAGCGTCAGCTAGAGCTTACGCTATTCGTACTCGCAAAAATGTATCAGCATCAGATGTTATCAATGGTATTTTTTATCTTTAAGACACTGATGTAACTACTCTGATTGATCCTGGATCAACCCATTCATATGTCTGTACGAATTTAGTGTCTAGTAAGAGTTTACCTATTGAGTCCATTAAATTCGTGATTAAAGTATTGAACCTCTTAGGCCAATATGTCCTAGTTGATAAAGTTTGCAGGAATTGTCCTTTGATGACACGGAGTTACTATTTTTCTATCAATTTGATACTCTTACTGTCTGATGAGTTTGATGTAATATTGGGTATGGATTGGCTGACTTTGCATGATGCGGTTGTGAATTGTAGACGAAAGCTTATTGTATTGAAATATCAGAATAGTGAGATTCTTCGTATTGAATCCGATATTTCGAGTGAGTTGCATGTACTGATATTAGCTATGTTAGCGCAAACATATGTGAAAAAGGGTTGCAATGCTTATCTTTCTTATGTACTTAATACAAAGGTGTCTGAATCGAACATTGAATCAGTACCAGTGGTTTGTTAATATTTAGATATTTTTCTAGAGGAGTTACCCAGGCTACCATCGATAAGAGAGGTTGAATTTGCTATTGAGTTAATACTTGGAACATCACCGATATCGATAGCTCCGTATAGAATGGTTTCAACAGAGTTGAAAGAGATAAAAGCTTAGTCCCAAGAGTTAACGAATAAAGGTTTTGCACGATCGAGTTTCTTGCCCTGGGGTGCACCAGTTTTATTCGTAAAGAAGAAAGATAGATCAATAAAACTGTGTATCGATTATCAACATCTTAACAAGGTTATAGTTAAGAATAAGTATCCTTTGCCGAGAATTGATGATTTGTTCAATCAATTAAAAGGAGCAAATTCTCGAAGATTGGTCTGCAATCTGGTTATTATCAGTTGTGGGTTAAAGATTCAGATGTGCCAAAAACTGCAGTTAGGAGCAGGTACGGGCATTATGAATTTCTTGTTATGCCATTTGGGTTAACTAATGCTCCTGCAGTTTTTATGAATTTGATGAATAGAATATTTAGACCGTATTTAGACAGATTCATTATTGTATTCATTGACGATATTCTAATCTACTCTATAGATGAGTTTGAACATGCTGAGCATTTGAGGATTATGTTACAAACATTGGGAGATAAATAATTATTTGTTAAATTCAGTAAATGTAACATCCCGAATTAGTGCCTAGTCAAAATAGTGGTTTCGAGACCACAAATCTAAGATAGAAATAATTATTTTATGATTCTTATGAGGTTTATGATATTAATGCATGCTTATGTGAGAGTTTCATGAAGAAATTCTATGCATAAAATGTCTAATTGAATTTTAAGGACCAAATTGAATAAGATGCAAAACTTTCATTCTAGAAGCTTTTAGCATGAAATTGCTTTAGATTATGAGTTAGAAGGTCCTAATTAGCAATTTTACCAATTTCTAAAAGTTTGGACAAAAATGGACATGCATAAGAAAATTTTGAAGGAAAAACATTAAGGGTATTTTGGTCATTTGGTAAATAAAAGAATAAAAAGGGAAAATAAGTCAAAATTGGTGTCCATCTTCTTCTCTCATTGCCAAAAATTGCAAGACACCATAGCTAGGGTTTTGTTCAACATTTCAAGCTTGATTGTAAGTCAATCCTAGCCCCGTTTCTAATATTCTTTGCATTTTTGAAATGTTTGAAGCATGATCTATCCATTTCTAGCTATATTTTGAGCTAGGGTTCATGTATGAAATTTGACCCATGTGTAACATGCATGTATTTTGTTGATTAATGGAGGAATATGAATGTTTGATGCATGATAAACATCTTTTACTAGGTAATTTTTAGTGAAAACACCTAAAAAGGGGACTTATTTGTAAAAGTGTAAAAATGAGTAGTAATAAGTGTAATAAAGGAAAATATGGGCTGATATGAGCATAGTAAACATTTGGCTAGGCTTGGGTAACCAAAAAAATGCATGCATTTCATTTTACGAGCTTAGGGACTAAATCATAAATAAGTGGAAAGATAAGGATAAAAAGGTAATTTTACCAAAGCATGAACTATGGATCGATTTGAGTAATGTGATTAACAAACAAGTTAAATTTGGCATTATAGATCAAGAAAAATGTGAATCGGGTCTTGATCGAGGGAAGAATAAAGTGTACGACGATTAGGCTCGATTACCATCATTTTGGTACCGAGGTAAGTACATGTGTAAATAATGTGACAATATTGTATGTTATGTTGTGTTAACATTATGTGATAATTATTTTATTGCTTATTATGTATGCTATGTCTAATGGTATTATTGTAAGCATGAATGATATTATGGTCACTATCCAGGACGTCACGAGCAAGTGCAATAGAGGTGCAATGTATAAGTGAGAAAAACCTCGTTTGAACCTTAGGAATAGTTTAGGATATAAGTGACATGTCACTAGGAATTAAGAAGTTTGAACTCGTTGAGTGGTCCAGATTCGTGATATATGTGGCATCCGAGCTCGTTGAGTGGTCCGAGTTCATAATGGATGTGATACATGTTATTAAGTTCCAGGCAATGGTCTTGGGTGTCATACTGGTGGGTAGGTAATCCTTGAGTGGTTGGATACCTAACAGCTTTTGTGAGTAGCCCGTGTAGTTACACATTGATTGATAGCTTATATGAGCAAGCTCGTGAGTAGCTCCATTGCGAGCGTTTCATGATATGAGGTAGCTTCGGCTACGTATGTTTATGTGGCACTTATGTGCAAGTTTTCATGTATCCAATAGTATTCTAAGTGTTCAATGAGTATTATAATGGATGATGCGATGAAAGTTCCAAGATGGGCATGGTAATGAAGGTAAAGTTATTTGATATGCTACGGGTATGTATAGGTACGTACATTATACTCATGAGTGATGCCTTGTTAAAGGATGATATGTGACGAGAAAGTACATTTGTATATGTATATACGAATACTTGATAAATGAGCTAGAATGCTTGAATGATGAGCAATCTTAGTGGTTATGTTATTATGTCTTGTATGATTATGGTTTACTAATATTGCATATTATTTGCATGTGGACTTACTAAGCTTAAATGCTTACTCCCCTCTCTTTTCCATCATTTGTAGTTTCGTCAAGCTAGCTAGGGGATCAGAAGTTGTCGGAGCATTTGATCACACTATGAAATGAATATTGGGTATAGTGAATTTGTTATTTTGATTATGGCATGTATAAGGGACTTGGTTATTTTGCGAATGTGTCATGCTATTTTGGCCAAATTGTGAAGGCCTATGATGTTGATGATTCATTTTGTAATAGCCATATGATATGACTCATAATTGATTCGTGGGTTGTAATATCTAATTGTTCATGAATGCATGTATTGATGCCTTGATGATGTGCTATGTGGTTTGTGTGATGGATATATGATGAGATATTGTCTTGATGATATGGAATATGATTGCTTGGTGAATGTATGCAAATGTATGGATTAAATACTAGGAGATAAGGAATGGTTTAATAACCTAAGATGACAATAGTTATAAATGTTCAACTTGAAGTTTTGATATTTAAGTTGATATGCATGAAGTTTGTTTAGAATGTTTCCAAATAGTGTGATTAAGGGAATGTGCAATAGGATGATATTTTAAAGATGTGAAAGTGCTATGTTGTTGAATATTGGGTGTCTAAGTATGTCATGTTGCATGCTATAAAATATGCTTAAGTGCGTGAGTGATTAAGGGTGGCAATTGGCTTGGAAAATAACCTTCAATTGTCCACACGGGTAGACACACAGGCATGTTTCTAGGCCGTCTGTGGCACATGGTCTGTCCTACGGGTGTCTTCAATGGCCGTGTGTCCCTTGCACCCTAATTTTGCAAGTCAGTATGCTTAGTAGTAAACACATAGGCTAAGACACGGGCATGTGTCTTGGTCGTATGAGAGACACGGCCTACCCACATGGGCGTGTACTCTGGCTGTGTGAAGTCTACACCTTTCTATGAAAATTTTATTTAATTTTAATTGACCACACGGTCTGGCCACATGGGCATGTGATACGGCCATGTGACCCTAAATTGGTGTTGACGTCATAGTTAGAGAGTTACACGGCTGGAAGACACGGGCGTGTCGAGAGCACACGGGCATGTCCCCAGTCTCACACGGGCATGTGGCTCTGTATTAGGAAATTTCCCAAACTTTTCTAAAAGTTCCCATTTTAGTCCCAATCATTTTTCAATGGCTGTTTTGGGCCTCATAGGCCGATATTAGGGACGAATTGTGTATGTATGAATGAAATTGATTTAAAGAAAAATTTTATAGCTTAGTTTTGCATGAATGACTGTGTGTGTTTTCAGTAATACCTTGTACTCTGTCTTAGCGTCGAACATGGGTAGGGGTGTTATAGCAAATGCGAGTTTTGGATTCGAGAAGTTGGATTTTTGGGACACATTGTTTTAGCGAAAGGCATCAAAGTTGATCTGAGTAAAATTTCAGGAGTTGTTAACTGGAAACCACCAAGAAACATTTCTGAGGTAAGAAGTTTCTTTGGGTTAGCAGGCTATTATCGGATATTTGTTAAAGGTTTCTCAATGATAGCTACACCGATGACACGTTATTACAGAAAGATACAAAGTTTGAGTGGTCTGAGAAATATCAATAGAGTTTTAATCAGTTGAAAGCACTATTAACTGAAACACCAGTTTTAGTTCAGCCTGAGCCGGGCAAAGAGTTTGTGATTTTGAGTGATGCGTCATTGAGAAATTTGGGATGCGTTTTAATGCAAGAAGGTAAAGTGATAGCTTATGCTTCTAGATAATTAAAGATGCATAAGAAGAATTATCCAACACATGATTTGGAGTTGGTTGCAATCGTGTTTGCATTGAAAATTTGGAGACACCACTTGTTTGGTGAGAAGTTGTAACGCCCTAAATCTTTAGTGATTTAATTGTGTGTTGTGTGCATGTTGGCTTACTTGCTGTGATGGATAAGGGTCCTGAGTAGTGTGAGGAGACCTGGGTTCAAACCTAGGCTTTAGCAAAAAATTTTTATTTCTACTGAAGTAAATCTCTATGGCTAGTTGTTGGGTTCTTAAATTTTTAATGAGGAAATCAAGCCTCAAAAAAGTGGTTGGTCCAAGGGTTAGTGGCGTGCCACTGCTGGTAGAAGGGCTTGAGTTTAAATCTTGCTACTCACAAAAGGGATGTTTATTTTTGTTACTGTGCCATTTGGGAGGTTGTGTAGTGGTAGGACTCTAGTGCTAATAAGTGGTTGGAGTGTTTGAGGGAGAGTAGTGTGTCGCCATTTGTTAGGGGGAATTTGAAAGGAGTTTGAAATGGTCAATTGAGGGATTAGTGGAGAGATGTGGGGAAAGCTTTTAAGAGAGAATTAGGGAAGTAGAGGTGAGAGGTAGTAGCATGCCGAAAGTGGGAAGTTTATTGTGCAAATTCGGTCACTCTTGCTCTTAGTACCGAAACTGGTTTGTGGTGATTCCTTTTTTTGGTTTTGCCAAAGAATTCTCTCTTGTTTCTTGTACTTTCTAGTGGAGGCCAAATATTTCTTGGTCATTTGGGTAATTTTTGCTTTTCTCTACAATTGTTGGTGTTCTCTTTTTCGACCATTTGGTTTCTCAAGCAATTGACTTCTTTTCCTCTCTTTGGGTCTCCCTTTCTTGACCGATTTGTCTTATCATTTATTTTCCTCTCAACACCTTTCCCAGGCCGAATATTTGTCTCTCCTTTCCCTCTATTTCTCGATCATTCTTTTCACCTTTCTTTTTTCTTTTGGTACAATAGCCGTATAGTACCTGGTAAGTTCTGTTATGTTTCTTCACTCTCGGCTTTACTCTTCTTGCCTCTCATTCATGGTGCGCTTCCGTTTTTAGATCTACTCGTGGAGTGAAGGGGTTTTTGTCAAACGATTGCTGAAGCATTCAACCTTGTGCTTACCACTCAACTAAAGGTAACTGAACCCTTAGATACCATGTGACGAATTTGATGCATGATTGGTGTTAAGGGGTTGGCCAAATGTCTTATTTTCCTATATCTGATTTTGTGCTTCCTATAAGTCTATTTTTGATTCAAGCCGTGTTTGAGAATAAAATCATCATTAATGGGCTTTTTTGGTAATATAACTTCTTTTCAATGAGGGTATGGCCGACCTTTGTCAACAGATTTAGTGGGCTAAATCGCACTCTTCAAGCAAGGCAAGTATCGACTATTAATTTTGGGTTAGAGTTGAAGGGAGGGAGTTTAACTCTATTGATTAATGGAAAATAGTGTATGAATGTAGGGTTGGTGCTCGTGGTCTCTTGGCACTTTTAGCAAACAAGGTGTGTAATCATACTACTTCTATTGTGTACGGTAAAAGCCAGAAAACTAGTTCATCGATGTCACACGGACGTGCGCTTGATCATGTGGTCATCTTAACGCAAAAGCGCGAGCATGTGATTGTGGAGACCATGATGAGTAATTTCGTGGGCTTAGGTTGTTTTAGGCCACGTTGGGCAGAAATGGGTCGTGTGGGCCCCACAAGGGTAAACCGTATGGATATGTGGAAATTGTCGGGTCAGCTGTGTTGTTTACACGGCCAAGGCCATTCTTTGGGCTTATTAGGCCACAAGAATGTGTGGGCCCACATAGGCTATATTATGGGCTTGGGCCCATTTTCGTTGTTTAAATTGTTAACTTGCATGGGTCGCACGAGATGACTGTGGACATATTGTTGGGTCGGTAAGTACATGTAGACCCTAACTTACATTATGACTGTTATACCCCTATGAGGTAAATGATGAAAATACCCCTATGTGATATGTGAAAGTTTGAGCATGCCATCTTTATTGTATGTACATTTATATTATGTTGCATTGCATGGGGTGGGATATATGATATTGGAGGAAGTGTACTGAAAGGCTATAAGCCTATTATTGGCAGCTCTGCTGCAAATACTATTAGTGCCGAAGCTGGTACTTTATTCTAGAGTGTAGGGATGGGTGGGTCGATTTAATACCCACATGGAGTGTAGGGCTAGACGAAGTGGAGTGTAGAGGATGGTTGGGTAGGATCTCTGTATGCATCACTGATACTGCTACCGTAATGGGCTAAGGCCCACACTGATATTACTACTGATATGGGCTTAGACCTAGACTGTCCACACTATACATTTGACTGTTTGATAAATAAGGATTACACACTCAATTGCATAAACTCACCTTTTCTGCTTATCTGTGCAGGTAATCCTTAGGTGGGTCGGTGGTGCGAGGGACTAGGAGATGGCCACACTACTGTTTACATTTTCGTTTTGATTAGTAGTAAAAGTAATTTTATTTGGGGTAAAATTTTATGTAATAAGGCCGGTTTAAGTTTTTATTTTTATTTGGGTATTTAATTGACTTATGCCTGTTAGTTGTAGGATTCGGGTTTTTTAAAAAAAAGGTAAATGATTTTCAACTATCACACTACGTAACTTGATTTAAAAACTTCCGCAATGACAATGTTTTTAAAGTGTAGTAATGATATAATGTGAGACATGTTTTACTAAACGCAACTGTAAATTTAGCAACTAAATAAAACAAGTTATCTTTTCAAAAAGAACACAAATAAGGTTCTTCAAAACAAACGGATCTTTCTAATGAATCTACGTTTTCAAACTCACTCCAATGTGACATCGTAGATGCGGCCATAACGTCTAGGCCAGGTTTGGGGTGTTACAGAAGTGCCACATATTTACCGATCACAAGAGTTTAAAGTATTTGATGTCACAGAAGGATTTGAATTTGCAACAATGAAAATGGCTTGAACTGTTGAAAGACTATGAGTTAGTGACTAATTATCACCAGGGAAAAGCAAATGTTGTCGCAGATGCTTTGAGTAGAAAATCCTTGTTTTCTCTGAGAGCGATGAATACACGGTTGACTTTGTCTAATGATGGTTTGATTTTAGCTGAATTAAAAGCTAGACTGATATTTTTACAACAAATTTGAGAGGCTTAGAAATGTGATAATGAATTTCAAGCTAGAAGAATACAGTGCGATTCAACTACTGATTCAGAGTTTCAAATCAAATCTGATGATTGTTTATTGTTCCAAGGTAGAGTGTGTGTACTAAATAATACTAAGCTTGTAAAGAAAATTTTACTTGAAGCACACAGCGGTAGCTTGTCTGATCATATGGGAAGTACTAAGATGTTTAGTGATTTGAAACAGAGGTACTGCTGGTCAGGTATGAAATGTGACATTTCTGATTTTGTGCTAAGATGCTTAATTTTTCAACAGGTTAAAGTCGAACTTCAAGTGCTTCCGAGACTGTTACAGCTAGTGATGATACCGGAATGGAAATGGGATAGAGTTATGATGGATTTCGTATTGGGATTACCTCTGTCTCCGAAAAAGAAAGTGCTATCTAGGTCATTGATGATTGTCTGACGAAGTTTGCACATTTTATTCCAATGCGTACAGATTTTTCTCTTGATAGACTAGTTGAGTTGTATATTTCTAAAATCGTCAGATTGCACGGAGTGCCAGTCTCTATTATTTACATCATGATTTTAGTTTAGCACTGCATTTCATCCCCAAACTGATGGTCAGTCTGAGAGAGTAATTCAGATTCTCGAGGGTATGCTTCGTTGCTGTGTCTTGGAGTTTGAAGGTAACTGGGAAAAATATTTACTGTTGGTTGAATTTGTGTATAATAATAGTTTTCAATCGAGTATAAAGATGGTACCGTATGAAGATTTATATGGTTGTAAATGCAGAACTCCATTGTACTGGACCGAGCTTAGTGAGAAAAAGATTCACAAGGTTGATTTGATCAAAGAGACTGAAAAGAAAGTGAAAGTAATTCGTGATAGTTTGAAAGTAGCTTCAGATCAATAGAAATAGTATGCAGATTTGAAATGCAAAGATATTGAATATTAGATCAGCGACAGAGCGTTTCTAAAAGTATTGCCATAGAAGAAGATTATTTGATTTGGTCGCAAGGAAAATTAAGTCTGCAGTTTATTGGGCCATATGAGATTATAGAGAGAATAGGACCAGTGACATATCAACTTAAATTAACATCAGAGTTGGAAAAGATTCATAATATGTTTCATGTATCCATGTTACGACAGTATCGATCAAGTCCTTCACATAAAATTTCTTCGGCAGAAATTGAAATTAGCCTGACATATCGTATAACGAAGAATCGATCAGAATTTTGGCCTAAGAGATTAAAGATTTAAAAAACAAAAGCATAGCTTTAGTGATAGTTCTTTGGCAACATCACGGTATTGAAGAGGATACATGGGAATTCGAGGAAGCTATGACAAAATAGTTCTCTAACTTATTTTTTGGTAAAAGTTTTGGGGACGAAAATTTCTGAAGAAGAGTTGTAACAACCCGTTTTTAGTGAAATCCGAATAGTGGTTTTGGGACCACAAATTTGATGTAAAAATATTTATTTTATTATTATTTTAATGTCCACAACATGATAGTAGAGTCATATGAAAATTTCGTTAAGAAATTTCATCGTTTGCATGCTTAATTTGTGAAAAAGGACTAAATCGTGTAAACTGCAAAAGTTGGGTTCTAATAGCTAAAGGTGTCTAATAGCTATAGAAATTTAAAGTAGAGGTCCTTATATGGTAATTAGCCCATTAATGAGTTAGTGGATGATAACGGCTTGGTATTTTGTGTAATTATTAAATGTTTTAAAGGTTAATTTTGGAAATTAGTAAATAAAGGTTAATTAAAATATAACAAAAAAATTTCATCATCTTCCATTATCTATTTTCCAACAGAAAATTCAAGGGAGGAAGCCATTTTTGAATGCTTCATTTGGCCATCTCCATTTCTTTATTAAGGTATGAAATTTGAATTGTTTTTAATGATTTCTATGTTTTTGGAGTTGTTGTAGATTAATCTAGCTAGCCAAGGGACTAATTTGTGAAACTTCTAAAGTATTAGGGTTATAAATTGATGAATTGTATGTATTTTGATGTTTTATGGTGGAAAATGAATGGTTTTTGTTAGATAAACAAGTTTTGCAAAGTGATTTTGGTTGAAAATGTCAAATTTATTTGGTGAAATGTGTGAATTAATGAAATCTATGCGATGTTTTAAGCTTCGATGATATTCGGCTAGCATGGGTGTGGACTAAATTGCATCAATTTGCATTTTTATGAGTTAAGGACTAAATTGTAAAGAAGTCAAAAGTCTAGGGGCAAAGTAGTAATTTTTACAAATTATGAAATTTGGATTGAATTGAACAGAATAAAGATTAAAGTAGTTAAATTTGATGTTTTAGATCAAGAAAAACAACATTTGGAAGTAAATCGAGGAAATGACAAAGTAGTGGATTGATCGATCAATTGTCTTCGTACTAACTCGAGGTGAGTTCGTATGTTAATAAGCATTAAATAATTGTGTGTTAATTGTTTTAATATTGCATTCTTGATGAATACAATTTCATGGATATACTTGACGAAGATTTGGCGACGCATGAGATCCCGTTTGAACCTTAGGAATAGATAGGATACGAATGACATGTCAGTAGGGGTTATGGTGTTTTTGGTGCTGGTCCTGTACGTTCTATCGGTGGCTGAGTTTTCCAGCATGTGTTGCGATTATTCGTCAACTTGTGTGACCAGCACTGTGTAACTACGTCTTGACCGTCAGCTTGTATGAGCAGACCCATTGATAGCTTGAGAGTGAGCATCTTTATGAGATATTAGATAGAGATGGTTTCGACCATATATTGACACTTAGTGTGCAAGATACCCAAGTATTGATATTATTCCAAATGGTTCATCATGCACAATTATGTTACGAGAGTGTGTAAATTCAATATAAACCAGTACAGGTGTAACGCCCCGATTTTTGGGCTTGAAAATATTGGGCCTTGAGTCTGGGTTCGGGTGGAAAATGGCCCGAATAATTTGGATGTTAATATTATTTCGTATGTTTAGTTTAGTAATTAAATAAATTACGAATGGTTTATGGTGTGAGAAAAAAAGGCCCAAGAGTAAATTTAATTCGAGGCAATTCCTGAATTTTAATTTTGGGAGAGAGAGTTCTGGCGATATGGGCTTTTAAAGTTGAGGTGGTTAAATAGGACACAAATAAGGCCTTGGTAAAGTGGCAAGGTGGCGCCACTAAGTTCCTAAAAAATGGCGTCTGGGAAGGAATTAAAGGTCCAGGGTTCAAGTTGCAAGGTAGGCATATTGTTATTTTTTTTAGGCATGTGCCGGACATGTGATCACTTAAGTGAATTTCGGCAAGGGCCTTAGGGAGGTTGGGCCGATTGTTTTAGTTGATATTAGGGTTAGGTTCTTTTCTTTTTCTGTCTTGGAGAATTAGGGCTAGCCACCTGAAAGCTTTCACTGTCATCCATCCTTTCGGAGTTCTCACAAAAGCCGAAAACGCAAATTCCTTCTCCTTGGTGCCGATTTCTTCTTCCTTTCTTTTTTCTCCATTTTCTTTCTTCCTTTTTGCTTTTTCTTCTAGCCGAAACCTTCTGATCACCTTACTCACCTCCTCTGTCAATCCCATCCTCCACAAAACCTCCATAGCCGATTGCCACAAAAGCCGAAATCCTTAAAACTCACTTCTTGTGCCGATTTCTCCAAGCCAAAATCCTTCAATTATTTTTGTTCTTTTTGATCAACTTTCATCTTCTCTAAACCCTTAGCATCTGTTGGCAACATTACTTCAAAGTTATAGCCTCAAATCGTCATCTTCTTCGTCACTTAAAAAGCTGAAATACCATAGATTTAGGGGCTTATACCTGAAACTTCAGATCTCCTGGATTCGATTTCTACTATCGTTTAGAGGATAGATCTGAAGTAGATCTGCATAGAAATCAAAGAGGAATAAGTGGTAAGTGCTCATCACCTCAGATCTAGTCTTATTTTACAATTTAGAAAAGCCGAAGTCCCTAAAATCTAGGGAGGCTGTCAATTTGGGCATAGGGCTTTAAGGGTCTTTAACCGATGATTTCTTTTGGTGATTAGTGTCTTCTAGAGGTTTGATCGAAGGCTTAGATCTTTGGAGCAACTAGACTTGGACCTAGTCATCGGTTTTCGGCAAAAAAGGTAAGATTCTAAAGGCTTTAGGGGCATGGTTCGAATATGGGTAGGTGAATATTAGGATTGGTTATTGTGGGTTGTAATCTAAGAATTGTGGTAATCAATTGTAGGACATCGTAAGGGATCTCAGTAGCAGTCGTCGCGAAACAGGTATGTATCGAACACCCTCTCATAGTTTAATTCGGTAAAAGCCGAAATGTCGAAATTCTGGCATTTCATAGGCTTGTGAGTGTGCGAGTGCTCACAAGACATTTAGAAATCATTAGATCTGAAATCGAAAAGTGGTAAGTTAGTCGTGTGTGAAATTTCGTGCACTTCGGTAATTGGGCCTCGATAGGCTAAAATTGGGCCCAATGGGCTCACGAGCCCATACGGGTTAATAAATAAAAATAAAAATAATATATAATATAAAAAAATAGGCAATAAGTATGTTCTATTAGACTGTAGAATCAAAACTGCTTAAACCGGTAAACTAGTCATAAAACTTGGGTTAAATGGGCTTAAATGGTAACGGACACTGTAGGGCCCATTAGGGGTTTTAAGGCCCAATAGCTAAAATTGTGAAATTGAGACAAATAATTATTGCGATGTCAAATGGGGCTAGTAAGGACAGTAACATTTGTGAGAACCCTTAAAACAGAAAAAAATTACTAAAATACCTTTATAGGTGGAAAATTTACAGATTTACCCCTAGGAGCAAAATTACTGATATACCCCTACAGTTAAGGTTGACCTGAATGCATGTTTGACTGTTACTATTTACTGCTGCCAAGTTATTATTATCTGATGCATGGGACTAGGTTATTGATGGAGGAAGTACTGAAAGTGGCTTGACCACGTACTGGAGGCTTTGCCTCAACTTACTGATATCTGAGCAGCAATGCTGCAACTGTAGAGTGTAGGGCTGGGTAGGTTGAGCTATTCCCCACATGGAGTGTAGGGCTGGTACAGCTGGAGTGTAGCGGTTGGTTATAGGCTGGGTTGGGCTTGTATACACGAATATGTCTGTTCTGTTCTGGAATGGGCCTATGGGCCATATTGTTAATTGAAAAGGGGCTAAGGCCTAGTTTACTGTATTCTGAAAAGGGTTTCGGCCCAGTAACCACTATTATCTGAATAGGGTTTAGGCCCAATGGGCTTGAGCTGACTTGGGCTTTGGATGGGTTTTCCATACACACTGAGTTTTCTAAACTCACCCCTTTCTCTTCCATCCTTGCAGGTGAGCCCTAGTTGGTGGACTTGGAGCTGGGCTGGATTCAGAGTGGCCATGAAGATTAAATTTCTGGTTTCTTTAAAATAAGTTTCAATTAGCTTCCTTTTAAATTTCGCATTTATTTTTTATTATTTCTATTTTGGTTAAAGTTTTAATAAGGCTGCTCTATTATTTTTATTTTGGGTTTTTAAATTGGTTAGCTGTAGGGCGCGTTTTATAAAAGTTACTTATTTTCAAAATATCACGATAACCGAGCAAAGCTTCCACAACGTAAATGTTTTCAAAGGAAATAAATATTTTAAATAGACTTAAACTTAATTTGTTGTTCGTGGACAAGTAATAAGCTTAAAGTGTGGCAATGGATGTGTGCATGTCTAGGATTGGATCATGGAAGAGCTAGGTACTTAAGTAGTCTAATTGACTCACCTCCTCTTTTCTTGAATCCTACCTGGTGCGCAGCTTCCATTCACTTTAATTTAAAATGAAAATGTTCTTTAAACATTAAGAAATATTTTAGATAAAACATGACTTCTCTAATAACGCTTCAATGTGACACACCAGATTCGGTCATAACGTCTAGGCCGGGTTTGGGGTGTTACAACAGGTATGTATGTGAATCATGTGAGAATTGAATCTATGAGATTTGTGATTTCATGTCTAACTTTGTGGATGAATATATGATAGGCTTATGGATCAAATTGAGTTGCATTATACTATGTTTAATTACTTACATTGTGATTAAATGGTAAGATGAGTTTTATGCTATACGAACTTACTAAGCTTAATTGCTTACTTTGTTTATTTTTTCGTGTTTTATAGTAATTCAGAAGCTCGCTCCATTTGAAAGTTGTCGGAGATTGCATCGCACTATTGAAATCTTATTTTGGTACTTTTGGACTTTATGTATTTTGGTTATATGGCAAGTATAGGTCATTTGCTAATGGAAGCCTATATGTTTTCTTATATATCTAGCCATTTAATGTGGCTTGATTTGGTATATGTTGGTATGTATATATATTTGTGGCTAGCCTCATCTTGTATGATTTATGTTTGTCTTGGGAAGGCTTTGATTGTGTATTAGTAGATTGGTACTTAATAGGTGCCAATAGGTGAACTTGATAAATGGTTTGCATGTTATATTTAGGCAAGATAGTGCATATATATAATTGACCATGTAGGTAGTTTTTGGAGGTGATTTTGTCATTTTTTTTTATAAATGATCATTTGAGATGCTTAAGAGATTAGGATTATTGGTAATGAATTGCACGATATAGACTTGGTTGTGATTATTTTGAATGGCTATTGATGATAGGGTTAAATGCTATTTGGTATGTGTAAGTTGATTCCATATTGAGTGAGAAATAAGGCTTGGAAAATGGCCTATTTTTGTCCACACGGGAAGAGACATGGGCATGTGTCTCAGCCATGTGTGACACACGACCAGGTGACACAGCCGTGTGTCCCCTGATACTTCTTTAGAAATCAAGTCAGTAGCTTCAAATGGCCTAGCAACGGGCATGTGGCTTGGGCGTGTGCCACAATCAGTATACTCTTTAGTTTTCGGACGACCTGGCGCACGGGTGTGTGAGGCCATTTCGAAGGGTACACGGGATGGTACATGGGCGTGTGGTCTAGCCATGTGACCCAAGTCAATGAGTTACACGAGGTCGTACATGAGATGGGACACGGGCATGTGATCCCATTTCGAATGCCCACACAGCCTGTGACACGAGCGTGTCTCTTGGCCGTGCGAGACGCATGACTTGGCCACACGGGTGTGTGTCCCCTGCATTTTGAAAATTTTCCATGTTTTCCTAAAAATTCCTTAAGCACTTGGTTTAGTCTCGAACCACTTTTAATGTCTATTTTTGGCCTTCAGGGCTCATTTTAGGGACCATATGAATGATTACGAATCGTTTTTGTTTTGAATGATAATTATTTATGAAATGCTTGATTTTATAAGTCCGATAATACTCCGTAACCCAGTTCTGACTTCGAATACAGTTAGGGATGTTACAGCCGCAATATTTTTGAAGATTGATCTTTGCTCTGGTTATTATGAGCTACGAGTGAAAGATTCAGATGTGCTAAAAACTGCATTTAGAACCAGGTACGAACACTATGACTTTCTTGTAATGTCTTTGGGGTTAACTAATGCACCTGCGGTATTTATGGATTTGATGAACAGAGTCTTTAGACTGTATTTAGACAGATTTGTTGTAGTATTTATTGATGATATTCTAATATATTCCCGAGATGAATGCGAGATAAACAACTATTTGCCAAATTTAGCAAATGCCAGTTTTGGCTCCGTGAACTCGGTTTTCTAGGACATATAGTGTCGGCTGAAGGCATCAGAGTTGATCAAAGTAAAATTTCTGCAGTTGTTGATAGGAAACGATCGAGAAATGTATCTGAAGTCAGAAGTTTTCTAGGATTAGCTGGTTATTACCGAAGATTCGTCAAAGGGTTCTCAATGATAGATACACCGGTGACACCACTCTTACAGAAATATGTGAAATTTGAATGGTCTGAGAAATGTCAGCAAAGTTTCAATCAGTTGAAAGCACTACTGATCGAGGCACCAGTTTTGGTTCAGCCTGAATCGGGTAAAGAATTCGTGATTTTTAGTGATGCATCTTTAAATGGTTTAGTTGTATTTTGATGTAGGAAGACAAAGTGATAGCTTATGCTTCCAAACAGTTAAAGCCGCATGAAAAGAATTATACGACATGACCTAGAGTTGGCCGCTATTGTGTTTGCGTTGAAAATTTGGCGACACCATTTGTTTGACAAAAAATGTCACATATTTACTGATCATAAGAGTTTAAAGTATTTAATGTCGTAAAAAGATCTGAATCTGAGACAACAAGATGGCTCGACCTGTTAAAAGATTATGAAATGATCATTGATTATCATCCGAGAAAAGCAAATGTAGTTGCTGATGTTTTGAGTAGAAAGCCCTTTTTTACTCTGCAAGAGATGAATACACGACTGACATTATCTAATGATTGTTCAATCTTAGCCGAGTTAAAAGCTAAACCAATGTTTTTACAACAAACCTGTGAAGCTCAGAAATGTGATAGTGAGTTACTAGCTAAACGAGTATAGTATGAATCGACTTCTAATTCAGAATTTTAGATAGGACCTGATGATTTTTTACTGTTCAGAGGTAGAGTTTGTGTACCGAAGAATCCAAAGCTTATTCAGAGAATCTTACACGAAGCTCATAGTGGTAGCTTATCTGTTCATCCGGGAAGTAATAAAATGTATGGTGACTTGAGATAGATGTACTAGTGGCTAGGAATGAAATGTGAGATTTTTTATTTTGTATCAAGATGTTTGATATGTCAGCAAGTTAAATTTGAACATTAGGTACCTTCAGGATTGTTATAATCAATAATGATACCAGAGTGGAAATGGGATAGAGTTACTATCGATTTCATATCAGGGTTACCCCTATCACCGAGAAAGAAAAATGACATCTGGGTTAGCATTGACCGTTCGACAAAGTCTGCACATTTTATTCTAGTACATATAAATTTCTCCCTTGATTGATTGGCTGATTATATGTCTCTGAGATTGTTAGATTACACGGAGTTCCAGTCTCCATTATTTCAAATAGAGATCCACAGTTTACATCACTATTTTTGAGAAAGTTACAGGAAGCTCTTGGTACACAGTTTCATTTTTGCATTGCATTTCACCCTTAGACTGATAGTCAGTCCGGATGAGTGATTCAGATTCTCGAAGATATGCTTCGTGCTGTGTATTAGATTTCAAAGGCAACTAGGAGAAATATTTAGTATTAGTCAAATTCACGTATAATAACAGTTTTAAGTTGAGTATAAAAATGGCACCGTATGATGCTCTGTATGGTCGTAAATGCTAAACTCCATTATACTGGACCAAGCTTAGTGAGAAATAGATACATAGAGTTGATTTGATTCATGAGACTGAAGAAAAAGTGAAAGTAGTCCGAGATAGCTTGAAAGCCGCTTCAGATCATCAGAAATTGTATACAAAACTTAAAGTAAAGATATAGAATTCCAAGTCAGCAACAGAGTATTCTTGAAAGTATAGCCTTGGAAGAAAGTTCTTTAGTTCGATCGTAAAGGAAAGCTGAGTCTAAGATTTATCGGGTCGTATGAGATTATTAAAAGAATCGAACCTATTACATACCGATTAGCTTTACCATTAGAAATTGAAAGAATTCATAATGCCTTTCATGTGTTTATGTTACGATAGTACAGATCTGACCCTTCATATGTTATTTCCCCAACAGATATCGAGATTCAGTCTGACATGACATACAGTAAGGAATCGATGAGAATTCTGGCACGAGAGGTGAAAGAATTGAGAAACAAGAACATAGCTTTAGTAAAAGTTCTCTGGAAATGACAGGAACTAAAAGCAGCTACCTGGGAACCTAAGGAAGCTATTAGAAAGCAATATCTGAACCTTTTTTTTGGTATGATTTTCGGGGACAAAAATCCCTTTTAGACGAAAATAGTGGTTCCGAGACCACAAATTCAAAGTTGAAAACTTTATTTTATTATTATCTTATTACATATATGATAGAAATACCGTATAAAAATTTTGTTAAGAAATTTTATCATTTACATGCTTAATTTGACAAAAAGGATTGAATCGCATAAAATGCAAAAGTTGAGTTCTAATAGCTAAAGGTATTAAATAGCTATAGGATTTTAAATTGGAGGTCCTTATATGGTAATCAGACCATTTTTATGTTAGTGGATGATAATGGTTTGACAATATTGATATTTGAATGAATTATTAAGGTTAATTAAGTAAAATAGTAATTAATGATAAAAATAAAGAAAATAAAATTATCATCATCTATCATCACCATATTCCACCGATTTTTACAAGGGAAAGAATCCATTTTTGTGCTAAACATTCGGGCAAGCTTGTAAGCTCAATTAGGTATGTGTTTTTGTCCCATTTTTATGATTTCTATGTTTTTGAGATTGTTGTAACTTAATCTAGCTAGCCCGAGGACTAATTTGTGAAACTGTTAAACTATTAGGGTTTTACCATTGTTGAATATACATGACTTTTGAAGTTTGATGATAGATAAGGAATGGTTGTTGTTAGATAAATAACTTTTGTAAAGGATTTTTTGATGAAATTATCAATTATGACTAAATTGAAAACGTGATAAATTCATGGTAAAATTTATGAATTTGTGAAATATATGGGCTACTATTAGTATGTATAAAAATTGGCTAGGCTTGGGTAGGGGTAAATTTGTATGAATTTCATTTTCTGAGCCTAAGGGCTAAATTGCAAAGAAATTAAAAGTATATGGGCAAAATGGTAATTTTGTCAAAAATGTGTTGGACTAAATTGAATGAAATATATATTAAATTGAGTTAAATTTATCCGTATAGATCCAGTTAGACCTCGTACGGAGTTAGATCAAGGTAAAGAGAAAATTTCGGATTAATCGCCTCGATATCTAAGTATATTCGTCGAGGTAAGTTCGTATAATTAAATTGAGTATTTATATGTTTTAATTGAATTATATGTATGTGACTTGTATAATTGCCATGTATAAATACCAATCGCATATCCAACAACGTACGATGATTATCGAGTCCTGTTTGAACCTTAGGAATTCGTAGGATACAAATGACATGTCATTAGAGATTACTGATTACAACTCGTGAGAGCTTACCGATTCTCAGCTCATATGAGCTTACTGATTTGCAACTCATGAGAGCATACCGATTCATAGTTTGTATGAGCATACATGTACAAGAATTTACGGATTACAGTTTAGCACACTATGTGTGAGTTATCTTGAGTATCCAATGATATTGTAAATGGTTCAACAGCAATGTTCTATTACGAGATGATATGAGTTAGATATGAACTATTACAGGTATATACATGAAATACATGGAAATGAAATTACATGATATATTGAAACATGAAATGGATGATACATGTATATGAAACTTACTTAGTGGTTATGTTTATCCATGTTTATTAACTATTATATGTGTTTTACATGGCTAACATGTTGGTGAATATTTGATTAAGCATTTGGCCAAATTGAGTTGGGATATGCTATGTTTACTTACCTAAATTGTGACATATGGTAACTTAAATTCTATGTTATATGAACTTACTAAGCTTAAATGCTTTCTTGGTGTATTTTTCCTATTTTTAGTGATTCGGAAGCTCATTCGGGTTGGAAGCTTGTATAAGTCCATGTTTTGGCACTTTAATGATAGTATAAGTCTAGTATATGGTACGTAAATATTTGCTCTCTAATGGTTGATAAATAACTTGGTATGGTTGAATTATGGAAGATGAAAATTGTGGTATGAGTACGCATATTGAATATGTGCTTTGTGATAAGACGTAATTGTGGAAAATTGGTGTTTTGGTGGAAATGATTTATATGGTTATTTGATGCTAGTTTTAGGATAGAAATTTGGTATCAAATGGTATGTTTTGTTAATTGATCTACATGGTAAGTTTTGGTGTAAATTTACATATATGTTAGTTGAACAGTTGGTTATATTGAACACATGATTAGTCACGTTTATAAGTTTTCATTTGAGTGGTTGTATGTGATTATACCATTTGTATAAGGCTTGATTATGCTTGTTTTGGATGCCTTATTATAGCTTGTGTATATGAGCATTTTTGGGTGTAGGTTTATTCCAAATTGGGTGAGAAATATGGCTTGTAAAATTACCTATTGTTGTCCACACGTGTAGAGACATGGGCTTGTGTCTCAGCTGTGCATGACACCCAGACAGGTGACACGACCATGTGTCCCTTTACCATTCATAGGGTTGCAAGTTAGGCTGTTACACGGCCTGGCACAGGGCGTGTGAGGTTACTTCGAAGGGTACAAGGCCCAGCACACTAGCGTGTGGCTTGGTCATGTGGCCCAAGTCAGTGAGTTACATGAGCATGGTCATGGCTGGGACACAGCCGTGTGTCCCCATTTCAAATGCCCACACGGCCGTGTGACCCCTGTAGCTTTGAAATTTTTTAATGTTTTTTGAAAAATTCTCTAAGTTTTTAATTTAGTCCTGACTTGTTTCTAACGCGTATTTAGGGCCTCGAGTGCTCGTATAAGGAACATTGTGTATGAATTTCATTGGTTTTATTATGAATATTTATATGTTATGAAATGTTTGAAATTTCTGTTTGCTTGATTCGAAATCTCCGGTAATGCTCTGTAACCCCGTTCTGGCGATAGATTCGGGTTAGGGGTGTTACATTAATAGAGAATGTCCATGAGCTAAACCCAACTGAACCGAGTGAACCACTTGAACTAGAAATTGACGAGCTATCGAACAAATATGAACCAAAAGTTGACTCAGTCAATGAGACAGAAGAAACAAAATCTGATAAAGAACAAGAAGTTTCTGAACCAAGAGAAGAGCTGAATGTTGATGAGCCCATAGAACCAAGTGTTGATCCTGAGTTGACCGTTCCTATGCCAAATTATTCATACACTATGAAGAAATTAGAATTTCAATTATGATGAATATGATGAAATTTATGCATAACCAATAACATGCTTGTTAAAAATATGTGAAGATTAGAGATGATTCTGTAAGAAATATTTTAAAAGTATCTCTAACAATTTTATTCCTTAGTTCCCAGATTATATCTTCGAGTCATGGAAGGAAGATAAGGATGAAAGCGAGGATGAAGACGAGGGGGATAAGTCAAATAAATAAAAGGGGGAATTTCTTTTCTTTAGTATTGATTTCTTTTTAGGTTTTTTTTTATTTCCTAGTTAGAATTTTGCTTCAGCAAAATAAATTGCAAGCATGAATAAAATAAGCTCTATCCCTCTTCATTAGGAAAAGCAAAGTGATGTGGTACTTAATCAGTTTTTATGACTCACCTTTATTTTCTTACAACCCTACCTGGTGTTTAGTTTTAATTCATTACTTTGTTTTTGCAATGAGGACATTGTTTCTTTTTAAAAGGGGTAAGGCAAATATTTTGCAGCATGAATTTTTAAATTTTGCAAGTATGTTTCAATCTTTTTACCTAAGTATGCTGAAATAAACGAATGTTCAGAGAGAATTTTTGTTCTTAAGTTTGTTCAAATGGAAGCATGATTTCTAATTTTATCTAAGTTATTCTTGTGTTATCTTGAGTGATGGAATGCTTGTATGTTCTTTAGTCTTATGTAGTATTTGCCATGAAAATTTTATTTCTTTAGAAATAGGCATGTATGATGATTTAAGCCTTTAGAATTGACATAGTAACTTTCTTGAGGCGAAATCCTAGAAAGTATAAGAATCTAAACATGATATATGTAATAGCCTATTTTTCAATGGTGACAGAACAGTGGTTTCGGGACCACAAATCTCTGTCATGTTGGCCCATAAATATTATTTATAGAATATTTACGAAGTCATTAGAGTCGTATTGAAATTTGGTTAAGAAGTTCTAACATTTAGATAGTTAATTAAAGAAAAAGGACAAAATCATAAAAAAGTGCAAAAGGTTATTTGCTATAGAGTTAAATGTGTTAATTGAGCATGATATGAATATTAGAGGGTTTTAATAGGTAAATTGACCTTATATAAATTAAGTGAACTACCTAGTATGGTATTTAAACAAATTTTTATTAATTTTAAATGTTAAAAAGGTAAATATGTAATAAATAAACAAAAACAAAACATGAAATCTATCATCTTCTTCCTTCATTTTCATGCCAAAATAGAATCTCCATGGTTGTTTAAGCTTTGAGAATCGGTCAAGTTCAACATCCTGCATGTGAGTGATTTCTTTACCTATTTCTTGTAATTTATATGTTTTTGAGATCGTTACAACTAGGTCCAACTAACCTGTACCTTCATTTGTGAATCTTTTAAAAATTTTAGAAGTTGCCATTGTTGAATCTTAAATGTTTTTTTTTATGATAATTATGTGTTTGAAGCTTTAATTGTGATTTTTGGTTGTTTTGTAAAATGATTTTAGTTAGTTTTTAATTAAAGAATTAAATTGTTAAAATGTTAAAATTACATGGTTAATTGGTGAATAAAAGGTGTTTCATGGACTGTTTAGAAGCCTTGAACATTCAGCTGGTATGATGAGGTTTTAGAAATGGTTAATTTGATGATTTTCTAGTTAAGGGACTAAATTGCTTCAATTTGTAAAAGTTAGGGGCAATTATGTAAATTTTAAAAATAAAAGGGTGTAAATTGTAGAATAAATTGGAATATGAAATGTACACTAATAATTGGGAAATCTTACATTGGAGATCAAGACCCTGTTGATTTACGCAAAAAAGGGAAAATTGTAAAATAGTATTTGAACTTTTGGAACTATTACAATTCAGTCCATGTAAGTTCGTTCGGTTTGTAATTTAATATCTATATGAATTGTATGATGATATGATATGAAATAGTGGATATTAATTGTTCTATTGATGATATAAATTTGTTTGGCAAAATGTTATTGAATTTCGGTACTTGGGCCAGATGAACGCGAGAGAGAGTACAACTGAATGATGGCATGTTATACGGGGTTGGAGCGTAGATTGATATGGCATGCTTTATATACTTTTTCTTGAGTATACTGAGGTTCAACATTTGTTGGAACCCTCGTGTTATACTACCCAGTTCTGGCGTGTTATGGGGGCAGATGTATAGCCTACAAGCTAGGCACTTAGTGTCGAGGCGTGTTATTGGTTGGATTAGCACTTATGAGTGTTTGGCGTGTTTTGGTTGGACTACTTATGTACTCATATTTGTAAGTCATTCATTAGGTCGTAAATTATTGTATTATAACTTGTTTAAAGAATTTGAATGGCATGACATGTACTTGACATCTTGAATCGACTCCGTTATGGACATGTATGTTTTCTCAAAAATTATTTTTTGAGCTTTAAATTGAACTATGCAATTTATCGGTTTGCAATTGGGGATGATAGAAAACACTTGCTATTGAATTGTATTTGATTAGATTATTTTATTTACTTTGGTAAGATTTATTGTTTTTATCTGTCGAACTTACTAAGCTTTAATAAGCTTACTTGTGTTAAATTCTATTTCTTGTAGATACTTTTAAGGGATTGGACGATTGGATCAACACTCAAGTCACACTATCCATCCAATTTCGGTGGTTTTTGAACACTTATTTTGGATTATATGGCATGTAATAGGATTGTGATGTCATTACTTTTGTTTGGCATGTAAATATATAAAGTGTGCCTAAATGCAAGTTAAAAAAAATAAGCATCATTACAATGATCTTGGTGTTCTTTTGATAAATGTTTAGTTGATAACTTATTATGAATTATGAATGGTGGAAGATGTCTTTGATACAAATTTTTAGCATGTGTATGGCTAATAGGTTATATTGAAATGTTGTGAATTGTGGTGCCTATGATAGGTATATTGGTTAGAACTTTAAGTTGTGTGAATTGGCATGTTTCGGTTGATGACTTATATTATTGTATAAGTGTATATACTTGGTACCATTGAGGTTACATTGGTTAGGCACTTAAGATGGTCGAATTAGCATGATTTATGCATGTATAATGGCATTTTGAATTGGTCAAATGGCTGGTAAATGGATTACTTAATGTCTAAGAAATCTTGAAATGGTAAACTTGATATTTAAGGTTCATTTAGGTGCAGACAACATGGGACACGAGTTGCCACACAATTGTGTGCCATACACAGCGTACTACACGCAGTGTGTATTAAGTCAATGACTGACACAGGCTGGCACACGGTCTATGACATGACTGTATGTATCAAGTCAGAGATTTACACGATCTGACACACAGCCTACGACACTGCCATGTATATTAAGTCAGTGAGTCACATAGGCTAGCACACGGTGTGTGACACGACTGTGTGTATCAAGTTAGAGAGTTACACGAGTAGAGACACAAGCTGAGACACGACTGTGAGTCCCAACTTCAAAAGTCACACGATGTAAGGCGTTCCACATGGTCGTGTGTCAAATTTCTCATATTTTCCTAAAATTTCCTAACTTATTTCAAATTAGTCCATGAGAATTTTAAGATTATTCATTTAGTCCCTTAAGCTCAATTTAACCCTCGTAAATGCAAGTTATTCTTGTAATTCTATTACTTTGTGGTATTTGAGAAATTATATTGTAATGATCATGATTTTTACGTATTATTTCTATTAACTTGCTATATGATTCTTGTACTCCCGATTTCAATGATAGATACGAGTTAGGGGTATTCACTTGGTGGTATCAGAGCTATGGTTTAGGCGATTCTCGGACTAAACGTAGCATGGTAATGTCTAGAATTACTTTCCATATAAACCTATGATAATGTGGTATGTTTGATCTAATCTAACCTTTGTTTTTCTTATAGATTAAAACGATATTGGTTGGGTCTGGTCGTGCTAACATTGATGAGGCTAATAGTACTGTACTGACTAAAGAATAAGGAAATCCCACAAGCATTTGAAAATGAAATTAAAAACATGTTCGTCGGGTTTATAAACTAATGGTTTAAATAATTTATGCAAATGAATATTGCAGTTCAACAATCTCCACCCCCTTTTATACCTCCTATTGCACTTCCATATCCTCCAATGACTGAATCTAATCGACGTATACCGATTGAAAAGCTTAGGAAGTGTGGCGCTAAAGAATTCTGAGGTAGGTCGAAATATGATCCAGTTAAAGTTGAATATTAGCTTCAGTATATTCTATGAGTTTTTGAAGAAATGGCTTGCCCCTTGATGATTTTTTAAGATGTGTCATTTCACTCTTAAAAGAAGAAACATATAGTTGGTGAACTACATTGACAATTATAGTACCGAGAGATAAAATTTCCTGGATTTCTTTCAAACTGAGTACAAAAAGGGAAATATGTTGGTAAACGATATTTGAACAAAAAGAAAAGAGAATTTCTTGAAAAAAAAACAAGGAAATAAATTAGTGGCTAAATATGAGAGAGAGTTTGTGTATCTTAGTAAATATGCTCGAGAAATTGTGCCTACCAGAGAAGAAGTGTGCATCTGACTTAAAGACGGCCTGAATGATGAAATTTGAATGATGATTAGAGCTAATGAAACCCGAGAACTTTTTGTTCCATTTCATCATGAACAGAAATAGAAGAAGTGTACAATCGCAAAATACAAAGAGATAGGTAGGTTCGAAAATTTAACAAGAGAGGCTCCTTGAAATCATTTTCTTTAGCACTAGCGAAGAAGAGTAAAGAAGATTTTAGTCGAGCTACTTTAGCATCTGAACATTTGAATAAAAATTAATCAATTCAGCATGATTTTAGATCTCCTATAAAGCCAATTGATAATGCGAGAAGTGTATGGAACGCTCTGAAGCCCAATTGTAAACATTGTAGAAAATTTCATACTGGTGATTGCAAAACTAAATTGGGAGCATGTTATAGATGCAGATCTACTGATCATTTTCTATGAAATAGTGCGAGATAGGTAAGGGAAAGTGAAGAACAAAATGAAAAGCAAATGTCTACATCTCAGAAAGGTAGATGTCCGGGCCAGAGTAATAATATTGGAACCCTTCGTATAGGAGCAAAAGATACCGTTACGAGATCAGAGACTAGAGCACCTGCTCGAACATATGCCATCAGTGCCAGAGAGGAAGCTACCGCGCTTAATGTGATTGCTAGTACATTTTATCTCTTTGATGTTACAATATATGCACTAATTGACCCTGGGTCAACTTATTCTTATATTTTCACTACATTAGTTACGGGAAAGAAACTACCTATTAAATCAACTGAATATGATATTCAAGTTACTAATCCACTGGGTCAAAGTGTGATAGTTAACTTAGTTTGTCGTAAATGTCCATTGAAAATTAAAGGCTGTGAATTCCTTATTGATTTGATGTTATTACCCTTTTGGGAATATGATGTTATTTTGGGTATGGATTGGTTATCACTACATGATGCTGTGGTAAATTGTAGACAGAAACAAATTGATTTGAAATGCCTGACAAGAGAAGTGATTTCAGTTGAAGCTGACAGACCGATCAGTATCGCTAGAATCATTTCAACTATTTCTGCACACAGATTGATAGTAAATGTAATGAGGCATTTCTAGCATATATACTTGATACTCGATATTCAGAATTGAAGTTAGATCAGCTACTCATTGTTAATGAGTTTACTGATGTATTTATCGAAGAGTTTCTCGATTTGCCCCTTGACTGTGAAGTTGAGTTTGTTATTGATCTGGTTCTTGGAACTGCACCGATATCGATATCACCATAACGTATGGCACTACCTGAGTTAAAAGAGTTCAAAGCACAGTTGCAAGAATTGTTAGACAGAGGGTTTATTCGACTGAGCGTGTCTCCCTGTGAAAAAGAAAGACAGCTCCTTAAGATTGTGTATTGACTATAGACAGTTGAATGAAGTTACAATAAAGAATAAATATCCCTTGCCACGTATTGAAAATTTGTTTGATTAATTAAAAGGTACCACAATGTTCTCGAAGATAGATATCAGATTCGGGTATTATCAGTTGCGAGTTAAAGATTATGATAGACTGCTTTCCAAACTTGTTGCAGCCACTATGAGTTTCTCGTAATGCCCTTTGGATTGGCAAATGCTCCTGCTGCTTTTATAGATTTAATGAACTGAGTTTCTTAGCCTCATTTGGATAGATTTTTTGTTGTGTTTATTGATGATATATTGATCTATTTTAAAACAGAATCTGAACATTCTCAACACTTGAGAATTGTGTTATAGACTTTGTGAGAAAAACAATTGTATGCGAAGTTCAGTAAATATGAATTTTGGCTTCGCGAGGTTGGATTTTTGGGTCATATTGTATCAACTGATAGGATTCAAGTCGATCTGAGTAAAGTTTCTTCTATAATGAGTTAGAAAACTCTAAAAAAAAATTTAGAAGTACGAAGTTTTCTGGGTTTAGCAAGTTACTACCGCCGTTTTGTTAAAAACTTCTCGATAATTGCTTCACCTATGACCAGGTTACTACAAAAACATGTCAAATCTGTTTGGTTTAATAAATGTCAATAGATTTTTTATCAGCTAAAAAGCATGTTAACAAAAGCTCCAATATTGAATCAGCCTGAATATGGGACAGAATATCTTGTTTACAGTGATATGTCTATCAATGGTTTAGGTTGCATGTTGATGTAGTCAAGGAAAGTAGTAGCATATTCCTCACGACACTTAAAGCCATATGAAAGAAAGTATTCGACTCATGATCTCGAATTGTCCATGATTATCTTTCGTTTGAAGATATAGAGGCTTTATTTATACGGTGAGAAAAGTCATGTGTATACTGATCATAAAAGTTTAAAGTATTTAATGATGAAAAAGGAACTGAATCTGAGACAACCACGTTGGTTAGAGCTATTGAAAGATTATGATTTGGTTATTGATTATCATCTAGGTAAGGCAAATGTGGTTACAGATCCGCTTAGTCAAAAATCATCATTATTTGCACTAAGAGCTTTGAATACTCATTTGGTTCTGAATGATGATGGTTCTGTATTGGCAGAGTTGAAGACTTAAACCTTGTTTCTTCAATGAATTCGGGAGTTACAAAATGATGATCCGAAGTTGATTATGAAATGATAAACTGTAATTTATACATATTTCTATCCAATGCTTAGCACATTTTATGGATGATTTTTCCTTAAAATTGGTGAATTCGATGCTCCTAATGCATTAATTTCATGTTTTATACTTAGGTGAGCATAATAGATTGAAAGGAACGAGAAACGGGCCAAAAATGGAGAAAATTGGCCAACGTAAGAAATCAACATGGCCTGGACTTCCTCACACGGGCAGACCACACGGCCGTGTCCCTTTGGCAAGGTCAAAGCACGATTTACACAAGTAGATCACACCCTTGTACCCATTTAACAGCCTTGACAACGACCTTAAGCAATCGTACACGGGCGTGTCCCTACTGAGCCCAAGTTTAGCCCAATTCAGAAAAGGCCAATTTTGAGGGTCTTAGGCATTCCAAAGTCTATTTAAACCCCTGAGGAGGCACTTAGATGGGGGATGCATAGGAGGAAGGAAGGAATTTCTCAAGGAAAGCCGATCGATCCATCTCAGAAGCCGAATTCACCATCAAGACTGAAGATCTCCCTTCAAATTCCCTCAGGAGCTTGGGGTTTTCTTATGTTTTGTTATTTTTATTCTTTTGAGATGTTTTCTTTCATTAGTATGAACTAAAACCCCTCAATACCTAAGGGGAATAAAACCTAAGACGGATCTTGTTATTATTATCTGAATTGTATGATAAATATTTTACTTGTTCATAATTATGTGTTCTTAATTCTTGTTTTGATATTCCAGGATATTGATTCAAGTTAAGCTCTTATTCAGAGGAGGAATAGACCCTGTCTAAGCGTAAATTTGTCATAATTAAGTGGAGTTGGTTTTGCGCCTAGAGATAGGGTGACAAGATTTTGCCAGATTAGGGGGAAACCTAATAAGGGGATCCATAGATCGAGTTAATGCAACCCTAGGGTGTTAATTAGAAAAAGATTTCAATTATTCAAACTAGGGTTAGATGTTGTTAGTCTCGAGAGAGATAATAATATAACTTAGGGATCTCTACGGAACAAGTTGAATGAATAAATCGTCCGATTCAGAGTCAAATAACAAATGAAGTCTAGGTGGATTTTTCCTTAGGTATTGTCTCAATCAATCGAGTTTTCCAAAAAGTATTTTCCCCAAATTTCTTTTCTTTGATTTCTTAGTTTAGTTAATTAGTTAGATAAACAAAACCTTTTTATTTTTTAGGCTAGATAATAAAAAGAAAGTGATACTATTTGTTCCTTTAGGTTCGATAATTCAGTCTTGCTAAAGCTATACTACTGTTCGATAGGTACACTTGCGTTCATCGTGATAATAGTTAGTTTCAAGAACGATTCATTATAAATATTTAAAACCTGTCATGAATATCACATATCAAGTTTTTGACGCCGTTGTTGGGGAACTAAGATATTAGGAACACTCGATTTTTATTACTTTAGCCATTTACTTTTACTGCATTTTAAATTTTATTCTAATTTTTACTACTAATTTTTCTTTTTCCCTTTTTCTGGCAGGTTCTTATAGTTTATGACTAGAAGAAACCCATCAGGACCATTACTTTTTGACAGTGAGATCAATCGTGCAGTTCGCAGAAACCAAAGAGAAATATTGCTAAGCTTAAGATACACAAAGCACGAGCAAGAGGACAATATTCAAACCACAACCGAGGAGATGGCTGAAAACCAAGAAAATCAGCTACCTCCTGCAATTGTTGTTAATCAAAATCCTGCTCCGCGCACTATGTATGATTATGCTAAACCTAATTTAACAGGAACTGAGTCAAGTTAGACCTGCTATTGCTACAAATAATTTTGAACTGAAACCTAACACAATTCAAATGATACAGCAGTTTGTTCAGTTTGATGGTTTGCAAGACGAGGATCCCAACGCTCACTTGGCAAATTCCTAGAATTTTGCGATACCTTTAAAATTAATGGCGTTTCTGATGACGCCATTATCCTTCGGTTGTTTCCTTTTTCGTTAAGGAATAAGGCTAAACAATGGTTGAACTCGTTACCAAGAGGGTCAATTACTACTTGGGAACAAATGACTGAAAAGTTTCTATTAAAATACTTTTCGCCGGCTAAAACGGCTAAGTTACGTAATGATATCTCTTCTTTTGTGTCGATGGATTTAGAGACACTCTACGATTCATGAGAGAGATACAAGGATCTCTTGAGACGATGCCCTCACCATGGGTTACCACTCCGGCTACAGGTTCAAATTTTTCATAATGGCCTGAATCCTTCGACTCGGCAGCTGATTGATGCAGCCGTTGGAGAAACTATCAATAATAAGACATCTGAGGCGCCTAATGAATTTATAGAGGAGATGTCACAGAATAACTATCAGTGGAAAGTCATAAGGATAAAGCCAACAAAAATAGCTGGTGTTTAGAACGTTGAGTCAGTCACCATGCTCTCTAATCAGGTAGAACTCTTGAATAAGAAAATTGATGGTTTTCTTAGTTCTTCACAGGTTCACCCAGTAATGCAATACGAAGCAAGTGGAGGTGAATCAAGCAGTTCAGAATACCAATCTTATGGAAACAACATGGACAATGAGAAGTTAAATTACATGGGTAACAATTCTCGATCTCAAAACAATTCTTATAGCAATACTTACAATGCAGGTTGGAGGAACCACCCAAATTTTTCATGGGGAGGCCAAGGAAATCAGAGACCACCTCTAGGCTACCAACAACCACCTTACCAACAGGAAAAGAAGCCGAACCTTGAAGAGATGCTCTCAAAGTTTATATCGGTGTCAGAAACTCATTTTTAGAATATCGAGACAACACTTAAGAATCAACAAGCATCGATCCAAGGGCTCGAAACTCAGATTGGACAGCTTGCCAAGTTGATTTCTGAATAACCACAAGGTAGCCTGCCAAGCAACACTAAATCTAACCCGATGGAGCAACTCAACGCAATTGTCATTCAAGATGAGGAAGGGTTAGTGGCAAAACCAAGGCCAGAACCTGTGGTAAGCGAAGGTAAGAATGAGGTAGGTCAAAAAAACAAAAATCAGTAAGTATAGAATATAAAACTCGTGTGCCATACCCCAATGCAACAAGGAAAGATCGCTCAGACTAACAATTTGGTAAATTCCTTAAACTTTTAAAGAAACTACATATTAACCTACCATTTATTGAAGCATTTTCGCATATGCCGAATGCAGTCAAATGTTTAAAGGAGCTTCTAGCAAATAAACGAACGTTAGATGAAGAGTCGCATGTAGAGCTAAATGCGGTTTGCTCAGCCATTCTTTAGAATAAGCTACCCAACAAACTAAAAGATCCAGGGAGTTTTACGATTCCTTGTTTAATTGGTAATTTAGATGTTAATAATGCGTTGGCTGATCTAGGGGCTAGTACCAATGTTATGCCTTACAAATTATTTAAGTAACTAGGTCTAAGGAAACCCAAACAAACTAGGATGAGCATTCAATTGGCTGATAAAACCATTAGATTTCCTAGGGGTATCATTGAAGATGTTCTTGTTAAGATTGATAAATTTATATACCCAGTAGACTTTGTTGTTCTGGACATGGAAGAGGATAGTAATGCACCCTTAATTTTAGGAAGGCCCTTTTTAGCAACCGCCAGAACAATTATTGACGTTGGCACAGGTGAACTCACACTTCGTGTTGGAAATGAAACAATCACCCTTCAAGCCCGTAATTTGAATAACACATCAAAAATTGAAGGTGACTATACAAATCATTCGGCTAAAACCAACCATATGGTGCAACCTTATTTGCAGGAAACAAGTTCAAAGGACACACATGAGCCATGTTCAATCCACAACAAAGGATCTACAAATGAAGAATGAATGTTACAAATCGAGGAGTTAGATGAATGGCTGACATTTAAACCGAGAAAACACGATAAACCAAAACTATGCTAGAACGAGCTCAATACCTCACCAAATCAACTTAAGGTTGGAGATAAAGTTTCATTAGATGCCGCAGATCCTCACATTGACACTGCCAAACCGAATGAAGAAATTCCTCTTATGGTACTTAGCATTTTCCCATTTGGTACAGTCGAGGTAAGTGATCCCAAATTCAGCACTTTTAAGGTAAACAATACTCGTCTTAAACTTTATGTTGATAAAATTGAAAGTAGGGATAAGGAGTGTAAACTCCTCGAGCCACCATGAACACACACCAGAGATGTAAGTCAAGCTTAGACTATAAATAAGCGCTCCTCGGGAGGCACCCTGAGCACTAACAATATTACTTTATTTAAATTTTAGTTTTTAAAATCTAACATACTAACTAAATCATTGAACACAGGCTTTTCAGAACCACACAACTAGGCACACGGGCATGCCGTAGGCCGCGCACATACCACGGGATGCAACACGGCTGTGTGAAAACAGGGCAAAAATATTTTCCCCAACACGGGATGCGATAAGTAGCCACAACCGTGCGACATGGCCGTAGGTGAAACTGCCAAAATAACACGGGCATGCAACATGCCCGTGTTTTTAAACTTTGGGTAAACCTGTCAATTTAACACGGGTGTGCGCCTGCATACACGGGCGTGGCAGAAGCGAACGGAGATCGACACGGCCGTGCAACACGGGCTGAGCTTAGAGCACACGGGCATGCCCCACGACCGTGTGCCCCAATTTCTCTATAAACACCTATTATTTATTTTACTTTATTTTTATCTCTATATTTTGAAATTATTTTTTTATTTTTTTTATTATTTCCTTTTAATACTATTTTATCCTGAGTTTTTACATTTTTTAGTCTTCGGCTATTTCATTATGAGTAATTATGCTTCAGTATACCTCTTAAAGAGTTCCTGATTTTATTACATTTAGAAAGAGCTCCAAAGCTCATCCTTGCATAGGAACTAAAAACTCCACCGGGAAAGGTTCTCCACGACTGCCATGTCCTACTCGACCACGACGATAGCTACCGCCAGATATAATATTCTTTTGGCGCAGGACTTATGGACTAATGAACCTCTACCACCACCGGAGTATCCTCTTCCACTCTCACACCGATTATCCTCCAAAACTCCAGTTCAAGGAATTCATGCATCATTCAAGAAGTTTCACTTCTCTCCCTATCTTATGATTATGAATCTATCTTTTTCATTATATCTATCTTTGTACATTGAGGGTAATGTACTTCTTAAGTGTGGGGGTCTTTTATATCATCATTAGAAATCCCTGAATTGTGTCTTATTCTCATGTAAATCATTTATATCACTATTAGAATGAATTTTAATTAATTTATGATTTTTATTGATATGTCTTGAATTAAAACATAGGCATTTATGCATTGAGTGTTTAAACTTTAAGACATTAGGGAATCAAGCATGATAAGTTGATTTTTGAAGAATTAAAAACTTTTGGTTGGTTTTCCCAAGTTTAGGTATTATCTTGAGTTGAAATTCACAGGTTTAAACACCACAAAGCCATAATTTTTGTGAGATTTTGAGCCTTTAGAGCATCTATCTTTTCTTTCATGCTCACTTTTATTGTTGCTTTGAGTGTGTCAGTATTGAATTGTTATTCTAGAACTTGCTTGATTATTCATGTCAAGACCACACCATTTGAGTTGATATGTCAAAATGATAAAGGCACTTAGGTTTAACCCACTCACTCTACAAAAGTCTACCTTCATGATTAACCCTTAGTGAACCCCTTTGAGCCTAGCAAGCCATTAATTGATTTACCCTCAATATTAACCCATAAACCATTATTGTTGAAATCCCTTAATTTGATCCCTATTTTTGTCGAGATTTGATTTGAAGTAATTGCTTAGCTATGTTTTGCTCTTCTGTGTAGCTGACTTGTTCTTAAAAAAAATTCATACTTACATATTAGTAGTAATTTGGTCTTGTTGAGCCGCAGTATCTAAATTCCATCTTCTGAGAAGAAGCTCACTTGTACTCAATTGATGTTTAATTATATTTTCTAGTTAGGCAATTTTTCAATTCAATCTCGATTCTAACCTTTTCTTTCAGCTTGTGACCATACCCCCTAACTAAAGCCACGTTACAACCCTTTAAAGACCTTTTGATTGATGTTCATCTCAATATATAGTGGTGGAGATTTGATTTTTATGCAAGCTTATGGTAATGACTTTTCATTATTGAATATTGAATGCTTCATGTATTATCCTTCAACACCTCGAGTTATTTGAGTGAATGTTTAGTGAAGATGTGAAAATCTGTGATATTTTGAGTCGAAGGTAATTACTTAGATGAGGGGAGACACATATGCTTTTATGATAAATACTCAACTTGGAATGTTTGAAACTTTGATGTTCTTTCAGTCAAATTCTCAATGTATGATTACTTATGGATTATTTTGAGATATTATTAATAGGAATTATAAGTTAAGAAGAATTTATTTTGATTGTTAGTTGAGGGTTTTGCTTGAGGACAAGCAAATGCTTAAGTGTGGGGGTATTTGATAAACCATAATTTATACATATTTCTATCTCATGCTTAGCACATTTTATGGATGATTTTTCCTTAAAATTGGTGAATTCGATGCTCCTAATGCCTTAATTTCATGTTTTATACTTAGGTGAGCATAGGAGAGTGAAAAGAACGAGAAACGGGCCAAAAACGGAAAAAATGGGCTAACGTACGAAATCAACACGACCTGGACTTCCTCACACGGGAAAACCACATGGCCGTGTCCCTTTGGCAAGGTTAAAGCATGATTTACACAGGTGGATCACACGCCTGTACCCATTTAACAACTTTGAGCACGACCTTAAGCAATCGCACTTGGGAATGTCACACGGGCGTGTCCCTACTGAGCCCAAGTTTAGTCCAATTCTAAAAAGGCCAATTTTGAGGGCTCTTAGGCATTCCAAAGCCTATTTAAACACCTGAGAGGCACTTAGATGGTGGGCGCACAGGAGGAAGGAAGGAATTGCTCAAGGAAAGCCAATCGATCCATCTCAGAAGCCGAATTCACCATCAAGACTGAAGATCTCCCTTCAAATTCCCTCAAGAGTTTTGGGTTTTCTTATGTTTTGTTATTTTTATTCTTTTGAGATGTTTTCTTTCATTATTATGAACTAAAATCCCTAAATACCTAAGGGGAATGAAACCTAAGACGGATCTTGTTATTATTATCTGAATTGTATGATAAATATTTTACTTGTTCATAATTATGTGTTCTTAATTCTTGTTTTGATATTCTAGGATATTGATTCAAGTTAAGCTCTTATTCAGAGGAGGAGTAGACCTATTTACGAGTAAATTTGTCATACTTAAGCGGAGTTGGTTTTGCGCCTAGAGATAGGGTGACAAGATTTTGTCGGATTAGAGTGAAACCTAATAAGGGGATCCATAGATCTAGTTAATGCAACCCTAGGGTGTTAATTAGAAAGAGATTTCAATTATTCAAACTAGGGTTAGATGTTGTTAATCTCGAGAGAGATAATAATATAACTTAGGAATCTCTACGGAACAAGTTGAATGAATAAATCCTCCGATTCAGAGTCAAATAACAAGTGAAGTCTAGGTGGATTTTTCCTTAGGTATTGTCTCAATCAATCGAGTTTTCCAAAAAGTATTTTCCCCAAATTTCTTTTCAATGATTTCTTAGTTTAGTTAATTAGTTAGATAAATAAAACCATTTTATTTTTTACGCTAGATAATAAGAAGAAAGCTGATACTAGTACTTTTAGTTCCTTTAGGTTCAATAATCCGGTCTTGCTAAAACTATACTATTGTTCGATAGGTACACTTGCTTTCATCGTGATAATAGTTAGTTTCAAAAATGATTCATTATAAATATTTAAAACCTGTCACGAATATCACGTATCATGAAATGAAATTTAGTTAAGGGTAATTTGACTATTGAATACAGGATTGGTTTTGATGATATATTATATTACCGCGATAGAACTTGTGTTCCAAATAATCTAGATTTGAAACATGATATTCTATCAGAGGCTTACAGTAGTATGTATTCTATTCACCTTGGTAGTGTGAAAATGTATTGTGATTTGAAACAGATATACTAGTGGTCAAGTATGAAATGTGAGATTTGTGAGTTCGTAGCTAAATGTTTGATTTGTCAGCAGGTAAAAGCAGAGCATCAGGTACCATCGGGATTGTTAAACCTGTTATGAATCCTGAGTGGAAGTGGGAGTGAGTAACAATGGATTTCGTATCTAGTTTTCCAATAACTACAGAAAGAAAATTTTGATCTGGTTGATTTTTGACAGATTGACTAAATCGACACACTTTATTCCAATCAGAATAAATTACTCACTTGAGAGGTTAGCGGACTTATATGTGTCAGAGATTGTAAGATTACACAGAGTTCTAACAACTATTATTTCTGATCGTGATTCAAAGTTTACATCGAGATTTTGGGGTAAACTTCACGAGGTTTCACACATAAAACTCAATTTTAGTACAACGTTTCATCCTCAGACTGACGGGCAATCAGAACGAGTAATATAGATTCTAGAAGACATGCTACGATGCCGTATACTCGAGTACACGGGTAGTTGGGAAAATATCTACCGTTAGCTAAATTTGCTTATAATAACAGCTATTAGTCAAGTATTAAAATGACATCGTTTGAAGCTTTGTATAGAAGATAAGGTTCAAATTATCCTAGATTGTTTGAAAGTTTCATCTATTCATTAGAAATCGTATGTAAATTTGAAAAGAAAAGATATAAAATTTTCTGATGGCGATCGAGTATTCTTAAAAGTTTCTCCTTGGTAGAAAGTACTACAATTTGGCAGGAAAGGAAAGCTGAGTCTGAGATTTATCGGGCCATACGAGATTATTGAAAGAATCAGTCCTATAGCTTAAAAATTAGCTTTGCCTTCTGAACTTGAGAGAAAATTCACAATGTGTTCCACATCCCAATGCTGAGACAGTATAGATCTGATCCTTCACACGTGATTCCTCTTGGTGAAACTGAATGACAGCCAAATTTGATGTATTTTGAAGAACCAGAGAAAATTTTCGCTTGGAAAGTCAAAGAAATTCGAAATAAATGAGTATCATTGATAAAATTCTTTTGGCATTGACTTGGTACTCAAAAGGCTACCTAGGAAGCTGAGGGATCAATGAAACTAAAGTATCTGGATTTATTTTCAAGTAAAATTTTCGAGGACGAAATTTTCTAAAGGGAGAGAGTTGTAGCAGCCCGTGTTTCAATAGTGATTGAACAGTGGTTTTGGGACCACAAATTTTTATTGTGTTGGCCAGTAAATATTATTTATAGAATATTTATGGAGTCATTAGAGTCATATTAAAATTTGGTTAAGAAAACTTAACGTTTATATAGTTCATTAAAGAAAAAGGACTAAATCATAAAAAACTGCAAAAGATTAATCGCTATTGAGTTAAATGTGTTAATTGAGCATGATATTAAGATTAGAGGGTTTAAATTGGTAAATAGACCTTATAAAAATTAAGTGGACGATTTAGTATGGTATTTAAAGAAATTTTTATTGATTTAAAGGTTAAAAAGGTAAATAAGTAATAAATAAAGAAAAACAAAACATGAAATCTATCATATTCTTCCTTCATTTTCATGCTAAAACTGAATCTCCATTGTTGTTTAAGCTTTGAGAATCGACCAAGTTCAACACCTTGCATGTGAGTGATTTCTTTACTTATTTCTTGTAATTTATATGTATTTAGGATCGTTACAACTAGGTCCAACTAATCTGTACATTCGTTTTTTATTCTGTTAAAAATTTTAAAAGTTTCCATTGATGAATCTTGAATGGTTTTTATGATAATTATGTTTTTTAAGCTTTAATTGTGATTTTTGGTTGTTTTTGTAAAGTGATTTTAGTTAGTTTTTAATTAAATGAATAAATTGTTAAAATGTTAAAATTACATGGTTAATTGGTGAAAAAAAGGTGTTTCATGGGCTATTTAGAAGCATAAAGTGCTTAAATTGAAATTAGGGACTAAATCGAATAATTTGTAAAACTTGCATTCTAGAAGTTTCTAGTATGAAATTGTTTTGAAATATTAATTAGGAGGTCTTAAATAGAAATTTTACCAATTTCTAAGCTATGGACAAAAATTGGACATGGATGGAATTTTTGGAAAGTTTAGTAGTAAGGGCATTTTGGTCATTTAGGGGTAAAATGAATTAAAATACAAAATTAAAAGCCAATTTTGCTCATCTTCAACCCCATGGCCGAATATAGCAAGGAGAAACCATGGCTAGGGTTTTTCAAGCTTCCAAGCTCGATTGTAAGTCCGTTCTAGCCTCGTTTTTAATGATTTTTACGTTTTTGGAGTCCCGGTAGCTCGATTAAGCTTATGCTAGCAATAATTCAACCTAGGGTTCATATTTGGAAAAATACCCATAGGTGAAATTTGTGTATTTTGGTGTTTTATGATAGAATATGAGGTTTTAAATTATGTTAGACAACTTGTGCTACTCGGTTTTAAGCAAAAACTAGCAAAAGGGCTTAATCGGTAAAAATACCTAATAGTCATAAGTACATGTTAGAGTGAGAATTTGATGTTTCCATAGAAGGGAAAAATGATCAGCATGTCATAAAACATAAGAAAATAGGCTGAAGTTTAATTTATGAGCTTTGGGGCAAAAGTGTAAATATGCAAAAGTTTAACGGCAAAACTGTAATTTTGCCAAAATATGATTTTGGGTCAATTTGAATAATGTGAGTCCTAATTAGACTATATTATAAATGATAGAGCAAGGAAAACTGAAATTCGGGCTAAAATGGAAAAATACCAAGTTGTGGACGAAATGGTAAAAGTAGCCATTTTCGCATACGAGGTAAGTTCATGTGTAAATAATGTAGCATAATTGTTATTTTAAGTTATTGATGTTAATTATATGATATGCTGATTTTTCTATCGTGAAATATTATGCTTTGTGGTTAATGTTGAGTAATATGCAAATTATGTTTACTACTTGATAAATATGAATTGCTACCGAGTATCGGTTCCGATATTCCATGGAAGATGGCAATGTGAGATCGAGGAAAAAAGCCCGTTTGAACCTTAGGAATAGATTAGGATACAAGTGACATGTCACTAGGATGGTTGAGCATCCGAACTCGTTGAGTTGAGTCCGAGTTCACTTATGGATGCGAATGTCCGAACTCGTTGAGTTGAGTCCGAGTTCGTGAAATGTAACTAGGCATCCGAACTCGTTGAGTTGAGTCCGAGTTCACTTATGGATGTGAACGACCGAGCTCGTTGAGTTGAGTCCGAGTTCACTTAGGGGTGGGTTACATGATTTCTTGATTACATATATGGCATTTATGTGCAAATTATCCCTGTATCCAAGTTATATTCCGATGTGTTCAACGGGTGAAATTTCTAGTGAAATGGAAGAACACTTAAGATGCAAGCGATGTTTTGGTAAGTGTTGTGAAATGGACACTTTGGACAGGTATGTTCTTAACCCTCGGGTTGAAAATAGATACAACAACGATAAGGTGGTAAGATGATGAATAATGTTCAGAAATGTGATATATGTTTTGGTGATACCATGCTAAAGTTGTTTGGTATATTTGTATTGTTATGTTACTTGTTATTTACATATGAACTTACTAAGCATTTATGCTTACTCCCTTCTCTTTATTTACTGTAGTTTTGAACAATCCAGCTCGGGAATCGGGATGGGTCGAAGGTTCGATCACACTATCCAAAGGACTTTCATCTGGGTAAATGGCTTGTAAAACTTAAGTATGGCATGTATAGCAGTATATTTATTTTGTGTAAATAATTTTATGATATGGCCATGATTGGTTGAGAAAATGCTTGATATTGATAAGTCATGGTGATGGTTAAATTTAGATCATGTTTGATATCATGGAAGTTTAATAGGTTATCTAGTTCATAACAACTCATGAAAAGATGAAATTTGCCTTAAAACAGAATATTGCTGCAGCAATGACATGAATTTGAAAAATCACTAAAAATAGTATAAATGGAATTAAATGATTAGCAAGTTATTAAATTGAAGCTTAATGAGTCTATTTTCATATGGATAAAAAAAACAGGCATATAAATTATACTTTATGAGATATTTGAAACCTTGTGAAACAGGGACAGAGTGATTTCTGGATCCTCTATTCTGAATTTAAAAATTCATAATAAATTGTAAAAAAATAATTATAAGTCATTCTTTATATGTACAGATTCCTTATTGAGTCTAGTTTTAAGAGAAACAAACCTCGTAGTTATTGAAATTCTATATAGAGAGATATCTGATTCGTAATACACAGATATCAGAGCAGCCAAACCCTGAAACAGGGGAGACTTTAACTAATAAACTGTACTAATTGGCCCAACCAAAAATTCTAGAAAAAATTAGTAAATAGATATATGAGTCTAGATTTAGGGAAAATTTACGGATCTTGATTTCGAGTTTCGTAACTCGAGATATGATTTTTCTTGTAACTGTGATGCGAGTAGCTAGAAAGCTGTGAATGTAGAAACAAAAGATTTGAAGTTCTTAATTTGATAAATTATGTTTGGTAACTCCTCAAGCTCGACTCCATCGACGGTTTTGGGCGTGGGGGCGTTACAAGTCGTGTGTTCCTTGTTTATGTAATTTTTCATATTTTCCTCAAATTTTTTTACTTGTTTCAAATTTGTCCCTGATAGTTTTAAGATTATTTCTTTAGTCTCTTAAGCTCGATTGAAGCCTCGTAAATGTAAGTGATTATTGTAATTCAATTACTTTGTGACATTAGAGAAATTATATTGTAATGATCATGATTTTTACCTATTATTTCTGTTAACTTGCTGTAACATTCCCGTACTCCCTATTCCAATGACGGATACTGTAACGCCCTAAATTTTTGGGCCTAGAAGTGTTGAACCTTGTGCACGGGAGCAGCTAAGAGACTGCATATAAAAGTTTATGTGTTCAAGACATATCACAAATAAAATGTTTGCTCTATTGGCTAAGTAATTTAGGAGTTGTTGGGAGTGTTTTAAAAGTCTTGGGTTCAAATCTGGGCTTTAGCAAAATTTTTAGTTTTCCTCTTAAATGAATTATGGTGTTAACAGGTGAGCCTTATATTTAATTGTGGTTAAAAAGTGTCTCAAATGAGCTTGTGGTCCTGTGGTAAGTGGCGTGTGGTAGTTGCTTGAGGTCTAAGGTTCAAGTCTTGGTAAGGTAAAAAGAGTATTTATTTTGCTACTCTTGCCATACGAGAAGCAGAAGTGGATTGGAATTCTGCAAGGTGGAATTTTGAATTAGTCAAAGAGTAAATGGAGGAGTAAATCAAAGAGGATATTAAGGAGGATTTTTAGGATAGATAGGGGGAGAAAATTAAGGGATTTTTTATGAGGGGAAGAGTTGTGGACGTTGGTGGACATCAACCACTCAGGAATTCAGCTTAGTAGGGGAAGTGTGGCTCTCCATTTCGGGTTTTTGGCTACTCTTTGTTCTGAAGCCGAATGTAGTGTTGATTTTTGGGTATTTTCTTTCGTTTTGTGCTTTTTTCACTACTTCTTGGTTTCCTTGTTACCATTTTGCTCTTAACTCTCCGTCTCCAATCAACATTTTTTGTTCTTCTCCCTCTAGCTGATTATGCCATTTTCTCCTATTTTGTCTCTCTTTTTCTCCATTTTTGCTTTTAGTTTTTGATTACCCATACTTCTCCTCTCGGTTAGGCCTCAAACTATTTCTTTTTTCTTTTGATCTCTTGTCGAATAACCTTTATCATCTCCTCTTTTCTTGTCATCCTTTGACTATTAATATTCGAGCAGTTACCGCATTGCTCTCTCCCTACTTCTACTTTCGGCTTTTACAGTTGATCTTTAGTCAATCGATAAGTTGTTTAATTTCTATTCTTTCTATTATCATCTCTTTCTTTAAGTATCTAGGCCGAATACTATTTCCCTAACTCTCTTTTTTATCAGGTTTCTTTTCTTTTTTCATTTTTGGAAGTAGTCGAATCTTCCATCTCAGGGGTGGGTGTTCCTTTTTATTCATTGGTGTTAGGGCATACTCTAGTAGGCCGATTAGTGGTATCTCTTCACTTTTGGTCAACATTTTGGTAAGTGTTATACAGTTGGTGCAAACCTTTGATTGGTCAGTAAATGGATTCGATTGTTAAAGTTCAGTTGTATTACAGGATATCTCTAAAGGGGGTCTAAAGTCTCAGTTGTATTACAGGATATCTCTAAAGGGGGTCTGTAGACTATCTCTTATAAAGGATTAAGTGTGATATTTACAGGCGATCGACCAAGGTAGGTGACTAGAACCTCTTCGTTAAGTGGGATAGAGAGGGAGTGTTAAAATTCTGTTGTTAGGAGATTTATGGTATATCTTAACTGAATCAGGGTTTGGAGCTTGTGGATCTTAGAGCAGCTTTCGCAAACAGGTGCGTATTCCACACTATTGGACTGTAAATTGGCAGGAGCCAAAAAGTCAAAGTGCCGAAACTTCAGCATTTGAGGCCTCACGAGTGTGCGATCGCTTATTGGGTAGACCGAGCCCACAAATCTTGGGTGATAGTTTGTAAAGGCCACTACGAGCGTTTCCGTGGACTTGGGCCGTTATGGACCCACTTAGGCTGAGTAATGGGCCTTGGGCCCATTTTACACCATTATGATTATTTAGGTTATCGGTGTCACTCGAAGCGACTGTAGACCTTCGAGGAGGTCGTTATTTGAGCTGAAACCCCAAAATAGGTAAAATAATTGTAATGCTCTTGTAGAGTAAAATAACCATAATACCCCTATATGATAAAATGACGATTATGCCCTTATGTTCCGTATGACTGATGTGCTTATGATTTACATATATGATTGTACTGAGTATGACGTTGCATACACGTAATATTTATGACATGACATATTGCATGGGGTTGGGATTTTGATATGAAGGAAGTACGGTAATGGTGACTATGTCACATTCACTGTTACTGGTGGCTTTGCCACATTTACTGTTTCTGGCAGCTATGTTGCATTATTATTACTGGCAACTTTGCTGCGATAATGGTGTGCAGGCTGGAGGGGTCAATTTATATCCCTACGTGGTGTGTTGGTTTGTACGGGTGGTGTGCTGGCTAGATTTGGGTAGGATGCATAATTGCATTACATTGTACTGATACTGTATTGAGCTTAGGCCCACACTGTTACTGTATAGGGCTAAGGCCCAGACTGTGCTGATACTAAATAGGGCCCAAGCCCAGACTGATACTGTATGCACTGTTTACTGTTTGACTAATAGGGGGCTTCACACTGAGTTTTTGTAAACTCACCCTTTCTTTTTAACTGTACAGGTAATCCCCAGCCTTAGAAGATTTGGTGCTGCGAGGGACTTGGAGGTGGCCACATGAATGCTGTGTCTTGCATTTGACTTTATTTAATTTAAATTTCACTTTTGGGTTTTTAATTTTGTAATAAGGTTATTTGCGGGTTTTAATTTTTAATTGGCCTTTGGTTTATATATATAGTTTTAAACTGCTAGTCTAAGCAAATACGAGTTTTTAAAACAATTATTGTTTTCTAAAACACGCGTTTTAAACTTCATCGACTTGAAAAGCTTCCGCATTTTTAAATCAATTTAATATAACACTGATGGTTAATAAGGTGAAAAGGGTTTAAATTCAGTAATGGATCTTTTAACTAAAAGATCAATTTTTGAAAAACACTTCGATGTGACACGCCAGATTCGGTCATAACGTTTAGGTCGAGTTTGGGGTGTTACAGATACGGGTTAGGGGTTTTACAATATATGCACATTTTTTTGGATCATTTGAGCCGTTCAAGCCGACCGATTTAAATTAACCTTTGAAACTTTACTTTTGAGCTTAATGGTTTGTTTATTGCAAATTAACTACATTATAGGCCACATTACCATCTTTTTAATTTTATCCTATTTTGTGCACCTATCTTAACAAAAGATGTACATGCTCTCAACATGTTTGATTAAAAAAAAAAGAGAAAGATCAAAGATCAAAGGTATGTTTGTTCAAAAGAATAAAAAGTAAAGAAAAGTTTGCCCAAAGTCCGAAAAATAAAGGTTGAACATGAGTTCGAAATAAGTTTGGGGGTGTTCGAAAGACCTATTTGTATGAAGGTTGTGACGTAAAAGGATCCAAGGCAAAGTTAGGTTTAAGATGATTGAACCTAAAAATTCACTTCTCTTTATCCCTACCTTTAGCCTAGCCTTATTACAACCTAATAAAAGACATATTGATTTGATGATTATACCGACTACATTAGTGGAGAGGAATTGCTAAGTTCAACATATGAAGACCATTAGTTAAACCTTGTGATTACTTGTTTAGATTGATAAGGAAAGCTTATTGATTGGTAAATGTTACATATTACTTTCAAATGCATGCATACTATAACTGATGTTGACATTATGTTGTTCGTAGTATTAAGTTTGGAAATAATATTTGCACTTGAGCTACTTATCAATAAAAAAGCATTTTTGAGCATAACTTTTGATGCGTGATATTCGTGACAGGTTTTAAATATTTATAATGAATCGTTCTTGAAACTAACTATCATCACGATGAAGGCAAGTGTACCTATCAAACAGTAGTATAGTTTTAGCAAGACCGGATTGTCGAACCCAAAGGAACTAAAATACTAGTAATGACTGTCTTTTCATTATCTAGCCTAAGAATAATGGGGTTTGTTTTTACTAACTAATTAACTAAACTAAGAAATCACAAAAAATAGAATTGGGGAATTACTTTTTGGAAAAACGATTGAATCAAGACAATACCTAAGGAAAAATCCACCTAGACTTCACTTGTTATTTGACTCAGAATCGGATGATTTATTCATTTGACTTTATTCGCAGAAATCCCTAAGTTATATTATTATCCCTCTCAAGACTAACAACGTATAACCCTAGGTTGAATAATTAAAATCTCTTTCTAATTAACTCCCTAGGGTTGCATTAGCTCGATCTATGGATCCCCTTATTAGGTTTCACCCTAATCCGGCAAAATCTTGCCACCCTATCTCTCGGCGCGCAACCAACTCCGCTTAATTATGACAAATGTACTCTTAGACGGGTCTATTCCTCCTCTGAATAAGAGCTTAACTTGAATCAATATCCTGGAATATCAAAACAAGAATTAAGAACACATAATTAAGAACAAGTCAAATATTTATCATACAATTGAAATAATAATAACAAGATCTGCCTTAGGTTTCATTCCCCTTAGGTATTTAGGCATTTTAGTTCATAACTAAAAAGGTAAACATCTCAGAAGAATAATGAATACAAAACATAAAGAAAAACCCAAAACTCCTAAAGGGAAATTGAGGGGAGATCTTCAGTCTTGATGATGAATCCGACCTCTAAGATCGATCAATCGGCTTTCCTTGAGTAGTTCCCTGCCTCCTTCTCTCTGTATACCCCTTTTCCTCCTCCTCTAGGATGTATTTATAGGCTTTGGAATGCCTAAGAACCCTCAAGTTTGGCATTTTTTTAATTGGACTAAACTTGGGCTTGACAGGGACACGCCCGTGTGCGATTGCTTAAGGTCGTGATCAAGCCTGTTAGATAGGCACCGGCATGTGGTCCACCTGTGTGAGTTGTGCTTTGATTCTGCCAAATTGACACGGCCGTGTGATCTGCCCGTGTGAAGGGGTCTAGGCTGTGTTGATTTCGTACGTTGGCCCATTTTCTCGTTCCTTTCACTCTTCTATGCTGACCTAAGTATAAAAAATGAAATTAAGGCATTAGAAGCATCAAATTCACCAATTTTAAGGAAAAATCATCCATAAAATGTGCCAAGCATGGGATAAAAATATGTATAAGTTACGGTTTATCAAATGCCCCCACACTTAAGCATTTACTTGTCCTCAAGCAAAATCCTCAACTCATAATCAAAATAAATTCTTCTCAACTTATAATTTCTATCGATAATATCTCAAAATAATCCATAGGTAATCATACATTGAAAATTCGACTGAAAGAACATCAAAGTTTCAACCATTCCAAGTTGAGCATTTTATCATGAAAACATAGGTGTCTCCCATCATTTAAGTAATTACCTCTGATTCAAAATATCACAGAGTTTCACATCCTCACTAAAGATTCACTCAAATCACTCGAGGTGTTTAAGAACAATAAAATGAAGCACTCAATAGTCAATAATGAAGAGTCATTACCATAGGCTTGCATAAAATCAAATCTCCACCACTATAAATTGAGATGAAACATCAATCAAAAGGTCTTTAGAGGGTTGGAACGTGGCTTTGGTTAAGGGTGTGGCCACAAACTGAAAGAAAGGGTTAGAATCGAGATTGAATTGAAAAATTACCTAACTAGAAAAATGACTAGTCATCAATTGCGTACAACAAAGCTTTTTCTCAGAATATGAAATTTAACTTCTTTAGCTCAAAAGATCACTACTACTGATATGTATACATTTTTTCTTAAGAACAAGTCAAATTAGAAAAAAGAATAAAACATAACTAAGCAATTATTCCAACTCAAATCTCGACAAAAATAAGGATCAAATTAATTTAGGGGATTTCAACAATAATGAGTTATGGGTTAATATCGAGGGTAAATCAATGAATGGGTTGTTAGGCTCAAGGGGGTTCACTAAGGGTTAATTGTGAAGGTAGGCTTTTATGGAGTGAGTGGGTTAAACCTAAGTGCCTTTATCATTTTGACATATCAAATCAAATGGCGTGGTCTTGACATGCATAATCAAGCAAGTTCTAGAATAGCAATTCAATACTAATGCACTCATAATGAAAGTGAGCATGAAAGAAATAATAGATGCTCTAAAGGCTCAATATCTCACAAAAATTATGGCTTTTGGATGTTTAAACTTGTGAATTCCAACTCAACATAATACCTAAACTTAAGGAAACAACCTAAAAGTTTTTAATTCTTCAAAAATCAACTTATCATGCTTGATTCCCTGATGTCTTTAAAGTTTAAACAATCAATGCATAAATGCCTATGTTTTAATTCAAGATATATCAATAAAAGTCATAAATCAATCAAAATTTATCCTAAACATGATATGAGAGCTTTTCAAAAGAAAAAAGACAATCATTCAGGGATTTTTCTGATAGTGAAATGAATACCCCCCACACTTAAGATGTACATTGCCCTCAATGTACAAAGATAGATCTATAGAAGAGAATATAAATATAAGATAGGGAGAGAAGTGAAACTTCCTGAGTGATGAATGAATTTCCTTGAACTGGAGGTTTGGAGAATAATCGGCTTGGGGGTGGAGGAGGATACTCCGGTGGTGGTAGAGGTTCATTAGTCCATAAGTCCTGCGCCAAAAGAATATTATATCTGAAGTTGGCTAAGATCGTGGTCGAGCAAGACATGGCAATTGTGGGGAACCTTTCCCGGTGGAGCTTTTAGTTCCTATGTGATGATGAGCTAAGAAGCTCTTTATAACTGTGATAAAATTAGGAACTCTTTAAGAGGTATACTGAAGCATAATTACTTGTAATGAAATACCCGAAAAATAAAAATTGTAAAAACTTAGGATGAAATAGTATTAAAAGGAAAAAAATAATTTCAAAATATAGAGATAAAAATAAAATAAAATAAATAATAGGTGTTTATAGAGAAATTGGGGCACACGACCGTGGGGCATGCCCATGTGCTCTAAGCTCAGCCCATGCATTTCGTAATTTTCGAAATTAGGCGCATTGGTGTACATGGCCATGTTGTACGGCCGTGTTGATCTCTGTTCGCTTCTCCCATGCCCGTGTTAAATTGACAGGTTTTCCCACGGGTTCAAAACACGGGCGTGATTTTGGCAGTTTCGCCCACGGCCGTGGCTACTTATCGTATCCCGTGTTGTGGAAGAAATTTTTGTCCTGTTTTCACACGGCCGTATCGCACGGTCGTGCTGCATCCCATGGTATGTGCACGGCCTACGGCACTCCCTTGTGCCTGACCGTGTGGTTCTGAAAAGCCTGTGTTTAATGATTTGGTTAGTATGTTAGATTTTAAAAACTAAAATTTAAAGAAAGTAATATTGTTAGTGCTCGGGTTGCCTCTCGAAAAGCACTTATTTATAGTCTAAGCTCGACTTACCTCTCCATTGAATGGTCATGGTGGTTCGAGGAGTTTATACTCCTCATTCCTGCAGTGAATTTTATCAAAATAAGGTTTTAGACGGGTATTGTTTACCTTAAAAGTGTCGAACTTGGGATGATTTACCTCGACTGTACCGAATGGGAAAATGCTAAGTACCATAAGAGGGATTTTTTCATTCGGTTTGGTAGTGACAATGTGAGGATCTGCGGCATCTAATAAAACTTTATCTCCAACATTAAGTTGATTTGGAAAGGTACTGAGCTCATCCTGGCGTAGTTTTGGTTTATCGTGTGCTCTCAGTTTATGTGTCTGCCATTCATCTAGCTCCTCGATTTGTAGCCTTCGTTCTTCATGAATGGGTCATCTACTATTTCTTGAAAATGGCTCATGTACTTCCTTCAAACTCATTTCCTGCAAAGTAGGTTGCACCATATTGTCAGTTTTAGTAGAATGGTTTAGACGATCACCTTCAATTTTCGATGTGTTGCCGAAATTGTGAACTTGAAGGGTGATTGTTTCGTCTCCCACACGAAGTCTGAGTTCACTTGTGCCAACATCAATAATTGTTCTAGCAGCCGCTAAAAAGGGCCTTTCTAAAATCAAAGGAGTTTGCTATCCTCCTCTATGTCTAGAACAACGAAGTCAACGGGAAATATAAATTTATTGATTTTAACTAACACATCTTCAAGAATACCCCTAGGAAATCTTATAGTTTTATCTGCTAATTGAATGCTCATCCTAGTCTATTTGGGTTTCCCAAGACCTAATTGTTTGAACATTTTGTAAGGCATGATGTTAATACTAGCCCCTAAATCAATTAATGCATTATTAACATTTAAACTACCAATTAAGCAAGGAATTGTAAAACTCCCTGGGTCTTTCAATTTGTTGGGTAGCTTATTTTGAAGAATGGCTGAGCAAACCGCGTTCAGCTCCACATGCGACCTTTCCTCTAACTTTCGTTTATTTGCTAGAAGCTCCTTTAAAAATTTGACTACGTCCAGCATCTGTGAAAGTGCTTCAATAAACGATAGGTTAATATGTAGTTTCTTTAAAAGTTTAAGGAATTTACCAAATTATTCGTCTATGCGGTCTTTCCTTGTCGCATTGGGGTATGGTACACGAGGTTTGTATTCTGTACTTACCGGTTTCTGCTCATTGTTGTCTACCTCACCTTTATCTTTGCTTATCTCAGTTTCTTGCCTTGGTTCTGGTTTAGGTGTGACTAAGCCTTCCTCATCTTGACTAGTAATCGTGTTGAGTTGCTCCCTTAGGTTAGATTCTGTGTTGCTTGGCAAGCTACCTTGTGGTCGTTCAGAAATCAACTTGGCAAGCTGTCCAATCTAAGTTTCAAGCCCTTAGATCGATGCTTGTTGATTCTGAAAACTATTTTCTGACACCAATATCAACTTTGAGAGCATCTCCTCAAGGTTCGGCTTCTTTTCTTGTTGGTAAGGTGGTTGTTGGTAGCCTGGAGGTGGTCTCTGATTTCCTTGGCCTCCCCATGAGAAATTTGGGTGGTTCCTCCAACCTGTATTGTAAGTGTTAGTGTATGGATTGTTTTGAGATCGAGGATTATTACCCATGTAATTTAACTGCTCGTTCTCCATGTTGTGGCCATAATGTTGGTATTCTGAATTATTTGATCCACCTCCACTTGCTTCGCACTATATTACTGGGTAAACCTGTGAAGAACTAAGAAAACCATCAATTTTTTAATTCAAGAGTTCTACCTGATTAGAGAGCATGGTGACTAAATCAACGTTATAAAAATCGACTATTTTTGTTGGCTTTGTTCTCTTGACTTGCCACTGATAGTTATTCAGTGACATCTCCTTTATAAACTCATAAGCATCTTCAGTGTTTTATTATTAATGGTTCCACTAGTAGCTGCGTCAACCATTTGTCGAGTCGAAGGATTCAGGCCATTATGAAAGGTTTGAACCGTAGCCAGAGTAGTAACCCATGGTGAGGGCATCTTCGCAAAAAGTCTTTGTATCTCTCCCATGTATCTCTCCCATGCATCGTAATTTAGCCATTTTAGCTGGTGGAAAATATTTAAGTAAAAACATTTCGGTCATTTGTTCCCAAGTAGTAATTGACCCTCGTGGTAACGAGTTCAACCACTACTTAGCTTTGTTCCTTAATGAAAAAGGAAACAACCGAAGATGTCATCAGAAACGCCATTGATTTTAAATGTATCGCATAGTTCCAAAAAGTTTGCCAAGTGAGCGTTGGGATCTTCGTCCTGCAAACCATCAAACTGAACAAATTGCTGTATCATTTGAATTGTGTTAGGTTTCAATTCAAAATTATTTGCAGCTACAGCAGGTCTAACTATGCTCGATCAATTCCTGTTAAAGAAGGTTTGGCATAATCATATATAGTGTGCGGAGCAGGATTTTGATTAACAACAATCGCAGGAGGTAGCGTATTTTCTTGGTTCTCAGCCATCTCCTCGGTGGTGGTTGAAGTATCTTCCTCTTGCTCTTCTGTGCAACGTAAGCTTTGTCTTATATCTCTTTGGTTTCTGTGAACTGTGCAATCGATCTCACTATTAAAAAGCAATGGTCCTGACGGGTTTCTTCTAGTCATAAACTATAAGAACCTATCAGAAAAAAGGAAAAAGAAGAATTAGTAATAAAAATTAGAAATAAATTTAAATTGCAGTAAAAATAAATGGCTAAAGTAATAAAAATCGAGTGTTCTGAATACCTTAATTCCCCGGCAACGACGCCAAAAACTTGATGTGTGATATTCGTGATAGGTTTTAAATATTTATAATGAATCGTTCTTGAAACTAACTATTATCACGATGAAGGAAAGTGTACCTATTGAACAGTATAGTTTTAGCAAGACCGGATTGTCGAACCCAAAGGAACTAAAAATACTAGTAATGACTATCTTTTTATTATCTAGCCCAAGAATAATGGGGTTTGTTTTTACTAACTAATTAACTAAACTAAGAAATCGTAGAAAATAGAATTGGGGAATTACTTTTTGGAAAAACGGTTGAATCAAGACAATACCTAAGGAAAAATCCACCTAGACTTCACTAGTTATTTGACTCTGAATCGGACGATTTATTCATTTGACTTGATCCATAGAAATCCCTAAGTTATATTATTATCCCTCTCGCGACTAACTACGTCTAACCCTAGGTTGAATAATTAAAATCTCTTTCTAATTAACTCCCTAGGGTTGCATTAACTTGATTTATGGATCCCCTTATAAGGTTTCACCCTAATTCGGCAAAATTTGTCACCTTATCTCTTGGCGCACAACCAACTCCGCTTAATTATGAAAAATGTACTCTTAGACAGGGTCTATTCCTCCTCTAAATAAGACCTTAACTTGAATCAATATCCTGGAATATCAAAACAAGAATTAAGGACACATAATTAAGAACAAGTCAAATATTTATCATACAATTCAAATAATAATAACAAGATCTGTCATAGGTTTCATTCCCCTTAGGTATTTAGGGGTTTTAGTTCATAAATAAAAAGGTAAACATCTTAGAAGAATAATGAAAACGAAACATAAAGAAAAACCCAAAACTCCTGAAGGGAAATTGAGGGAAGATCTTCAGTCTTGATGATGAATCCAACCTCTGACATGGATCAATCGACTTTCCTTGAGCAGTTCCCTGCCTCCTTCTCTCTGTATCCCCCTTTTCCTCCTCTTCTAGGGTGTATTTATAGGCCTTGGAATGCCTAAGAACCCTAAAAATTGGCCTTTTCCGAATTGGACTAAACTTGGCTCGGCATGTGACAGCCCTAAATTGACCCTAGTCGGGAAGTGGTTTCGGGACCGCTAAACCGAGTCACCGAAGTATTCGAATGTGATATTTATTGTCTAGAATATGTGAATACGAATGTGTGAAAGTTTTAAGCTTCGATTTAGTCGATTGCATGTGAATTTAGTTAATAGGACTTATGTGAGAAAATTTAGAAATGTGCTAGGCAAATGTAAGTGGCCTATTAATGCATGTTATAAAGGTGATGGGTTTGCATGTCAAATTACCCAAAATTTGACTAGTGGCCGGCCATGCTACGGGATAAAAGGTATTATAAACCTTTTATGTTAGTGTTTTATGTTAGGAAAAATAAAATAAGGAGCATGGGAAATAAAATAATAATGGTTAGTAGGATGATGAAAAAAAAAGTTCTCATTTTGTTCTTCTTGACCGAAAAATCAAAGGAAAGAGGGGAAGAAAAGGTTGAAGAGGTTCGGCCATACTTGTATCTAGATTAAGGTATGTTTGATGATGTTCCATGAGATTCATGCATATTTTTAGTTGTTAGCTTGAGTTCTACCTAGCCCATGGTTTAAATCTTTGCTATGTGATGGAGATGATATTCGGCCATGGGTGTTGTCTTCTTGGTTAGTGTTTGATGTTGTGGTGATGAGGCATGAAGATGAGTTAAGTTTCGGCTAAGGTGGATTTGTGTTGATGTCATTTGCATGCTAAGTGTGAAGCTTTGTAATGATACATGTGATGGTGGATTGATGACTCTTGGATTTTCTTTTTAGCATTTTTGAGTTAGACATTAAGTTCTTTGTTTAACCCATGACCAAAATTGAAATGGTATGGTGTCTTGATGCATTCGGCCATGGTAGGAAGTAGAAGAGAAATATGGTTGTTGTTCACGTTATTTGGATGAGAAATGGTAGTAAGGTGAAGTGCAAATGTTAGTATTTGATTTACAAGTGTGTATATGTGTATTAGCCGAGTTTTGAACTTGAAACAAAATGGTATGTAGTCAATACAAGTAACCATATTTGTAGGAAGTATTAAGCATATAATCGGCCTCAACGTAGACATGCATATTCGGCCACATGAGATAGATTGGTGTTGCATGTATTCGGTTAGAGGCAAGCATATTGATGCTTTTATCTTGGCTTAGATAATCAGCTAAAAGAGAGTGTGGGCTAATATGTTGAGTTTGATTCATGATTTCATATATATGTGACTCTAATGTCTAATGTATATATGGGCTAAGTACCTTGAGTTTCTCTTTTTGATGTTCAAATGATTAAATCAATTTATTTGTTAAATTAAGCTCAAGAGCAAAGGGGAACTAAATCCGATAAAGGGAAGGAAAAAGTGATCGAAATCGTTCGACAACATCCGAGGTAAGTTTTTGAGTAATGGAGCTTAGATTATGATTCGATTAGATCATGTTTTAAATAAATCAAAATCATGCTCTTTGTATGTAGCTATTGAGCCGAAAATGATAATGCTCGATAAGTGACTTGTGTTTGAATTCTAGTTATGAAAATAAAATATAGATGTGTCATGATTTATTGATATGTGCATGGATATTCGGATGATAACTGGGCTAAGTCCCGAAGGCAATTGTGCTAATGACTAATTCCGGGCTAAGCCCCGAAGGCATTTGTGCGAGTTACTATAACCGGGCTAAGTCCCGAAGGCATTTGTGCGAGTTACTATAACCAGGCTAAGTCCCGAAGGCATTTGTGCAAGTTACTATAACCGGGCTAAGTCCCGAAGGCATTTGAGCGAGTAGCTATATCCGGCTAAATCCCGAAGGTACTTGGTTTGGGAATGAGCGATCTTGCTGTAATAATTTCAATTAATACGCTCGTAAAATCCCAACGATGAGGTACGTTTCGTATATGCATTGGAATAGTTGATTCCTTTCAAATATTATTCGCTCAGTCGATTAATGAGCTTCCGGCCTTTGGTTAAGTTGATCCCTTATGTATGAATATAAGGGTTGGAAATGTAAAGTAGGACTGATTTTGAGAATATGTGTATATAAAATTATCCGTTTGGTTATATGAATGCTATACTTCAGTTGTGCCTAATTTCATTGCTCAAAACTTACTAAGCATTAAATGCTTACTCCGTTCTTTGAATCTCTGTTTTATAGATTTTGGTTCGTCAGCTATCGGACTCGGGAGTGTCGAAGTCGAAGTCGCCCACACTATCAAAGCCCCTTGGTACTCTTTTAGTTGAACTCTGATAATGGCATGTATAGGGCAGCCCTTTCGTTGTTAGACAAGTACTTTGGTAATGTATAAATTTGGATAGCCATGCGAAAATGGCTTATATATATTTTGAGCATAGCGTTACAATCATTTTGTATGTTGTTCATGGAGTGTTATGGAAATGTTGGTAACGATTAGCCATTGGAATGGTTAATCACGATCATTTTGGTGCTATGTATGACAATTTTAGTTGATCCATGAAAGATTACGAAATAGGTAAAGTTTACCTTAAAAATAGATGCTGACAGCAGCAGCAGTGATGTGGATTTGAAAAATCACTAAAAATTGTAGGAATGGAATTAAATAGTGAATAAATTATGTAATTAAACCTTGATGAATCTATTTTCATATGAAAGTAACGAAACAATCATATGAGCTGTATTTTATGAGATGTTTAGGTTTCGTGAAACAGGGCCAGAGCAATTTCTGGATCCCCTGATCTGACTTTGGAAATTCATTATAAATTAACCAGAGATAATTAGAAGTTATTCCTTATATGTATAGATTCCTTTTTGAGTCTAGTTTCTTTAGAAGCAAACAGTAGAAGTATTGAAGTCCTTCACAGGGAGATATCCTAGTCGTAATGCATGAAGGTCAGTATAGTCGAACCCTGTAATAGGGGAGAATTTAACTAATAAACTGTACTAATTGGCTTGATCAAAAATTCTAGAAAAAAATTTGTAGATGGATATATGAGTCTAGTTTCAGGAAAAATTTACGGAAATGACTTTCAAGTTTTGGAACTCAAGATATGATTTTTAGGGTGACAGTGACGCAATTAGCCAGCTTGTCTGGAAATGTAAAATGGACTGTGCAAATAAGTGAATTAAGTCCGTTAACACCTCGTGTCCGACTCCGACAACGGTCTCGGGTATGGGGTGTTACACGGCAGGGACATGCCCGTGTGACACGCCCATGTGCGATTGCTTAAGGTCGTGGCCAAGCCTGTTAAATAGGCACGGGCATGTGGTCCACCTGTGTAAGTCGTGCTTTGATTCTGCCAAATTGACATGGCCGTGTGATCTGCCCGTGTGAGGAGGTCTAGGCCTTGTTGATTTCATACGTTGGCCCATTTTCTCCATTTTTGGCCCGTTTCTTGTTCCTTTTACTCTCTTATGCTGACCTAAGTATAAAACATGAAATTAAGGCATTAGGAGCATTGAATTCACCAATTTTAAGGAAAAATCATCCATAAAATGTGCCAAGCATGGGATAAAAATATGTATAAATTACGGTTTATCAATTTTGTTGATGCATGATTATGTGCAAAGGTTGATGCTGCTTTATCATAGTGCAAAACTGCCTTAGCAAAAGTTCTGCTGTGCCTAAACATTTCTCGGGACGAGCAATGGTTTAAGTTTAAGGTTGTGTAAACTCAAAATTATATAGGATTTTTCTATATATTTTTACCACCTTTTGACTTAATAATTAAATTAATCTTGAGTAATTGATAAGAAATTAAGTGGATTTTGCTTAAACGTTAATAATAGACATGAATTTATAAAATATGTAAAATTGTGCTTTATTACATGATTTTGGTGCATAAATTACATTATTTCATGTCATTTATTATTGTGTTAATTTTTATCATGCAATGGGGCCATAGAGTTGATTCAATAAATTGAGTATATAATAATGTGCATGGACATGAGCTACTTTCTCATGTATTGGATGGAAACAACAATGCAAAATTGGCACATTTAATTATCATCTTGACCCAATAAAAAAGGGTGATATATGTTGGATCAGTCTACAAGTTTAATGGGTCAAGGAACCGTCCAATCCAAAAGGAGAGAAGCCCAATTCGACAACACACTTGCGTAGCCAAAAACTAACTTTGGGACAATTATTTAGAAGTCCCTACACTTTGTAAGAATGTCTAAAATTGGCACACAAGGTTTGCTTGAGAAACCATCCAACCTTGGCTAAATATAGCATGATCTTGTGATCAAATCAAGCAACTAAATCATCCACCTTTCAACACATCATGGCTGGCCATAGGAGGGAGAGAATCAAGGGAGATGTGATACTATTTTTAGCAAAATCAGCCACCAACTTCACTTATAAATACCCCATACCTTTCACCTTTCAAATTATCCCTTAATCCATTCATTCCTTAAGTATTCTCTCATTTTCTCTTTTGCTCTTTCTCCCCACGCCTAGCCACTCCATCTCCCTTTCCATTCTTTACCCAAAAAAAGCCTTGTCAAGACTATCTCTTGGTCGATCACCTTAAGGAACCCTTAGCAAAGGAGCAACTGGTGGACCGGAGAAACACCTCAGTCAAAAAGATTCAAAAAGGCTGCTAAATTGAATTAGAGTTTACTCTTTCCTATTTGTTGTTTAATTTAAACATGTTTGTTAAGTGTTTATTGATCTTGCAATCAATAATGACAGTTTAATTCTATTTAGCTAGGATGATTATGTTAATTCAATAATATTTGTTTGTATCATGCTTAACGTGTTTATGCCTCAGTTAATCATTTTACAATTAAAATCAAGATGTATTTCATTCATACGTGATTGGATGCATTTAGATTAGATGAGGGATCCTAACCAGATGATGGCTAGTAGACACATAATTGAAAAGTGCAATGCTCAATTTACATAATTAAACCTGACTAAGTTAGAGGTCCATAATATCTTTAATTAGCTATATTATCTTGCATAGTTTTTAGGGTTATGTGATTAAACTATTTCAAACTTAATTGTCCCTATTACCTCGCATAAATACTAAGAAATCCTTAGGTTAATATGATTAGTAAAATGCATGTTTCACTAAGTAGAAGATCCAAAAGGACTTAATTTTGTTTCCAAACTCATGAAAGATCAGTTTCCATGGAATGTTCTTTGAACACTGTTAAGCATGATGAAAATGAATTAAATTGATTAATATGATTATTCTAGCCTATTCATGTTATTGATTGTTGAAATTGTGTTTTTTTTTCTAAAATCCATTCATACATTTAGATCATTTACATTTAGATTTAATTGCATAGGGATCATATTCCATGTAGATAATTTAATTTAATCATCCACCACTCAAAATATTGTGTTTTGACCAGCAAATTGTTAACTTATAACTTTAAAAATAATTGATTAACATATACAGTCCCTATGGAGATGATAACTCATTTGACTTATTACTTGACCAACTATGTACACTTGCACACAAATCCCATTACAATATTCAACCTCCATAGCGGAGTCAATAGTGCAACCTTGTTTGACACTTCTCCACACTATGGACCTGCCATTTAGGACAAGGACACAACCTAATATCGATTTCCTCAAATCCTAACATGTTTGGATGTCAGAATCTATATAATCGATAGAAGTAATATCTCCTTTTGAATACACAATAATATAATACCTCGTGCTCTGTAAATACTTAAGTATATGCTTAACTTCTTACTAGTGTCTTGGACTGGGATTTGCTTGATATCAACTCGCCAAACCTACTACAAAATAAATATTTGGATGAGTGCATAACATAACATAAGAGAGACTTCCTATTATCGAAGCATGAGGAACCTTTCTCTTGTATTCTTTTTCTTCTACTATCTTAGAGTAATCCTTCAAAGAAAGATGAAGGACAGATATAGAGGGTTAAGTGCCCTTATAATTGACCATTGCAAAATGCTCCCAATGAGTAGAGTGTCTTCAACATATAGAATGAGAAAGATCATCTTTCAATCCTTAACACATTTATAAGCACAAGGTTCATCAATGTTTTGCTCAAATCCAAAAGTTTTGATCACTTGATCAAATATTTGATTCCATGAATGGGAAGCTTACTTAATACCATATATGGACCTAAGCGGTTTGCAAACTTTATGCTCATTTCCTTTAGCTATATATCTGATAATAAGTAATAAGTAAGTGGATCAACTAGAGCATGGCAACTGGAGGGAAGGTTTCCTTGTAATCGATGCCTTCTTTCTAAGTATACCCCTTAACTACAAGTTAGGCTTTATAACTTTCAACTTTTCCTTTCGCATTTCTCTTCTCCTTGTAGATCCACTTACACCCTATGGGTTTTGTAACACCCCAAACCTAGCATAAAAGGATCTGCCCGAACTTAGCGAGCTTTATTAGCCACCAAAGTGACTTTCCGTTGACTCCCAACCTAACCTCCAACACACCACTTAAGCCTTAATAATAGTTGCACGAACTCAAAAATAGTAGCGAAAACAAAATGTAAACATGCGAGCTTCACAACAAACATAAGCAGGTTCGCATTCCTTCTAACAACATACTTAAGAGCTCGCAGCACAACTTAGACTTTGCAAAAGACAACATGATTCGCAGAACAAGAAAACATATGAGTTCGCAGTTCAGTTGAAACCATGGACTCGCATACTTATCAGACTTCACATGAAATTGCATAATATAAGAGTTCACTAAATATGAACAGTTCATAGATTTTGCAAATAGACAGACTTCTCATTTATATGCATGCAAGGGTTACTATATTTCAATAGGGTTCACCTATAATTGTAAAACCCCTAACCCGTATTCGTCACCGAACTAGGGTTATCAGGCATTACCGGACATATCGGAACATTTTATGATCAATTCACAAACATCATCCACAGATAAAAGCATCATAGTCAGACATAAACACAGAGTCCCTCTCTTAGGTCAACAAGACCTTAAACATGCTTTAGGAAGGGTCGGGTATAGACAGATCTCATACAAAATTTTTTGAAACTAAACAATTTTTCTAAGTTACAAAGGTCACACGCTTGAGTGAACAGGCCGTGGCCTCACACAACATTAGACACGCTCGTGTTTCTTGGCTATGACAAAATAGGGCATACAGACTGACTTATCCACACAGCCACAAGACACGCCCGTGTGTCTAGACCGTGTAACTCTCTAACTTGCCCACACAGCCTGGCATACGCCTGTGTGTGTGACCGTGTGGTCTGCACAGGCTCATTTTGAAATGGCCCTCGAGCAACATGGCAAAGACGCACACCCATGTCCCTACCCATGTCGGCAAAAATAGGTCATTTACAAGGCCAATATCCACCCAAATTTTTGGGTCCTCCCCACAAGTTCAAAATCAAACCATTTCATACCAAATTTTCAATCAATACATAACCAAAACATACACTATTCATGCCATGTCATTATCAACCAATTTCATGCTTATAATCCATACCAAATCATACCGAATCATAAGCCAAAGTCATACCAAAACATATGTTTCATAACTTCAATTTACTTCATTCAATCTCATGCCAAAATCTTACCAAATTGACCAATTCTCTTGGCCATCCATGAACACATCATATTGACACTTTTGCATCACATAGTTTAAACCCAAAATTCATTCATAAACACAACCAAAACCAAGCCATATCACATGGCTAAATATTTACAACTCAAAAACATATCTCAATTTAACTAGACTATACATGCCATACTTAAATATTTACACTTTCAAAAGGTACCAAAATTAAGTTTGATAGTGTGGTGATGATCCTTGACGATCCCCGAACTCCTAGTAGCTTTGATAACTACAAAACAATTGAAAACATGCACAAAGTAAGCTTTTGAAAGCTTAGTAAGCCATATACAGATAAATTTAACTCATGAATCAAGTATAATTCAATTCATTCATTTAAGATTCATCACCATTTCACATATGCATTTTATGAAGCACATCATACTCATTTGTTCATATACAAATCATATAATCCCAAATCATTTCACTTCCATGAATATCACATATCATCTTTTAATCACAATTAAACATATACTCATTTCTCATTCTCAACTTTATACACATTTTAAACGTACTTGAATCGGATACACATTTCATATATTCATTCATTTCTCAGAGTGCCCGTTGAACAGTACGGAATCAAATAGGATACGCGAATAGCTCAAAAAGCTCATACAATACCAACGTCCCAGACGTGGTCTTACATGTAATCAAATATAGATGCCACTATCCCAGACAGGGTCTTACATGAAGTCAAATACGATGCTGATGTCCCAGACATGGTCTTACATGAAATCACATATCAAAATCCTATGTCATGACATATGTATCCTAACATTTCTATGGTTCGTACGGGGCTTTCGGACGTCGTCACATTATCGAAACTTTTTCAATTTCACATATTCAGCTTCTATTACCATTCATCACAATTCAAATCATATAAGCATGAATAAATCAATTCAAACACATTTATTTGTATATAGACTTACCTCGTACGGGATTGAATGGAAACAAACAACTATTCAACTACTTTCGACTTTTCCTGATCTAATTCTGTTTTCTTTAGTTCTTGATCTATACACATTCAAATTTAACTCCTTTATTCATCAAATCATTCAATTCAATTCAAAAACATATAATTATGGCATTTTAGAAATTAAACCGCATGTTTTCACATTTTCACATTTTAATCCTAATTAACAAAATCACAAAATACACAAAATTTCCTTATACGCGTACTTACCCAAATTTTCCCTTAGCTCATATAAGCCCACATATTTCATTTATTTCACATTTTAGCCCAAATTACTCAAATTCATCAAAAATCCCAATACAAATCATAGTAATCTAGCACATATCTTTCACTTTTTATCATCAAACTTTATAAAACTCACATTATCAACAATGGCACATCTTAAAATCATAATCAAATTCAGAAATTAAGATATGGGCTTGATAGATTACTAAGCAACCATCTCAAAAACGTAAAAATCATAAAAAAAAATTCAAAAATCATACCTCAATTAACCACAATGAGTGCCAAATGTAAGGAAGATCAAAACCCTTGTTTTCTTTCTTTCAATCAATTAGGAAAGATGAACTAATAGCCACATTTTGTTTTGTTCTAATTAATACATTAACTTAATAATCAAATACCAATTTTAACCTTACTAATACCATTTAAAATCTACTAAATCATGTCCAACTATGTCCATGCATTGATTCAATGGTATAATTGCATCATAAGGACCCCACATATATAAAGACATAGCAATTCAACACTTATTAGCAATTCAGCACTTATTCATGTAGCACACCACTTTTGCATCTTCTACGATTAGGTCTTTTTTTATCAAATTAATCACACAAACAGCAAAATTTTTATATGAAACTTTCACACATATTAATTCACATATTATAAGCACGAAAAATGTTATTAAAATATTTTTCTAACTCTGATTTGTGGTCCTAAAACCACTATTCTGACTAGGATCTAAACTGGGTTGTTACAATAATCATGGGTTTGCATGCATATATGGGTCCGCGTATCTTACTACTGATTCGAATGTAACAAAATAATCATAACATGGGTACGCATGTAATTATGGCATGCAACATGCAGTGAACCTTAACCTTAAGTCTAACTTGTACATAAATATAACACAATACTCTCATGCATGGATAGCATCGACTTAATTCATGAAAATACAAGTTTTTTAAACATGGTTCGCAAATCATTGTAATAAGAATTTAATTTTAACTAAATAATCTAAACTTTAAATAATATTATCCTATTCATAAAGTCAGAAATATATTTTTAACTCTAAACTCATAACAATAATCCTATCATCTTTAACCCTAGTTCGCCAACATTTGCTCAGGAGTGCCTCTCGCCACAACATCAACGTCGCCAATGCTAATCTGCGATCTGTTTACCTGAGAAGAAGTAAAAGAGGAGTGGGTGAGTTCATAATGAACTCAGTGAACAATCAGAAACCTTTGATACATTATAGAAATGGAGTTTTTAAAAGAAAAAAAAAGTCTTGAAAACATTTAGCGTGCTAGGTTCGCGAGTGAGGTTGCGAGACCTAGTTCACACATTCTATTAGGAATAATATCTTTAGAAAAAAGCTTTGAAAATTCATTATTCTTTTCTTAAAACATGCTTGGGAAGGCTCACCTTAAAATTACGTGGCCTTTTGTTTTAAAAAACCTTTAAAATTTGAGTTTGAATTAGTGCTAAAATCGAAAAGGCAGCCTGGACTTTTAAAACAAACCTTTTCTTTGAACAAGTTTGCCTTAGCTTGCAAGACCGATTAACACTTGCGAGCAAAGTATGCCTTAGGTCACAAGACTAACTCATCACTTTGTCTCATTGTGTATAATCCAACCGAACTCGTAGAGGAGCATGCACTTTGAGACATATCACACTAGTTTTCATAGAGTTGGGCTCACTAAGGAGCACAATCACTTAAGCTAGCATGTGGTGCTTTGCTAATACACAACTTGTCACTTAAGCTCATATGAGGAGCTTCATTGATTAAATATCTTATTACATAAGCTCATAAGGGGAGCTTCACTGATTACATAACTTGTAATTCTGTTTCTGAAAACATTCTTTAAATCCTTAACTTGCATAAGAGCTTGCACAAAACTGTGCTTTAAAAATCATATTTTCAAACCATATTTGAAAACAAAGCTTCATAGCTTTAAAACATATATTTTATAAAACTCGTTTCGAAACATAATTCTCAAAGAACATAACAGTGTAAATTGAACAACATGGCAATTAAATACCCCAAATAACTCCAAACCACTTATCAGAAAATGGAGATACTTAAAAAAGTTTAGTTTTGCCTTTATCCTTGTTCGTAGATGGTCTGGCTGACTCACAACAACATACACACATATTATTTAACTAGAACAAGACATACGAATTAATGCAATGTGAACTTAGACAATCACACCCAACAAGACAAAGGCTTACCCCGATAGCTATGAACTAAACAGAAACTTTGATGGTAGAATATTTAGTGAAGAATTCACATAATTAAGGGTTGTATTTATAGACTGAGAATCTTTGGATACCTTACTTAACTTAGGAAAGTTATTACTTGCACGTAAAGTATAGATACACTAAATTTTTATTTCCTAATCCGAGTCTAATTATATCTTTGACTGGCAAACCCTTGTTCGCAACTTAACAGGCAAAAACTATCCCACCATCACATTATTGACCCTACCTCGTAGAGAAACTGGCAAACCCCTTAAACAAATTCAAGCATACACTGCTACTGGTGAACCCCCTTGTTAATACTCTTTTGGCAAACCCTTCATTTGCGAGGCCAAAACTTCCAGGCTCGTCTGTAGGATGTTACAGGTTTTATACCTTACATTAAATGTACAAGTTCCTACACAAAGTTGGATTTCATAGAATCTATCTCAATTTTCATAGTTATTTCGTAGAGCTTGGAATTTGCACTTTGCATCGTTTCGTCTAATGTGAGTGGGTCGTCATCTTCCTATTCTAAAGACTCAAAGCTAAAAATACTTCTGCCATACTAGAAGAACTCAGGCTTACGAGAGACCCTCCTACTCTGGCGGAGCTCCCTATGCTACTGATTATTTTTAGGTCAACTATTAAAAGTTGGACCCGAAATCGATACTAGAGGACTTTATGTATTTCCTAAAAGTTCCTCGAGTACCTCTTTACTTTGAGGCTTAAATTCATTCATGTAAATCTCCTTAAGGAAAGTAGCATGATTGGACACTATAGTTGTTTACTCTTTTAGGTTATAAAACCAATTGCCCTTCGTTTTATTAGGATATCCAGAAAACATGCACAATTTTATCTATGAATCCAACTTTTTATGTGGGCTGAGCACCCGCAAATCCTAAAATGCTTTCAGTCGTGCCATGATTTGTATGAAGTTTTAGTTGGTACAACATTCAGAATATAACAAGTTTTTTTTATAAAGTGTATCCCCAAAAAGAAATCGACAATTACAAATAACTTAACATAGATCATACTATGTCAAACAAGGTTCGATTACTTCTCTCAACCAAACCATTTTATTTTAGAGTTCCCAATGTGGTTAGTTGGGATAATATCACATTCTTTTTGAGAAATACTAAGAACTCAACTAATAAGAATTCTTTACCTCGATTAGACTAGAGTGTCTTTATGGGTAAACCTAGTTCTTTCTCCACTTTTGCACAAAACTCTTTGAAGTTATCAAAGGTTTCACTCTTGCGGTGTATTAGGTACACATACCCATACATGGAATAAACATTTATACAGGTTATGAAACAATTGTTACCACCTCTTGCAGTAACGTTTGTAAGGTCACATGTTGGAAAAAATTCGGTTCAAAAACGATTTTCTTGCATAGCAGAAAATTAAAATTTTGAAAATCGAGCCAGTTTATGATATTTATAGTAATAAAATTTACCTAAAATTGCATTTGGATTTTTTTCTAGACGGGTCCTTGTCATTCCCAGCTTTCAACAGAACAACCTTTGTAACAATCCACAAGAAAAAGTCTCTATATCTTGTTGTTACTTATTGTACTAAGCATAGTGTTGGGTAAGTAATGTATTAGTTATGACTAAGTATAGGATTCTGTGTAGGCCCCAATGGCGAATTTTGTGTTTTGGTGAGATCTATGAATTGATGGATTCTTTTGTTGGGTATACACCACCCTAGATGTTTCTGTCATCATCATTAAATTCATAGTTTAATAGATTTTTTATTATTTTAGAAAGATTATTTAGTTAATCTAGTGAGAATTGGTTAGAATGGAACTATGATACTGTAGTTGATAAAACTTAAATTATGATAAGCACACTTAATCACGAGAATCAATAGTGTTAATGGAATAATCTGATTCTTCCACTAAACCTTGTCCCCATGCTTATGTATACAAGGGTATCGATGTCTTCTGTAATACCCCAACCCGGCCCAGATGTTACGACCGAATCCGGCGTGTCACATTGAAGCGTTACTAGGAAAGTCATGTTTTATCTAAAGTCTTTCTTAGTGTTTAAAGAATATCCTTGTTATAGATTAAAGTGAATGGAAGTTGTGCACCAGGTAGGATGCTAGAAAAAAGGAGGTGAGTCAATTAGACTGCTTAAGTACCCAGCTCTCCACGGATCCAATCCTAGACATGCACACAACCATTGCCACACTTTAGCTGAGTGGTTGTTCAGGGAAAACCAATTCATTTAAAACCATTTGAAAAGGTTATTAATTTTGAAAACTTTTTCATTGCGAAAGCTTTGCTTTGTTAACGTGATATTTTGAAATCAAGTAACCTTTTTAAAATGCGCCCTAGAGCTATTCAATTTCAAACAATTAAAACAATATCATATCTAAGCTAACAAAACATACTAAAAATAGTTAAAAATAATTAAAGCGGCCTTGTTACAACACGAAATATAATTGAAAAATAACTTAAAGAACTACTAATTAAATTAAAAACCATCTGCGCTGTCCACGTGGCCACCCTGAATCCTACCAGCTCCAAGTCCCCAGTTTAAGCTCACCTGCAAGGGTAAAAAGGAAGGGGTGAGTTTGGAAAACTCAGTGTGTAAAATAAACCCAACTAGAGCCTAAATCAGTTCAAGCTTTACTGGGCATAAACCCTATTCAGAAATCAGAGTTAACTGGGCGTTAGCCCATATCAATATTAATCTGGGACGTAGCCCTATTACAAGTCAAGATATATTGGGCCTTGCCCATATTAACATAGTTGGGCCCATTTCAATACAGTTGGCCCATAACAAAACAGTCTCATATGATTAATGCATGATAACCCCATCCAACCCTGCACTTGCCTCCGTCCATCCCTACACTTCCTGTGGGGAATAAATCACCCATGCCATCCCTACACTTACAGTGTTAGCACCAATTGCAGCACTAACTATAATCCGCAGTAAAGCTGCATATATCAGAATATGTGGCACAGCCACCAGAACGGGTTCTTCCTCCATAACAAAACCCAACCCCATGCAGTATGACATATAGGTGGAATATATATAATTGACAAGGCATGCTTCAGAAAGACAGTCAGATTATAGCGTAAGAACAATTATTTACCCTCGAGGGGCATAATCGTAAACTTACCTCTTTAGGGGTATTATGGTAATTCTATCTTACAGAGGTATTTCAGTAATTTTATTAGTCTTTTTAGGGTTTCATGCTTATTACAGTTATTAACGTATTAAAAGAAACACTTACTGATCGTTTTTACCAAATTGGGCCTATTGGCCCATTAACCCGATTTCAGCCCATTAAGCCCAAATATACCGAAGTGCACGAAATTGCGCACTCTGAAATTTTACCGCTTGAGATTACCAAGATTAACAAACAACTATCCCACGAGCGCTCGCACGCTCGCAGGTCCACAAAATCCGGCTCTTCGGCATTTCGGCTTTTCTGCTTTTGCCGATCTAGTCTATAAGTGGGTGTCCTTTACACACCTATTTTACGATGAAACATTGACGAGTTCCACAAATGAGCTTCCTACAATCAGTTACTAACACGTTAAACTATGAATCCATAACAACTTATATACAAATCCCCTTACCAATAATCGGCCAATAACACCTTAGGCACTAAAGTTCTTACCTTTGCTGGAATATGGACTAGATCTAAATCTGTTCGTTCCAATTATCCAAGCCCTTGATCAGTAGCCTTTAATCCACACTAGAGAAAAACAAATCAAATAACACCACTAAACCCTTTAGTCTTAGTCAATAGCCACCTTATGTGAATAGGGGTTTTCGGCTTTTTCTTAATTCCCAAAATAATGAACAGAGAGATGAGATCTGAGCACTTATTGAAGATTCACTTCCCAGAAACATTCCCAAGTACCTTCCTTTTCCCGATCTGATGTAGATCAAATCCCCAAAATACGAGTAGAGAACAGATCTAATGATTCGGCTTCTAAAACCTATTCTTAGGTATGCTTATTTCGGTTTAAGAAGAAAATAGAAGAATAACGAAGAAAAAGAATAGAAGATTCGGCTAAGAAGTAAAGTTGGCTATCATGTAGTGTGGTTTGGCTTTTCGAAGGGTAATCGGTTAGCAATGGTTTGGTGGAAGAAAAATAAAAGGGAAAGAATTTTAAGAATAGCAATAGAAGATTTAGGCTTCGACGAAGAAAAGAAAGATGGATCAAAAGGAATGAAAGTTGATGAAATAAAATAAAAAATATGATAAGAGAATTTGAGCTGAAAAAAAATAAACAAACAATTCATCCTAGCCAAAATTTTAGAGCTATTTCGGCATCTAATTGCCCAAAGTCGAATGAGTTCTATTTCGGCACCACCGTCCTTCCCATATTCAAATTCCTCGTTTTGCTCCTTAATTTTAGCCCTTAGCACAGTTTGAATTGCATTTAAACTCCTTCCCATCGTTTAACAGCCTTATCCACCCCTTGTACCGCTTCAGCACGCTGCTATGAGAGTCCTGATCAGACTCCAACTCCTTCCCCAGGCGAGCAGCAAAATTGGTCCTTCGCGCGCACAGCAGATTGAACTCCAGACCTCCTCTTGTCCCTACGCTCCACATCCTGCTGCTGGCCACTTCAGCAAGCTTTCTTTTCATGACAGAATCTTCTCACATTTAACTTTAAGGCTTAACTGCTGCAGTCACAGCTACTTAAAAATAAATCAAAATTTCTCCTTCCCCTGGAATCGAATCCACATCCTCTCAGCATGCCTAGCACGCTGCTGCCACTGCGTCACAGGCGGTCCTTATGGCATACTCCGTTCGCAAATTTATTTAAAGCCTATTTTTGTGCAACCCGTTTACTTAAAAAAGCAAACGTCTCGCACGCCCTGTGCCTCGAACTAGGGTCCCCTTCAGCCTTCTAACGTCCCCTTCAAGTTTTATGACCAGTTTACCGGTTTAAGAAGTTTCAATTCTACAGTCTAACAGAAAATACTTATTGCCTTTTTTTATTTCTTTACCTGTATGGGCCCGTAGCCCATTGGGCCCAATTTTAGCCTATCGAGGCCCAATTACCGAAGTGCACGAAATTTCACACACGACTAACTTACCACTTTGTGATTTCAGATCTAATGGTTTCGAAACATCTTGTGAGCACTCGCACACTCACAAGCCCACGAAATGCCAAAATTTCGGCATTTCGGCTTTTGCCGAATTGAACTATGATAGGGTGTTCAATACACACTTGATTTAGAATGGTACATTGGCGAGATCCACTCACACGAACTGCCTACAATTGGATTACTACCACCTCAATCTAAATATCAAAAACAAACTACGTTTTTAACCCCTTACCATATTCGGCCAACACAGCCTTAGATCCAGAGTTCTTTACCTTTTGCCGAAATATGGGTTAGTTCTGAAGAGCCAGCCGAATTAGTCTTCAAGCCCTTTGTTGGACGTCCCTTTGCTCACGCTAACGCTTACACAACCAAACAGAAAGAGGCACAAAACCCTTAGTCCAAAACGCTTGGCACCCATAAGGGTTTCGGCTTTTCTTAATTCCCGAAATAAAGAAATAGTTTCAAAAACTTACCATTGGTTCCTTCAGCCAAATTCCACTTTAGTTCTTATTCGCTTCTGATGTAGATCTAACCCTCAACCCCTAGCAAAAGTCGACCCTTTTCTGGTCTAAAGATTCGACTATACCCCTAAAACTATGGGGTTTTCGGCTTTTTGAAACAGTGAAGAATATGAGATATAAGAGTTTTGTATAGGCTTTGTTGACAAAACTTTAGGGTTTTAGAAGATGAAAGAATTAACCACAAGATGGAGAAGAATCAGATATTTGGCTAGGAGAAATTGGCACAGAAGAAATAGAAGCTTTGGGGATTTCGGCTTTTGTGTATAAGACTTAGGAACAAATGATTAGAAAGTGGAGATGAGAAGAATAGTAGAAAGATTCGGCTATAGAGGAAAAGAAGAAGAAGAGGAAATAGATGAAGAGAGGAGAAAAGAAGAAGAGAAAAGAATTGTTAGAGACGGCACCCCATACCCAAAAAGAAAAATAAATCTTAAAGGCCAAAAATATATGGCACTTATTAGCTATGGCCAAATGAGTGTAAATTGGCATAGGAATTCTTCCTAAATTCCAATTCCCCGAATTGCTCCTTGATTTTTGGTCGCATTCAAACTCTTGACCGATCAGCCCACCGTTTGCACCGCCTCAGCATGCTGCCAAGAATCCTGATCAGACCCCAACTCCTTCCCCACGCATGCAGCAAAAATCCCAACCTTGCGTGCACGAGATGAAGCTCGAACCCTAGACCTTCATACTCCTTGCGCCCTTACGCCTTCGCTCGAGCTGCTGGCCACTGCACCACGTTTTCTCCCTTGCTAATGTATGGTTACAATTAATTATAAACCTTACCTGCTTCAGTTCTGGTCCCCTTTAAAAATAAAATGAAATTCGCCCGCGCAAGGACTCGAACCTACGCCCTCTCCACATGCTCAGCAACATTGCTGCCACTGCGCCAAAAGCGCTCTTTGTAGCACTATTCGGTCACAACTATTCTTAAACCTTACTTTAGTGTGACCTGGCTTCTAAAATAAAAGCAAGCATTTCTGTGCGCCAACCCTCGAACCTAGGCACTATACCACACTCCCAGCGCCTCTACCACTAGACCGAGCTTCCCTTTGTGTTACCTTTAAACCCCAACTATTTATAAGGCTTCCCTGCGTCGTTCCCTGATATTTAGAAAAAATAAAACACTTTTGCACATGCTGGGAGTCGAACCCCAGCTCTCCTTACTACTACCTAGCATGCTAACCACTGGGCCAGGTACGCTTCTTCATGCCTGGTCTTGCCCAATTTATTTTATAAGCCTTATGCCCAGATTCCCTCTATGAGGCAAAAATTAAAACAATTTTTTTCCTAGAGTTTAAACCCCAAAAATACTTTTATAAATATATATGTATTTTTTTCTTTCCTATCTAATAATAATAATTATAATAATAATTTTATAAATAATAAAAATTTCAAATATCACTAATACAGTAAATAATAATAATTTTCATAAAAAATTTTCAAACATACATACAGTATTATTTTTCTAATAATAATAATTTTATCTCATAATACTAATTAAAATTTTATAAAAATTTAAAATATCCATAATAATAAATACAGTAAAAAAATTTCTAGTAGTAATTTAATGGAAATTTTTTTTCTTAAACGATAATATTTAAAACTTCTTAATTATTCAGGTTTTCTTCTATCCGAATCCCAGACTCAAAACCCAACTCTTCTAGGCCCCAAAAATTGGGGCGTTACAATTCTACTCCCCTTAAAGAAATTTCTTCCTCGAAATTTCAAACTACCAACTAACCGTATAACTCCAGTCAACCCACTATGCTTCTGCTGCGCACTCTAAAAAAATAATTCTTAGTACGACCCCGTGTAATAGCCCAAAATTGGGTCTAGTTGGAATAGAGGTTTCAGGACCACAAAATCTGAGATATAAATAATTATTTTATGATTATTTGAGGTCTATGATATGATTGCATGATTGTGTGAAAATTTCGTGAAGAAATTCTATGCATAAAATGCTTAATTCGAAGTTAAGGACTAAATTGAAGAAGTTGCAAAACTTGCATTCTAGAAGTTTCTAGTATGAAATTGATTTGAAATATTAATTAGGAGGTCTTAAATAGAAATTTGACCAATTTCTAAGTTATGGACAAAAATTGGACATGGATGGAATTTTTGGAAAGTTTAGTAGTAAGGGTATTTTGGTCATTTAGGGGTAAAATGAATTAAAATACAAAATTAAAAGCCAATTTTGCTCATCTTCTTCACCATGGACGTGTATACCAAGGGAGACTCCATGGATAGGGTTTTCAAGCTTCCCAAGCTTAATTGTAAGTCCGTTCTAACCCCGTTTTTCAAGTTCTTTACATTTTTAGAATCCCGGTAATTTGATTAAGCTTGTTCTAGCAATAATTTAAGCTAGGGTTCATATTTGGAAAAATACCCATAGGTGAAATGTGTTTATTTTGCTGTTTTATGATAGAATATGAGGTTTTAAATTATGTTAGACAACTTGTGCTACTCGGTTTTAAGTGAAAACGAGCAAAAGGGCTTAATCGGTAAAAATACCTAATAGTCAGAAGTATATGTTAGAGTGAGAATTTGATGTTGCCATAGAAGGGAAAAGTGATAATCATGTCATAAAACATAAGAATAATGGAAGAAGTTTAATTCCCGAGCCTAGGGGCAAAAGTGTAAATATGCAAAAGTTTAGGGGCAAAATTGTAATTTTTCCAAAGTTTGAGTTAAGGACTGTTTTGAATATTACATTAATTAAATAAGTAAAATATGATGTTTTGGATCCCGAAAAACGAGATTTGAACCTAGAATGAGAGAAAAATCGAAAATTGGGAAAGTTGGTAAAATGGCCGTTTTAATATCAAGGTAAGTTCATATGTATAATAAGCATTAATTTATGCATGTTTCAATGTAAAATTGATATATTTACTATGATCTCCGAGGTGTTGAAAGTATGTAAGTTGGTATGATAATAATACAACAATAATGCTGTAATTTATATTTGAAAGTTAAATTTAGTGAATTAATTGAATTATGTTAAATTAAATGATTATGGTGCCAAGTTTATGAATTGATTTAAAAATATGTCTATGGTACATGAAGTGCATTGAATTATCATACATAAATGTGATTTCTATGATTATGGATATTATGGGAAATTGTAAGTTCATATGATTTTTAATAAGACAATGTGTAATTTAATGTTATTGCGTTGATATTAAATAAGATGTAAGTTTATATGTAAGTAATACATCACTATTACTTGTATTATGATATTTTATAAAAATATTGGAAATATGTTTGTGGATAATTACTTGATTGGTGAAATTGTTGGAAAAGAGAGAGAAATCCCGGTTGAACCTTCGGAAAGATTGGATGATACAGATGGTATGTAGCTAGGTCACATGTATAGTGCTGAGTGCACATCATGTGTACAAGAGAGCTACAAGACATTATGATGTAGCTAGGTCACATGGGTGATACTATGTGTACACCATGTAGACAAGAGAGCTACGGGATATATGTAGCTAGGTCGCATGCGTGGTTCCAAGTGAAGGACACCATGTAGACAAGAGAGCTACGAGATAAACTGGCTAGGTCACATGGGTGGTACTAAGTGTTCACCATGTGTAGAAGAGAGCCGAACTATATGATGGGTGGAGCTATGTGCTGAAACCACCAAGTATCGAGGATTGATCCGAAGTGTTCAACGGGAGACTCTCTATGTATTGCTTTGTGAGTTTTGTGATGAATATGTGCAGGAACTTGGTTATGAGAATGATGTGTTCACTAAGTGACCAGGATGTGGTAAGGTTATAAACAAGTAAGTTATACATGAGCATGATTTTATGGTGACCTTGTGATCATGGGCCTATACTTGTGATGTATGAAATGTGGTGAAAATGATTTGTGATATGTATGTTAAAATGAGGTTAATACAAAGAAAGTGTGAAAGAGTGAATTAGCAATAAAATTGTTTTGGACAGTAACAGTGACGTGATTTTGAAAAATCACCAAAAATAGTATAAATTGAATCAGAGACTGAATGAGATATAAAATTAAATCTTAATGAGTCTATTTTCATATAAAAGAAACATAGAAAGCAAAGGAGTTCTATATTTTGAGATATTTATGTTTTCGTGAGACTGATTCAGAATGATTACGTGATCCCCTGTTCTGACTTTGGAAAATCACAAAAATTTGGAGAAAAATAATTATAGGCTCAAAATTATATTTTTAAAATCCATAATGAGTCTATTTTCAAGAAAAATCAACAAGAACATTATCCGAGTTCTGTACTGTGAGATAATTATTTTTTACTGAAGAGAAGTCAGAACAGTCAGAAAGTGAAACAGGGGAAATTTTAATGAATAAACTGTACTAATTGGCTAAACTAAAAATTATGAAAATTTTATGGTGGAACATATGTGAGTCTAGTTTCAGGGGAAATTTACGAATCTTAATTTGGAGCTCTGTAGCTCGAATTATAAATAATTAAGTGACTGTGACTCGTGTGGACAGTTTGATGTGAACATTTATTAGTAAATTGTGAAATCATACTTACAAGAATGCTATATACATTAAAGATGTGGAATGGAGAGGAGGAGGAGGAAAATAAATATATGTGGAATACATGGAAACTATGGTATATGAAATATTGATATAATGAAATAAATGATATGTGTTTATAAGAAAACAAAAAGAGAATGTTATGTATCATGACATGTATATATATATATGACTAGTCTCAATGTAATGCTTGTTGGGTATGGAATTGAATTGAAATGTTTCAGGCAAACATGTTATTCTACGCATCTGAATCGTGGTATTTTATAAAGATATGATCTAGCTTTAAATATGAATGCTTGATGATTAAGCTGAAGATATTTGGTAAGATGATAATCTTGGTATAAATGTATAAGTGGTACAATAATAAACAAGGTAAAATGAGTATGAGAGACACATGTATGATGACATACAAATGTTATGTTTGTGGTTTAATTGAGGATGTTTAATCATTAAATGAATACCATGTTATATGCTTTTGATTTTGTATAAGTGTGTAAGAGATCAAGGTTGACCAAAACTTGGAAAATAGCCTAGGTATATTCCACACAGGCAGAGACACGACCATGTGTCTCCGCCGTGTATGGAACACGACTTTGGGACACGGGCGTGTGGAGCCTTAAAGCATGAAATTTCCAAGATTTTTGTAAGTTCTCGGTTTAGTCCCAAACCCTTTCTAAAGTATGTTTTGGGCTCCGTAGACTCAAATAAGGGACTATGTGTAAGAGAATGAACGCTTTGAAATATGAATAAAATTTTATGGCTCGTATTTTAGTTTAATGTTTGTATGTTTCTCTGGTAACGCCTCGTACCTTAGCCCGGCCTCGGATATGGGTAAGGGGTGTTACACCCCGAACATCTAATTACCAAAGTAAAGAAACATCTATCAAGCTCGCATACAATTCGTAGCACACACTTAAATAGGATAAACTTGGCAATCCCGAGCTCGATGCTCCTTGGACCCACATCTAAAGCATGCTCCTGTCTTTCGAAGGCATTCACCCGTATGACGCTCGTTGCATTTCTTGTAGGTGGAAAGTTTGGTCGTTTCTTAACATGTTTCACAGAACGAAGCTCGGTTTTTTGAGAACTAGAATCCTTCCTCTTTTTACACTCCAAGCACCTCGCTTGAAGCGTTTCCCTAATTTCCTTAACCTTGGTCTCCAATACTTCTTCTACCATTTTCCTTACTAACTCGGCTAGTGCCTCAGTCCCAATCTCCGAGTTACCGCTACCCAAATTTGGTAGACTTTGCTTCTCCTCAGTATCCATATCCACACTCTACATTATCAGCATGCATAACAATAACTACCAAGATCTTGATTCAAAAATAATACTTATTCATACGTGTTATGCAGAGATAGTATTTTAAAGTTTCTATTTTCATAGCCTAGCTATAGTCTCATATATTCTAGGGTTTTTAGTATTATCCTAGCTATAATGTCATGATATGGTCTCAGTTCTATCTACAGTAATATCTTAATATAGTGTAGTATGAGTGACAGAAATACTTACAGACTTGGTGCCGGGGATTCAGTGTGCCACCTTATCAGATTTCAGACAAACGCAAAAGATTTAGGCCTTTTTAAAATCCATTTCTCAAACATTTGATTTAAAGAAACCAAGTTTGAAAATTTATCTCCTTTAACCAGAAAATTTGTTTTCAAAAGTCAGATTTTTCCAAAAAAACCCTCTTTAGGCTTAAAGTTTTGAAAACTTTTTTGGACCTGATCCACTGTCGAGTTGTTGCAACCGGGCTCTGATACCACTAAATGTAACACCTCAAACCCGGCCCAGACATTATGGCCAAGTCTGGTGTATCACATTGAAGTGTTTTTCGAAAACCATGTTTTCATTGAAAACCCTTCTTGATGTTTAGAAACTTTTACCGTTTAAACTTGTAAACCTTTGTAGTGGCAGAAACATGTTATATTAAAAATAGTTAAGTATCAAAAAGTCAAACCTTCTTTGTTATGGCTTAAGTGAACGGATACTACACACCAGGTAGGATTCAAGAAAAGAGGAGGTGAGTCAATTAGATTGATTAAGTACCTAGCTCTTCCATGATCCAATCCTAGACATGCACATATCCATTGCCACACTTTAAGCTTATTACTTGTCCACGAACAACAAATTAAGTTTAAGTGTATTTAAAATATTTATTTCCTTTGAACACATTTACGTTGCGGAAGCTTTGCTCGGTTATCGTGATATTTTGAAAATAAGTAACTTTTATAAAACGCGCCCTAAGGCTATCCAATTTTAAGAAATCAATTTAAGTGATGTGAATGTCAAGTTGAAAACGATTTAAGTAATTTAAAAACCCCAAATAAAAATAATAGAGTGGCCTTATTACAACTTTAACCAAAATAGAAATAATAAAAAATAAATGCGAAATTTAAAAGGAAGCTAATTGAAACTTATTTAAAAACCAGAAATTTAATCTTCGTGGCCACTCTGAATCCCGCCCAACTCCAAGTCCACCAACTAGGGCTCACCTGCAAGGATGGAAGAGAAAGGGGTGAGTTTGGAAAACTTAGTGTGTATGGAAAACCCATCCAAAGCCCAAGTCAGCTCAAGCCCATTGGGCCTAAGCCCTATTCAGATAACAGCGGGTACTGGGCCGAAGCCCTCTGAGAATACAATAAACTAGGCCTTAGCCCCTTTTCAGATAACAGTATGGCCCATAGGCCCATTCCAGAATAGAACAGACATATTCGTGTATGCAAGCCCAACCCAGCCTATAACCAACCGTTACACTCCACCCATACCAGCCCTACACTCTATGTGGGGAATAGCTCAACCCACCCGCCCTACACTCCACAGTTGCAGCATTGCTGCTCAGATATCAGTAAGTTGAGGCAAAGCCTCTAGTATGTGGACAAGCCACTTTCAGTACTTCCTCCATTAATAACCCAGTCCTATGCATCAGATGATAATAACATGGCATGCAGTAAATAGCAACGGTCAAACATACATTCAGGTCAACCTTAACCCTAGGGGTATATCGTAATTTTACTCCTAGGGGTAAATCAGTTTTAAGGGTTCTCATGAATGTTACAGTCCTTACTAGCCCATTTGTCATCGCAATAATTTATTTATCTCAATTTCACAATTTTAGCCATTGGACCCTAAAACCCCTAATGGGCCCGACAGTGTCCACTAGCAATTTAAGCCCATTTAATTCAAGTTTTATGACCAGTTTTGTGACAAATCTAATTTGACCCTAGTCGGGAAGTGGTTTCGGGACCGCTAAACCGAGTTGCAGAAATAATTGAATATAATATTTTATGTCTAAAATATGTGATCATGCATGTGTGAAATTTGAATGCTTTGATTTTTGTCAATTTGAATGTGTTTCTAAATAAAAAGGACTTATGTGAGAAGCTTTGAATATATGTGTGGCTTATTTTAAGTGATTAATTATTGAATGATGCAAATAAGTGGGTTTGCATGCCAATTTGCCACTTTTAATGCTAGTGGCCGGCCAAGCTTATAAGTATGGGCATTATATGCATGGGTTAATATTATTATATTTATTAGTGGTGAGAAATATGTAATAAAAAAATGTATTAGATGAATTAAAGATGAATAAAAGAGTATGGGTAATAAAAATAATGTGTTAGTGGGAGGAGAAACCAAAGTTGGTTTATTCCTCCATTGCCGTAGCTAGGAAAGGGTGGAGAAGAAATTTCCTTTTGTTGTTAAAATTTTCAGCTAAGGAGATTGCTAGATCAACCTCAAGAGCTTAGAGGACCACAGTTGGATAAGGGAAAGGAAAAAGTGATCGAATAGCCGCCGAAATTGTTCGACCACATCCGAGGTAAGTTTTAAGTGATTAAACGTTGAGTAAATTCAATTATAATAGGACATGATGAGTTGATTTAATAAGATATGATGTGGCCATGATATGTTCTAAGCTCAAATGGTAAGTTCTTAAGTGTTTGAGCTTGGGAATTCAAGGGTAATTTGAAATAGTCTGCTTAGGACAGCAGCAGTAACGTGACTTTAGAAAATCACCATAAATTTATAGATTTGAATTAGAGGCTGAATGAGACATGAAATTAAAGCTTAATGAGTCTAGTTTCTTATAAAAGGAACCGTGTAAGCAAAGGAAATTCCGATAATGAGATACTTAAAGTTGTGTGAGACAGCGCAGAATGACACTGTAATCCTCTATTCTGTTTTTAGAAAATCATTATAAATTGTACAAAAATGGTTATAAGATAAAATTTATATGCTTAGACTCCTTAATGAGTCTAATTTCAAATGAAATCAAATACAACACATTTTGAATTCAGTAAAATGAGAAATTTCATTCGTAGTGAAGAGTGGTCAGATTAGTCAAACAGTGAAACAGGGGAAACTTTAAGAAAAATCTGGTATTGATTGGCCAAACCTAAAATTCTGGAAATTTTATGGATGGAAGATATACGAGTCTATATTCAGGAAAAATTAACGGAAAGTGATTTGGAGTTTTGTAGCTCCAGTTATAAATAATTTAGTGACTATTGCTCAGGAAAAACAGCTTGTGCTGAATTTGAGATTATGTTGTGAACCTTGATAAACTTGTTTTAGTTGCTCATAAGCTATTGGTTAAACCCATACTTGAATTCTAAATCGTGATGTTGTAAGTTTATGAGTATTGGAATATGAAATGATAGTAAGGCCTAATGGCCGATGTGATGAATGTGAAAGTGTATATATGTGATAAGGCCTAATGGCCGATGTGATGAATGTGAAAGTGTATAAATATGTGATAAGGCCTAATGGCCGATGTGATGAATGTGAAAGTGTATATGTGTGATAAGGCCTAATGGCCGATGTGATGAATGTGAAAGTGTATATGTGTGATAAGGCCTAATAGCCGATGTGATGAATGTGAAAGTGTATATATGTGATAAGGCCTAATGGCCGATGTGATGAATGTGAAAGTGTATATGTGTGATAAGGCCTAATGGTCGATGTGATGAATGTGAAAGTGTATATGTGTGATAAGGCCTAATAGCCGATGTGATGAATGTGAAAGTGTATATATGTGATAAGGCCTAATGGCCGATGTGATGAATGTGAAAGTGTATATATGTGATAAGGCCTATGGCCGATGTGATGAATGTGAAAGTGTATATATGTGATAAGGCCTAATGGCCGATGTGATGAATGTGAAAGTGTATATATGTGACGGGGCCGAGTGGCCAACGTGATGGATGTGAAAGTGCATAAATGTGATAAGTCCCGAAGGGCATTTGTGTCAGTACTATATCCGGGTTAAAACCCCGCAGGCTTTATGCGAGAATATTATCACTGATTAATGTCCGTAAGCTTCGTGCTCGTACTATATCCGAGCTCTAAAGACCCGATGACTACGTGTGGGAATTTTGTCCGGGTAAGACCCGATAACTTCGTGTGGAGATTATGTCCGGGTAAGACTTCGTAATAAGAATTGCTTATAAATATATTCAATGCGAAAGGTTAAACAGGTATGTACTCCAAGTTTATATGTGAGCTTGATTTGCACTAAATCATAAGGTAGTTATGTGATGCATACGAGAGCAATCTATGAGACTATTCCTATGATTATGTGACATCGGATCAGTGTGAGAGGTGATGTGAAATCATACGATATATCTATGTCACATGAGCTCACTTTTATGTGAAAGTTTATCTGCCTATTGTATATGATGAGATGTGCATATTCGGTAAAGGGATGGTATGCCCGAAGGAAAAGTGAAATAAAAATACGAACAACTATGTTATAATTTGATTGTTATCTGTTGACACTGCTTAAAACTTACTAAGCATTGTAATGCTTACTCCGTTTACTCTGTTTCCTCTGTTTTATAGATCTCATTGCGAAGCTACAGGCTCGGGGATCGTCAGCAACTAGTCACACTATCACTATCCACTGTTTGGTACTGCTATGTTTTGGATTATCTTATGGCATGTATAAAATAGACTAGTGGCGGAAGAATATTTTGGTTAATGTATATAGCCATGCGAAAATGGCTTATATATGTTTGAGCATAATGTTATAATCATTTGGTATGGAATGGTTAATCACTATCATAATTTGTGCTATTTATGCTAAAAGGGCTAGTTGAATCATGGAAACTATGAAATAGGTAAAGTCTACCTTAAAGGCAGATGCTGGCAGCAGCAGTGATGTAGATTTGGGAAAATCACTAAAAATAGTAGGATTGGAATTAAATAATGAATAAATTATGTAAACGAACCTTGATGAATCTATTTTCATAGGAAAGTAACAAAACGATCATATGGACAGTATGTTAAGAGATATTCAGGTTCTCGTGAGACAGGGCCAGAACGGTTTCTGGATTCCCTGTTCCGACTTTGGAAATTCATTATAAATTAACCAGAGATAATTAGGAGTCATTACATATATTTATAGATTCCTCTATGAGTCTAGTTTCTATAGAAACAAACGGCATCAGTATTGAAGCTCTGTGCAGGGAGATATCCAAGTCGTAATGCGCAAAGGTCAGTGTAGTCGATCCCTGTAACATGGGAGACTTTTACTAATAAACTGTACTAATTGGCCCGACCAAAAATTCTAGAAAAAAATATGTAGATGGTAATATGAGTCTAGTTTCAAGGAAAATTTACGGAACTGGATTTCGAGTTTCAGAACTCAAGATATGATTTTTAAAGCGACTAGTACGCAGACTGGCAGCTTGTCTGGGAAATTTTTTTTAAGTGGTTTGAAGTCTGTTAACACCTCGTGTTCGACTCCAGCGTCGGCCTCGGGTTCGGGGTGTTACATTTGATTGGTATCAGAGCCACGGTTTAGTCGATTCTAGGACTAACGTAGCACGCGTGAGTCTATTTATACATGCCATAAAGTGATACAATGATAGTGTGATGATTTTTGGCTATTAAAATGTGTTTGCTGTATTGTAATGAATCTTGATCCCGATCGAGCTGTAGCAAGCTTCTGACTATGAGAATTTGCGATATAACTTCATTTAGATATGCCTAAATTATTAAGTTGATCAGGTACGTATCATGTACTCGTATTTGAATTTCGATTTGGATTGGATTATAAGGGTATAAGTGATGCAATTTTGAAGGAGTGTTATGACTATAAATGTGATTTTTGTATGTGGCTATGGAAGTGGAAGTTGAATGGTCGATAAGCATGTTGTGTTTGTATTCAAGTAATGTAAATGATATACTAATGTGTATTGCTATATGTGTATATGTATGTAGAGACGAAATTGTCGAATGTAAAAAGGCAGTGAAGCGTATAGAGTGGTTGGTTTTCAGCACTAAGTGTGCGGGCAATAAGTGTTCACGGTTGTGAGATTGGCACTAAGTGTGCGGGCAATAAGTGTTCACGGTTGTGAGATTGGCACTAAGTGTGCGGGCTTGAAATGCATGGCACTAAGTGTGCGAGTTTAAAGTACATGGCACTAAGTGTGCGTGGTTGATTATTAAGCACTATGTGTGCGAACCCACTATATATATATATTTTCTATCAATTATTTATATTAAGGGTGCGACCTTACCAAGTCGATTTCGAACAGCGGAAAGGGGTAAGTTCTTGAGTAATAGAGCTTAAATTATGATTTGATTAGATCATGTTTTAAGCAAATCAAAATCATGCTCTTTGTGTGTGGCTATTGAGCTGAAATTGCAAGAATGATAAGTGTCTTGTGTTTGAGTTTTGCTAATGAAAATGAAATATGAATGTGTCATGATTTATTGTTAAATGTGCATGGTTATTCGAATGATGTCTGGGCTAAGTCCTGAAGGCTTTGTGCTAAGTGACCATATCCGGACTAAGATCCGAAGGCATTGGTGCGAGTTACTAAATCCGGGCTAAGTCCCGAAGAGCATTCATGCTAGTGATGTATCCGGGCTAAGTCCCGAAGAGCATTCATGCTAGCGATGTATCCGGGCTAAGTCCCGAAAAGCATTCATGCTAGTGATGTATCCGGGCTAAGTTCCGAAGAGCATTCGTGCTAGTGATATATCCGTGCTAAATCCCGAAGAGCAATCATGCTGGTGACATGTATTCGGGCCTTCGTGCCTAGTAGGCTTCGTGCCGGTAATTTGAGCAAAGTTTAAGTATTCATTACTATACGAATTCAAATTTAAATGAGATGATATGTTTAAAAGTGTACATACATGATGTTTATAGACTTGGTTAAGTCATATCAATGTGTATTAACGAATGAATAAGAGCACTATGTATGTGAATAATTAGAGGCACTGTGTGTGTGCGAATTCCTTTAACCGAGCACTATGAGTGCGAGATCGGTCAGTGGGCACTAAGTGTGTGAAGTGGAATTCATGTAAGACCTCGTTTGGGACGAAGGCATTGATTTGAGATAGTGTGTAAGACCATGTCTGGGACATGGCATCGGCTCGATATGTGAGAATATGTAGGACCATATCTAGGATATGGCATTGTAAGAGCTATATGTGCTATTGCTGAATGGACACTATTTTGTTAATCTTGTTCAAGAAATTATTTTGATTAAGTTTCGACATTCGAAAGTTTGAAAGAATTTTTGATGAATGTTGATAATTTTGGATATACGAGTTATGCGCTAGAATAAATCTCATGCCAGAGTATTATATTAGGCTTTATGCCTATTCGACTGTATACGGGTAACGTTAACTATGATTGAATGTGCTAAATGAACTAAATGTTCAGGTACGTGGAAGTTGACTTTTCTTTTGGAAATGAGTTAAGTTGAATATTGAGATGTGATAAAGTTATAAAGGATATTTATTGGGATGTTTGAGTATATGTTCGGTTAGGTTACAGCTTATTTATGAATGAAAACATGGGTTACAAATATGTGGGTTGATGATGTGAATTATACATATTAATATGTGCTTAATATGTGTTTGAGATGCAATTGTGAATTAAATTAAGTGATTATTACTTATGAAATCAAGAAAATGAGATATATGTGCATACTTGTAGAAATGTTTATGTATTTGTTTTAAGATAAGAAAATGATTTTACAGATCGATGCGAAATCAATAATTAATTACAATTGCCATCGATGAGCTAATGTTTATATGAATATAATTCAATAAGAGGACGTTATCCTAAACTATGCATCGGTAGAAATTTTCGGGGACGAAAATCCCTAAAGGGGGGAAGAGTTGTGACACCCCTAATTTGACCCTAGTCGGGAAGTGGTTTCGGGACCGCTAAACCGAGTTGCAGAAATAATTGAATATAATATTTTATGTCTAAAATATGTGATCATGCATGTGTGAAATTTGAATGCTTTGATTTTTGTCAATTTGAATGTGTTTCTAAATAAAAAGGACTTATGTGAGAAGCTTTGAATATATGTGTGGCTTATTTTAAGTGATTAATTATTGAATGATGCAAATAAGTGGGTTTGCATGCCAATTTGCCACTTTTAATGCTAGTGGCCGGCCAAGCTTATAAGTATGGGCATTATATGCATGGGTTAATATTATTATATTTATTAGTGGTGAGAAATATGTAATAAAAAATGTATTAGATGAATTAAAGATGAATAAAAGAGTATGGGTAATAAAAATAATGTGTTAGTGGGAGGAGAAACCAAAGTTGGTTTATTCCTCCATTGCCGTAGCTAGGAAAGGGTGGAGAAGAAATTTCCTTTTGTTGTTAAAATTTTCAGCTAAGGAGATTGCTAGATCAAGCTCAAGAGCTTAGAGGACAACAGTTGGATAAGGGAAAGGAAAAAGTGATCGAATAGCCGCCGAAATTGTTCGACCACATCCGAGGTAAGTTTTAAGTGATTAAACGTTGAGTAAATTCAATTATAATAGGACATGATGAGTTGATTTAATAAGATATGATGTGGCCATGATATGTTCTAAGCTCAAATGGTAAGTTCTTAAGTGTTTGAGCTTGGGAATTCAAGGGTAATTTGAAATAGTCTGCTTAGGACAGCAGCAGTAACGTGACTTTAGAAAATCACCATAAATTTATGGATTTGAATTAGAGGCTGAATGAGACATGAAATTAAAGCTTAATGAGTCTAGTTTCTTATAAAAGGAACCGTGTAAGCAAAGGAAATTCCGATAATGAGATACTTAAAGTTGTGTGAGACAGCGCAGAATGACACTGTAATCCTCTGTTTTCTTTTTAGAAAATCATTATAAATTGTACAAAAATGGTTATAAGATAAAATTTATATGCTTAGACTCCTTAATGAGTCTAATTTCAAATGAAATCAAATACAACACATTTTGAATTCAGTAAAATGAGAAATTTGATTCGTAGTGAAGAGTGGTCAGATTAGTCAAACAGTGAAACAGGGGAAACTTTAAGAAAAATCTGGTATTGATTGGCCAAACCTAAAATTCTGAAAATTTTATGGATGGAAGATATACGAGTCTATATTCAGGAAAAATTAACGGAAAGTGATTTGGAGTTTTGTAGCTCCAGTTATAAATAATTTAGTGACTATTGCTCAGGAAAAACAGCTTGTGCTGAATTTGAGATTATGTTGTGAACCTTGATAAACTTGTTTTAGTTGCTCATAAGCTATTGGTTAAACCCATACTTGAATTCTAAATCGTGATGTTGTAAGTATATGAGTATTGGAATATGAAATGATAGTAAGGCCTAATGGCCGATGTGATGAATGTGAAAGTGTATATATGTGATAAGGCCTAATGGCCGATGTGATGAATGTGAAAGTGTATATATATGTGATAAGGCCTAATGGCCGATGTGATGAATGTGAAAGTGTATATGTGTGATAAGGCCTAATGGCCGATGTGATGAATGTGAAAGTGTATATGTGTGATAAGGCCTAATGGCCGATGTGATGAATGTGAAAGTGTATATGTGTGATAAGGCCTAATGGTCGATGTGATGAATGTGAAAGTGTATATGTGTGATAAGGCCTAATAGCCGATGTGATGAATGTGAAAGTGTATATATGTGATAAGGCCTAATGGCCGATGTGATGAATGTGAAAGTGTATATATGTAATAAGGCCTATGGCCGATGTGATGAATGTGAAAGTGTATATATGTGATAAGGCCTAATGGCCGATGTGATGAATGTGAAAGTGTATATATGTGACGGGGCCGAGTGGCCAACGTGATGGATGTGAAAGTGCATAAATGTGATAAGTCCCGAAGGGCATTTGTGTCAGTACTATATCCGGGTTAAAACCCCGCAGGCTTTATGCGAGAATATTATCACTGATTAATGTCCGTAAGCTTCGTGCTCGTACTATATCCGAGCTCTAAAGACCCGATGACTACGTGTGGGAATTTTGTCCGGGTAAGACCCGATAACTTCGTGTGGAGATTATGTCCGGGTAAGACTTCGTAATAAGAATTGCTTATAAATATATTCAATGCGAAAGGTTAAACAGGTATGTACTCCAAGTTTATATGTGAGGTTGATTTGCACTAAATCATAAGGTAGTTATGTGATGCATACGAGAGCAATCTATGAGACTATTCCTATGATTATGTGACATCGGATCAGTGTGAGAGGTGATGTGAAATCATACGATATATCTATGTCACATGAGCTCACTTTTATGTGAAAGTTTATCTGCCTATTGTATATGATGAGATGTGCATATTCGGTAAAGGGATGGTATGCCCGAAGGAAGAGTGAAATAAAAATACGAACAACTATGTTATAATTTGATTGTTATCTGTTGACACTGCTTAAAACTTACTAAGCATTGTAATGCTTACTCCGTTTACTCTGTTTCCTCTGTTTTATAGATCTCATTGCGAAGCTACAGGCTCGGGGATCGTCAGCAACTAGTCACACTATCACTATCCACTGTTTGGTACTGCTATGTTTTGGATTATCTTATGGCATGTATAAAATAGACTAGTGGCGGAAGAATATTTTGGTTAATGTATATAGCCATTCGAAAATGGCTTATATATGTTTGAGCATAATGTTATAATCATTTGGTATGGAATGGTTAATCACTATCATAATTTGTGCTATTTATGCTAAAAGGGCTAGTTGAATCATGGAAACTATGAAATAGGTAAAGTCTACCTTAAAGGCAGATGCTGGCAGCAGCAGTGATGTAGATTTGGGAAAATCACTAAAAATAGTAGGAACGGAATTAAATAATGAATAAATTTTGTAAACGAACCTTGATGAATCTATTTTCATAGGAAAGTAACGAAACAATCATATGGACAGTATGTTAAGAGATATTCAGGTTCTCGTGAGACAGGGCCAGAACGGTTTCTGGATTCCCTGTTCCGACTTTGGAAATTCATTATAAATTAACCAGAGATAATTAGGAGTCATTCCATATATTTATAGATTTCTCTATGAGTCTAGTTTCTATAGAAACAAACAGCATCAGTATTGAAGCTCTGTGCAGGGAGATATCCAAGTCGTAATGCGCAAAGGTCAGTGTAGTCGATCCCTGTAACATGGGAGACTTTGACTAATAAACTGTACTAATTGGCCCGACCAAAAATTCTAGAAAAAAATATGTAGATGGGAATATGAGTCTAGTTTCAGGAAAAATTTATGGAACTGGATTTCGAGTTTCAGAACTCAAGATATGATTTTTAAAGCGACTAGTACGCAGACTGGCAGCTTGTCTGGGAAATTTTTTTTAAGTGGTTTGAAGTCTGTTAACACCTCGTGTTCGACTCCAGCGACGGCCTCGGGTTCGGGGTGTTACAAGTTTACCGGTTTAAGTAGTTTCAATTCTACAGTCTGACAGAACATACTTATTGCCTTTTTTTTATTTCTTTACCCGTATGGGCCCGTAAGCCCATTGGGCCCAATTTTAGCCTATCGAGGCCCAATGTGACAGCCCTAAAGTGACCCTAGTCGGAAAGCAGTCTCGGGACCACTAGACCGAGTCACCAAATTATTTGAATGTGATAATTATTGCCTAAAATATGTGAATATAAATGTGTGAAAGTTTTAAGCTTCGATTTAGTTAATTGCATGTGAATTTAGTTGATAGGACTTATGTGAGAAAATTTAGAAATGTGCTAGGCAAATGCAAGTGGCCTAATAGTGCATGTAATCAAAGGGGTGGACTTGCATGTCAATTTCCCCCCATTTAAGTACTAGTGGCCGGCCATGACAAGGGATGATGGGCAAAACATGTCATGAAACATGTTGTGTTAATGGAAAAATAAAATAAGAAGCATGGGCAAAACATGTCATGAAACATGTTGTGTTAATGGAAGAATAAAATAAGAAGCATGGGCAATAAACTAATAAGAAATTGAAGGAAGAAAACAAAGAGAAAAAAATGTGTTCATCATTCTCATGCATGACCAAAAAAAAAAAAGAAGACAAAAGCTCTCATGTTGTTCTTGGCCGAATAGGAGAAAGAAAAAGAAGGAAAAAGAGCTTTGAGGAAATCGGCTATGGTGGTTTGATAGACTAAGGTATGTTTGATGATGTTCCATGAGATGCATGCATGTTTTAGTAGTTAGCTTGAGTTCTAAATAGCCCATGGTTCAAATCTTTACTATGTCATGGAGATGATATTCGGCCAAGGTGGATTGGTGTTGATATCATTTGCATGCTAAAAGTGAAGCTTTGTAATGGTGCATGTGATGGTGGATTGATGATTCTTGAATCTTCTTTTTAGCATTTTTGAGTGAGACATTAAGTTCTTTGTTTAACCATGGCCAAAAATTGAAATGGTATGGTGTTGTGATGCAATCGGCCCCAACATAGACATGTATGTTCGGCCACATGAATAAGTACATAAGTTATGTGTATGTTCGGCCATAGGTAGCCTATTGATGGCTTTAGCTTGACTTAGAAAATTCGGCTAAGGGGAAATATTAGCTAGTATGTTGAATTCGATTCGTGATTTCGTACATATGTGACTCTAGTGTCTAATGTATATATGGGCTAAGTACCTTGAGCTTCTCTTTTGATGTTCGAATGAATTGTATTAAATTGCTTGATGTGATTAAAAATGCGTATGACCATTGTGTATTTGAGCTAAAAGGTGGCCATATGACCTATCAAACTCCTTGTCATATTCGGCCATAAGCTAGCAAAATGAGACTTTAATGAGTTAAATTTGTTTGAATTAAGCTCAAGAGCAAAGGGGAACTAAATCCGATAAAGGGAAGGAAAAAGTGGTCGAATAGCCGTCGAAACCGTTCGACAACATCCGAGGTAAGTTCTTGAGTAATAGAGCTTAAATTATGATTTGATTAGATCATGTTTTAAGCAAATCAAAATCATGCTCCTTGTGTGTGGCTATTGAGCCGAAATTGTAAGAGTGATAAGTGTCTTGTGTTTGAGTTTTGCTAATGAAAATGAAATACGAATGTGTCATGATTTATTGTTAAATGTGCATGGTTATTCGAATGAAGTCCGGGCTAAGTCCCGAAGGCTTTGTGCTAAGTGACCATATCCGGACTAAGATCCGAAGGCATTTGTGCGAGATACTAATTCCGGGCTAAGCCCGAAGGCATTTGTGCGAGTTACTAAATCCGGGTTAAGTCCCGAAGGCATTTGTGCGAGTTACTATAACCGGGCTATGACCCGAAGGCATTTGAACTAGTAGCTATATCCGGTTAAATTCCGAAGGTACGTGATTTGGGAATGAACGATCTTGTTGTAAAAATTTCAGTTAATACGCTTGTAACATCCCAACATTGAGGTATGTTTCGTATGTGCTTTGAATTAGTTGATCCCTTACAAATAAGTATTCGCTCAGTTGATAAATGAGCTACCGGCCTTTGGCTAAGTTGATCTGTGTATGAATATAAGGGTTGGTAATGTGAAGTAAGTATGATACTGAAAATTTGTGCATATGAAATTATCTGTTTAGCTACATGAATGCTATACTTTTGTTGTGCTGGAATCCCTTGCTCAAAACTTACTAAGCATAAATTGCTTACTCCGTTTCTTTGTTTCTCTGTTTTATAGATTTTGGCTCGTCAGCTATCGGACTCGGGATTTTTGGAAGTCAAAGTCTCCCACACTATCAAAGCCCCCTTTTGGTACAATTTTGGTTGAACTTCGAAATGGCATGTATAGGACTACCCTTTTTGTTGTGGGTCATGGACCCTTTGGATTTGTATAATTTTGGATAGCCATGCGAAAATGGCTTATATATGTTTGAGCATAATGTTATACTCATTTGGTATGGATATGCTTAACAAGGATTGGCCATGGGAATGGTTAATCACTATCATAATTTGTGCTATTTATGCTAAAAGGGCTAGTTGAATCATGGAAACTATGAAATAGGTAAAGTCTACCTTAAAGGCAGATGCTGACAGCAGCAGTGATGTAGATTTGGAAAATCACTAAAAATAGTAGGAATGGAATTAAATAGTGAATAAATAATGTAAACGAACCTTGATGAATCTATTTTCATAGGAAAGTAACGAAACGATCATATGGACAGTATGTTAAGAGATATTCAGGTTCTCGTGAGACAGGGCCAGAACGGTTTCTGGATTCCCTGTTCCGACTTTGGAAATTCATTATAAATTAACCAGAGATAATTAGAAGTCATGCGATATATGAATAGATTCCTTTTGAGTCTAGTTTCTATAGAAACAAACGGCATCAGTATTGAAGCCCTGTACAGGGAAATATCCAAGTCGTAATGCGCAAAGGTCAGTGTAGTCGATCCCTGTAACATGGGAGAATTTGACTAATAAACTGTACTAATTGGCCCGATCAAAAATTCTAGAAAAAAATTTGTAGATGCATATATGAGTCTCGTTTGAGGGAAAAATCACAAAGCTGATTTCGAGTTGTGAAACTCAAGATATGATTTTTAAGGTGACAGTGACACAGTTAGCCAGCTTGCCTGGAAAATTTAAAATGGATTGTGCAAAGAAGTGATTTAAGTCTGCAAACCCCTCGTGTCCGACTCCAGCGACGGACTCGGGTACGGGGTGTTACAATTTTATTGGTATCAGAGCTACGGTTTAGTCGATTCTAGGACTACCGTAATACGTTTGGGTCTAGCTATACATGGCATTTTGTGATTATTTGATAGTGTGGTGATTTTTGACAATTGAAAATGTGTTCATTTATAGTAATGGATCCCGATCCCGACCGAGCGGTAGCTGATGATCTTGAGAGTGTAGCGCCTGCTCCCGCGCAAGGGACAGCGCCGGCGGACTCTCAACCTAATACTAGTAACCCGAATGATGAAGCTAGACAAGCTTTCTATATCGTAATGAATAATTGGTTCAACCAATACATTCGAACTAATACGGCTGTTCCACAACCTCCATTCCCGACTAATGCCACCCCCGCACCTACAATACCTCCGGTAACTGACCAAATAAGGTCAAATAAGCCCCCAGTTGACAGAATCCGAAAACATGGGGCTACTGAATTTAAAGCTACGGATAGCGACGATGCCGAGCAAGCTGAATTTTGGTTGGACAACACTATCCGGGTACTCGATGAGCTATCTTGTACACCCGATGAATGCCTAAAGTGTACTATCTCCTTGCTACGCGATTCTGCCTACTATTGGTGGAGTACTCTGACTTCTGTTGTGCCCCGAGAGCAAGTAACTTGGAAGTTTTTCCAAACTGAGTTTCGGAAAAAGTATATCAGTCAGAGATTTGTTGATCAAAAACGGAAGGAATTTCTTGAGCTTAAGCAAGGTTCTATGTCAGTTACTGATTACGAGCGAAAATTTGTTAGACTTAGTAGATACGCTCGGGAATGTGTTTCGTCCGAGGCTATCATGTGTAAACGCTTCGAGGATGGGCTGAATGAAGATATAAAAATGTTCGTTGGCATTCTTGAAATACGAGAGTTCGTAGTACTTGTCGAGCGAGCTTGTAAAGTCGAAGAGCATAGAAAAGAAAAACAAAAAGTTGATGTGGGAACTGGAGAGTTTCGTAAAAGATCCTCGGGAAAGTCTCTTCAATAGGCATCGAAGAAATTTCGAGATGATGTGGGCCGGTCTAGAGGCACTTCGGGCCTTTTTAGACGAGATCGTGATCGACCCCCTGTGGGTACACGAGGCACTTCGGTCGCTAGTGTTGGAAATGAACGTCGAGACAGAACGGAGTGTCAGCATTGTGGTAAATGGCATTTGGGGAGCTGTAGGTTCCATGACCGCTCCTGCTATAAGTGTGAATCAGCTGACCACTTCATTAAGGATTGCCCGAGGTTGTCTGAACAGAATATAAATCAAAGCGAGAAACCGGGTGCTACCACTGTTCGAGGTAGACCATCTAGAAATATGGACAATGCTAGGGGTGGTCAGAGAGGATCTAGAGATGCTACGACCAGATCCGAGGCTCGCGCTCCTGCTAGGGCTTATGCTATACGCGCACGCGAGGATGCTTCCTCGCCAGATGTTATTGCCGGTACTTTTACTCTCTTTGATACTAATGTGATTGCTTTGATTGACCCTGGTTCTACTCATTCTTATATATATGCGAAACCTTAGCATCCAGTAAGACTTTACCTATTGAGTCTACTGAGTTCGTAATTCAGATGTCAAATCCCTTGGGTCGTTACGTGCTTGTCGACAAAGTGTGTAAGAAATGTCCCCTAGTAATTCGAGATTCTTGTTTTCCGGCGGACTTGATGCTTTTGCCGTTTGATGAATTTGATGTTATTCTTGGTTTCGATTGGTTGACCGCGCATGATGCGGTTGTGAATTGCAAAAGCAAGACTATTGATTTGAGGTGCGCAAATAACGAGATAATCCGAGTTGAGTCTACGGACTTAAGGGGTTGCCAGCTGTAATATCAGCAATGTTGGCCCAGAAATATGGAAGAAAAGGGTGCGAAGCATACCTTGCGTATGTACTTGATGACAAAGAATTAGAAAAGAAACCCGAATCTGTGCCGGTGGTTTGTGAACACCCGGATGTTTTTCCTGAAGAATTACCGGGTTTACCACCTGTTCGGGAGGTAGAGTTTAGTATTGAGCTTGTACCTGGAAGCCTCCAAGAAATATTACCGAAGTTCAGAGCTTCCTGGGGCTCGCCGGTTATTACCGACGATTTGTAAAAGGTTTCTCGATGATAGCCACACCAATGACGAAGCTACTTCAAAAGGATGTTAAGTTCGAATGGACGGAGAAATGTCAGAAAAGTTTCGATCAACTGAAAACTTATTTGACTGAAGCTCCAATTTTAGTGCAACCCGAATCAGGCAAAGAGTTTATCATTTATAGTGACGCATCCCTACTTGGGTTGGGTTGCGTATTGATGCAAGAAGGTCAAGTTGTGGCCTATGCGTCGAGACAATTGAAGCCACACGAGAGAAATTATCCGACCCATGATCTCGAACTAGCTGCCATCGTATTTGCTTTGAAAATATGGCGACATTATTTGTTTGGTGAGAAGTGCCATGTATTTTCGGATCACAAAAGTCTCAAATATTTGATGACCCAGCGAGACTTGAATCTGCGACAAAGGCGTTGGCTTGAGTTGTTGAAAGATTATGAGCTTGTCATTGATTACCACCCGGGAAAGGCTAATGTGGTTGCGGACGCCTTAAGCCAGAAATCACTGTTTGCTTTACGAGCAATGAATGTACACTTGTCTGTTCTACCCGACAATGTGTTAGTAGCTGAATTAAAAGCCAAACCATTATTGATTCATCAAATTCGTAAAGCTCAGAAAGTCGATGATGAATTGGTTGCAAAACAGGCTGAGTGTGTTCCGAACAAGGAATCGGAGTTTCAAATTGATGATGATGATTGTTTGAGGTTCAGAAGTCGTTTGTGTGTTCCAAGGAATTCGGAACTCATTTCGATGATTCTGAACGAAGCCCATTGTAGCCGAATGTCAATTCACCCGGGGAGTACGAAAATGTACAACGATTTGAAACATCGGTTTTGGTGGCATGGTATGAAACGAGACATCTCCGACTTTGTTTCGAGATGTTTAATATGTCAACAAGTGAAAGCAGAACATCAAGTGCCTTCAGGATTACTTCAGCCGATCATGGTACCTGAATGGAAATGGGATCGAGTCACGATGGATTTCGTATCTGGGTTGCCAGTATCGGCAAGTAAGAAAGATGCGATTTGGGTTGTTGTGGATAGACTGACTAAGTCGGCTCACTTTATCCCCGTACGTACGGATTTTTCATTGGATAAACTAGCTGAATTGTATGTTTCTCAGATTGTGAGATTACACGGGGTATCGATTTCTGTTGTGTCGGATAGAGATCCGAGGTTCACCTCGCGATTTTGGAAGAAATTTCAAGAAGCTTTGGGTACCAAGCTGCATTTTAGCACCGCTTTTCATCCACAAACCGATGGTCAATCCGAGCGGATAATTCAGACACTTGAGGATATGTTGAGATGTTGCATCCTCGAGTTCAGCGGTTCATGGGAACGGTATTTACCTTTGATTGAATTCGCTTACAACAACAGTTTTCAATCAAGTATTAAGATGGCACCTTACGAGGCTTTGTACGGTCGTAAATGCCGTACACCATTGTTTTGGACCGAGCTCGGTGATAGTAAAATTTTCGAAGTTGATTTGATTAAAGATGCTGAACAGAAAGTAAAGGTAATCCGTGAAAGTCTGAAGGCAGCCACAGATCGTCAGAAATCGTATGCGGATTTGAAACGAAAAGACGTTGAATATCAGGTGGGAGATAAAGTGTTTCTTAAAGTTTCGCCTTGGAAAAAGATACTCAGATTTGGCCGTAAGGGCAAGTTGAGCCCGAGATTCATTAGGCCGTACGAAATCTCCGAACGAGTTGGTCCGGTTGCGTATAGATTGATTTTGCCCCCTGAACTTGAAAAGATTCACGACGTCTTTCATGTTTCGATGCTTCGACGTTATAGATCCGATCCGTCACATGTGATTAATCCCTCAGAAGTTGAAATTCAATCTGACTTGAGTTATGAAGAAGAACCGATTCGTATCTTAGCTCGTGAAGTGAAAGAGTTGCGAAACAAAAGGGTTCCGTTAGTTAAGGTGTTATGGCTCAAACACGAGATCGAGGAAGCTACTTGGGAAACCGAGAGCTCGATGAAAGAACGATACCCAAACCTATTTACCGGTAAGATTTTCGGGGACGAAATTTCTTAAGTGGGGGAGAGTTGTGACAGCCCTAAAGTGACCCTAGTCGGAAAGCGGTCTCGGGACCGCTAGACCGAGTCACCAAATTATTTGAATGTGATAATTATTGCCTAAAATATGTGAATATAAATGTGTGAAAGTTTTAAGCTTCGATTTAGTTAATTGCATGTGAATTTAGTTGATAGGACTTATGTGAGAAAATTTAGAAATGTGCTAGGCAAATGCAAGTGGCCTAATAGTGCATGTAATCAAAGGGGTGGACTTGCATGTCAATTTCCCCCCATTTAAGTACTAGTGGCCGGCCATGACAAGGGATGATGGGCAAAACATGTCATGAAACATGTTGTGTTAATGGAAAAATAAAATAAGAAGCATGGGCAAAACATGTCATGAAACATGTTGTGTTAATGGAAGAATAAAATAAGAAGCATGGGCAATAAACTAATAAGAAATTGAAGGAAGAAAACAAAGAGAAAAAATGTGTTCATCATTCTCATGCATGACCAAAAAAAAAAAAGAAGAGAAAAGCTCTCATGTTGTTCTTGGCCGAATAGGAGAAAGAAAAAGAAGGAAAAAGAGCTTTGAGGAAATCGGCTATGGTGGTTTGATAGACTAAGGTATGTTTGATGATGTTCCATGAGATGCATGCATGTTTTAGTAGTTAGCTTGAGTTCTAAATAGCCCATGGTTCAAATCTTTACTATGTCATGGAGATGATATTCGGCCAAGGTGGATTGGTGTTGATATCATTTGCATGCTAAAAGTAAAGCTTTGTAATGGTGCATGTGATGGTGGATTGATGATTCTTGAATCTTCTTTTTAGCATTTTTGAGTGAGACATTAAGTTCTTTGTTTAACCATGGCCAAAAATTGAAATGGTATGGTGTTGTGATGCAATCGGCCCCAACATAGACATGTATGTTCGGCCACATGAATAAGTACATAAGTTATGTGTATGTTCGGCCATAGGTAGCCTATTGATGGCTTTAGCTTGACTTAGAAAATTCGGCTAAGGGGAAATATTAGCTAGTATGTTGAATTCGATTCGTGATTTCGTACATATGTGACTCTAGTGTCTAATGTATATATGGGCTAAGTACCTTGAGCTTCTCTTTTGATGTTCGAATGAATTGTATTAAATTGCTTGATGTGATTAAAAATGCGTATGACCATTGTGTATTTGAGCTAAAAGGTGGCCATATGACCTATCAAACTCCTTGTCATATTCGGCCATAAGCTAGCAAAATGAGACTTTAATGAGTTAAATTTGTTTGAATTAAGCTCAAGAGCAAAGGGGAACTAAATCCGATAAAGGGAAGGAAAAAGTGGTCGAATAGCCGTCGAAACCGTTCGACAACATCCGAGGTAAGTTCTTGAGTAATAGAGCTTAAATTATGATTTGATTAGATCATGTTTTAAGCAAATCAAAATCATGCTCCTTGTGTGTGGCTATTGAGCCGAAATTGCAAGAGTGATAAGTGTCTTGTGTTTGAGTTTTGCTAATGAAAATGAAATACGAATGTGTCATGATTTATTGTTAAATGTGCATGGTTATTCGAATGAAGTCCGGGCTAAGTCCCGAAGGCTTTGTGCTAAGTGACCATATCCGGACTAAGATCCGAAGGCATTTGTGCGAGATACTAATTCCGGGCTAAGCCCGAAGGCATTTGTGCGAGTTACTAAATCCGGGTTAAGTCCCGAAGGCATTTGTGCGAGTTACTATAACCGGGCTATGACCCGAAGGCATTTGAACTAGTAGCTATATCCGGTTAAATTCCGAAGGTACGTGATTTGGGAATGAACGATCTTGCTGTAAAAATTTCAGTTAATACGCTTGTAACATCCCAACATTGAGGTATGTTTCGTATGTGCTTTGAATTAGTTGAGCCCTTACAAATAAGTATTCGCTCAGTTGATAAATGAGCTACCGGCCTTTGGCTAAGTTGATCTTTGTGTATGAATATAAGGGTTGGTAATGTGAAGTAAGTATGATACTGAAAATTTGTGCATATGAAATTATCTGTTTAGCTACATGAATGCTATACTTTTGTTGTGTTGGAATCCCTTGCTCAAAACTTACTAAGCATAAATTGCTTACTCCGTTTCTTTGTTTCTCTGTTTTATAGATTTTGGCTCGTCAGCTATTGTACTCGGGATTTTTGGAAGTCGAAGTCTCCCACACTATCAAAGCCCCCTTTTGGTACAATTTTGGTTGAACTTCGAAATGGCATGTATAGGACTACCCTTTTTGTTGTGGGTCATGGACCCTTTGGATTTGTATAATTTTGGATAGCCATGCGAAAATGGCTTATATATGTTTGAGCATAATGTTATACTCATTTGGTATGGATATGCTTAACAAGGATTGGCCATGGGAATGGTTAATCACTATCATAATTTGTGCTATTTATGCTAAAAGGGCTAGTTGAATCATGGAAACTATGAAATAGGTAAAGTCTACCTTAAAGGCAGATGCTGACAGCAGCAGTGATGTAGATTTGGAAAATCACTAAAAATAGTAGAAATGGAATTAAATAGTGAATAAATTATGAAAACGAACCTTGATGAATCTATTTTCATAGGAAAGTAACGAAACGTTCATATGAACAGTATATTATGAGATGCTAAAGTTTTCGTGAGACAGGGTCAGAACGGTTTCTGGATTCCCTGTTCTGATTTTGGAAATTCATTATAAATTAACTAGAGATAATTAGAAGTCATGCCATATATGAATAGATTCCTTTTTGAGTCTAGTTTCTATAGAAATAAACGGAATCAGTATTGAAGCCCTGTACAGGGAGATATCTAAGTCGTAATGCGCAAAGGTCAGTGTAGTCAATCTCTGTAACATGGGAGACTTTGACTAATAAACTGTACGAATTGGCCCGACCAAAAATTCTAGAAAAAAATTTGTAGATGAATATATGAGTCTAGTTTCAGGGAAAAATCACGAAGCTGATTTTCGAGTTGTGAAACTCAAGATATGATTTTTAAGGTGACAGTGACACAGTTAGCCAGCTTGCCTGGAAAATTTAAAATGGATTGTGCAAAGAAGTGATTTAAGTCTGCAAACCCCTCGTGTCCGACTCCGGCGACGGACTCGGGTACGGGGTGTTACACCCAATTACTGAAGTGGATGAAATTTCAAACACAATTAACTTACCACTTTGCTATTTCAGATCTAATGATTTCGAAACGTCTTGTGAGCACTCGCACGCTCACAAGCCCACGAAATGCCAGAATTTCGGCATTTCGGCTTTTGCCGAATTGAACTATGAGAGGTGTTCGATACACACCTGATTTAGAACGGTACGTTGGTGAGATCCACTCACACGAACTGCCTACAATTGGATTACTACCACGTCAATCTAAATATCGAAAACAAACTATGTTTTTAACCCCTTACCATATTCGGCCAACACAGCCTTAGATCCCAGAGTTCTTTACCTTTTGCCGAAATATGGGTTAGTTCTGAAGAGCCAACTTAATTAGTCTTCAATCCCTTTGTTGTACGTCCCCTTGCTCACGCTAACGCTTACACAACCAAATCGAAAGAGTCACAAAACCCTTAGTCCAAAACGCTAGCCACCCATAAGGGTTTCGGCTTTTCTTAATTCCCGAAATAAAGAAATAGTTTCGAAAACTTACCACCAGTTCCTTCAGCCAACGATTTCACTTTAGTTCTTATTCACTTTTGATGTAGATCTAACCCTCAACCCCTAGCAGAAGCAGCCCTTTTCTGGTCTAAAGATTCGGCTATGCCCCTAAAACTATGGGGTTTTCGGCTTCTGGAAACAGTGAAAAAGATGAGATATAAGAGTTTTGTAGAGGCTTTGTCGACAGAACTTTAGGGTTTTAGAGGAAGAAAGAATCGACCACGAGATGGAGAAGAATAAGATATTTAGCTAGGAGAAATCACCACAGAAGAAATAGAGGCTTTCAGGATTTCGGCATTTGTGTATAAGGCTTAGGAACAAATGATTAGATAGTGGAGATGAGAAGAATAGTAGAAAGATTCGGCTATAGAGAAAAAGAAGAAGAAGAGGAAATAGATGAAGAGAGGAGAAAAGAAGAAGAGAAAAGAATTGTTAGAGACGGCACCCCATACACAAAAAGAAAATAAATCCTAAAAGCCAAAGATATATGGCACTTATTAGCTATGGCAAAATGAGTGTAAATCGGCATAGGTATTCTTCCTAAATTCCAATTCCCCGAATTGCTCCTTGATTTTTGGCCACATTCAATGTTTGAATTCCATTCAAACTCTAGACCGATCAGCCCACCATTTGCACCGCCTCAACATGCTGCCAAGAGTCCTGATCTGACCCCAACCTTCCCCACGCATGCAGCAAAAATCCCAACCTTGTATGCGCGAGATGTAGCTTAAACCCCAGACCTTCGTACGCCTTGCACCTTTGCGCCTTTGCCCGAGCTGCTGGCCACTACACCACGTTTTCTCCCTTATTAATATATGCTTACAATTAATTATAAACCTTACCTACTTCAGTTCTGGCCCACTTTAAAAATAAAATGGAATTCGCCCACGTAAGGACTCGAACCTTCGCCCTCTCTGCATGCCCAACACGTTGCTGCCACTGCGCCACAGGCGCTCCTTGTAGCATAACTCGGTCGCAACTATTCTTAAACCTTACTTTAGTGCGACCTGGCTTCTAAAATAAAAACAAGCCTTTATGTGCACCACTCCTCAAACCTAGGCACTATACCACACTCCCAGCTGCCACTGGACCGAGCTTCCCTTTGTGTTACCTTTTAACCCCAACTATATATAAGGCTTCCCTGCGTCGTTCCCTGATATTTAGAAAAAATAAAACACTTTTGCACATGCTGGGAGTCAAACCTCAGCTCTCCTTCCTACTACCTAGCATGCTAACCACTGGGCCAGGTACGCTTCTTCATGCCCATTCTTGCCCAATTTATTTTATAAGCCTTATGCCCAGATTCCCTCTATGAGGCAAAAATTAAAACAATTTTTTTTCCTAGAGTTTAAACCCCAAAAATACTTTTATAAATATATATGTATTTTTTTCTTTCCTATCTAATAATAATTATAATAATAATAAAAATTTTATAAATAATAAAAATTTCAAATATCACTAATACAGTAAATAATAATTTTCATAAAAAATTTTCAAACATACATACAATATTATTTTTCTAATAATAGTAATTTTATCTCATAATTCTAATTAAAATTTCATAAAAATTTAAAATATTCGTAATAATAAATATAGTAAAAAAATTTCTAGTAGTAATTTAATTCAATTTTTTTCTTAAACGATAATATTTAAAACTTCTTAATTATTCAGGTTTTCTTTTATCCGAATCCCAGACTCAAAACTCAACTCTCCTAGGCCCCAAAAATCGGGGCGTTACAGATTGTAAGGTAAACTCATAGTGTTTTGATATGTAAATTTAACTATCTTGTTATTATATCATTGTTTGTTAGTTAGGTGAATATATGTTTGAGAAATTTCATTTATTATTATTGGATATCAATTATTACAAATGAGTAAATATGAGAATGAATAGTTGATGATAGCATTTTTGTGATTACACACTATTGATATGAATGTATTGGAGTTATTGTAAATATACAAAAATGATAAAGTGCTTTCGAATGATGAATGTGTATAAAAGTAATGAATTTATGCTTAATGCCCGGTTGAACGTAGTAAACGCTTAGGATACGATTGGCATGCCTATAGGGTTAGTATGCGCGCTTGTATGGGATTGTACTTTGGTGCCTCTATTACATTTCAATGTCTCTGTTTGCACTTTGATGCCTATGATTGCACGAATTGTGTCTTTGTCTGCACTTCGGTCCCTCTGTTATGCATCTACGATGCTTCTGGTGTGGTGTAGTTACCCGAGTATCCAAGTCAAGTTACTAGTTCATATGCCTATGAAATAATCGAATTACAATGCTTATATATTATGGCATATTTATAGTATTGGTAAGTGAAAAATATTATAATGATTTCCTTAGTTACATGTAATACCCCAAACCTGGCCTGGACGTTATGGTTGAATCTGGCGATGTCACATTAAAGTGTTTTTTTGTAAGTGTGATGTTTGATGAAAACCCATTCTCTATTTAACCTCCTTGTGTGATCTTAAAGACGTTCGTTCAATTCAAAATGTGAGTTGTTTATCAAAAATTTAATCATATTAAAACGTCATTAGTATATTTGTATTTTAAAACATTATTTCTTACGGAAGCTCTTAAAACATGTTGCATATTCGTGGTGTTTTTGAAAAATAGTTATCTATTTGAAAACCCGCGTCTTTCCCTAGCTACCAGTTATAAATCAAAACAAATAAAAACCCAAATTAAATTAAAAATCCATAAAGGCCTTATTACAGTAAAAATACCCAAAATAAAATTACTTAAACTTTAAAAATCAAATGTGAAAGTATGTAAGGTTGTGTGGCCACCTTTGAGTCCCTCGCAGCAACCGATCTGCCTAAGACTAGGGATTACCTGCACAGATAAATAGATGGGTGAGTTTATGAAAACTCAGTGTGTAATCCCATATCAAATAACAAAACAGTAAGCATATACAGTCTGGCCCTAAACCCATTTCGATAATGGGTCAGTTTCAGTTAGGGCCTTTGTAACACCCTAAACCCGGCCCAGACGTTATGGCCAGATCCAGCATGTCACATTGAAGTGTTTTATCGAAAACCTTGTTTTCATTGAAAACCCCTCTTTAAAATAAAAACCTTGAGTAAAATCCCAGCTTGCATTTGTTGCTTTCAAAGCGAGGTGTATTTTTAAAAAAAACTATTCCTTCTTGTATGATAATAATTACTTTGTAAAATCTCTTTTCAGTTGCGGAAGCTTTATTTAAAGCAGATGATCTATGAAAACTTGTCATTTAAAAATTGAGTTACGGAAACGTAGTATTTAAAAACAGTTATGGTTTTAAGAAAACCATGTTCTACTTCTAGCAAATATAAAGCATAATAATAAATATAATCCTAGTTAGAATAATAACTAGAGGAAAGGCCTTATTACATTCTGGACTGAAATAACTTTAAATACTAGAAATTATAGGCTTAAGAAAAGAAGTCCAAGTCGTCTTGCTAGCTGGCCACCTCGGAGTCCCTCCAACCGTCAAACCATCTACTGAGGATCACCTGAGAAAAATAAAAGAGGGGTGTGTAATATCCCGAATCAGGGCCTAATCGGAATAGTGGTTTTGTAACCACAAATCTGAGATAAAAATAATTATTTTATAATTATTTTGATGATTATGATATGATTGCATGATTGTGTGAAAATTTCGTGATGAAATTCTATGCCTAAAGTGCTTAAATTGAAAGTAGGGACTAAATCGAATAAGTTGCAAAATTTGCATTCTAGAAATTTTTAGTATGAAATTGCTTTGAAATATTTATTAGGAGGTCTTAAATAGAAATTTTACCAATTTTAAGTTCATGGACAAATTTAGGACATGGAAGGAATTTTTGGAAAGTTTAGTAGTAAGGGTATTTTGGTCATTTTGATATTAAATGAAATAAAATGGGAAAAATAACACAAAATAGTCATCTTCCCCATTTAGTTGCTGCCGAAACTTCACTCTCACCATAGCTAGGGTTTCTTCAACTTTCAAGCTCCATAGTAAGTGATTCTAAGCCCCGTTTTTAATGATTTTTACGTTTTTGAGATCCCGGTAGCTCGATTAAGCTTATGCTAACAATAATTCAACCTAGGGTTCATATTTGGAAAAATACCCATAGGTGAAATTTGTGTATTTTGATGTTTTATGATAGAATATGGGGTTTTAAATTATGTTAGACAACTTGTGCTACTCGGTTTTGAGCGAAAACGAGTAAAAGGGCTTAATCGGTAAAAATACCTAATAGTCATAAGTACATGTTAGAGTGAGAATTTGATGTTGCCATAGAAGAGAAAAGTGATCAGCATGTTGTAAAACATAAGAATAAGGAATAAAGTTTAATCCTGAGCTTAGGGGCAAAAATGTAAATATGCAAAAGTTTAGGGGCAAAATTGTAATTTTGCCAAAATTTGAGTTAAGGATTAATTTGATAATGTGAGTATTAAATGAGCTAAATGTGTTATTTTAGATCAAGAAAGACATGGAATCGACCTCAATCGAGGAAAAGAAAAGATTGTGGACTAAATTGCAAAATCCTTATATTTTGGTACCAAGGTAAGTTCATGTGTAAATAATGTAGCATAATTGTTATTTTTAAGTTATTGATATTAATTATATGATATGCTGATTTTTTTTATCGTGAAATATTATGCTTTGTGGTTAATGTTGAGTAATATGCAAATTATGTTTACTACTTGATAAATATGAATTGCTACCGAGTATCGGTTCTGATATTCCATGGAAGACGGCAATGTGAGATCGAGGAAAAAATCCCGTTTGAACCTTAGGAATAGATTAGGATACAAGTGACATGTCACTAGGATGGTTGAGCATCCGAACTCGTTGAGTTGAGTCCGAGTTCACTTATGGATGCGAATGTCCGAACTCGTTGAGTTGAGTCCGAGTTCGTGAAATGTAACTAGGCATCCGAGCTCGTTGAGTTGAGTCCGAGTTCACTTATGGATGCGAACGCCCGAGATCGTTGAGTTGAGTCCGAGTTCGCTTATGGGCGGGTTACATGATTGCTTGATTGTATATATGGCACTTATGTGCAAGTTATCCATGTATCCGAATTATATTCCGATGTGTTCAACGGTCAAAATTCTACTCAAATGGAGGAATACTCGAGATGAAAGGGACGTATTGGTAAGTGTTGTGAAATGAATACTTTGAACAAGTATGTACTTAACCCTCGGGTTGAAAACTCGATATAACAACAATATGGTAAGATGATAAATGAAAATGTGATATGAATGTCTTGGTGATGATTATGCAAATGATGTTTTATATTTGCGTATATAGTTGTGTTACTTGCTATTTGCATGTGAGCTTACTAAGCATTTATGCTTACTCCCTCCTTCTTACTCATTGTAGTTTTGGACAAGCCAGCTCAGGAGTCGGGATAGGTCGAAGGCTTAGTCACACTATTCGGAAGACTTTTGGTAAATGGCTTATAAATTTAAGTATGGCATGTATAGCAATATACCTATTTTGTGTAAATGATCTTATGGTATGGTTGTGAAATGGTTGAGGAAATGCTTGATAATGATAAATTTTGAAAATGGTTAGTTTAGATTATGTTTGATGTTAAGGAAAACTATTAAGATACTTAGTGCATAAAAACTCATAAAAAGGATGAAATTTACCATAAACAGAATACCGCAGCAACACTAACGCGAGTTTGAAAATTTACTAAAAATCATATAAATTGAATTTGGTGATGAACTACATATAAAATTGAAGCTTATTATGTCTAGTTTCACATGAAACAAATGAAACAAGTAAAGGAATTATATGTTAGAAGATATTTGAATTTTAGTGAAACAGAGTCATAGCAGTTTCTGAATCCCATGTTCCTAGTTTAGAAATTCACCATAAATTTTAAAGATATAATTAGGTGGTTTATTTTATATCCTTAGAATCCTTATTGAGTCTAGTTTTAGTAGAAACAAATCTCATAGTCATATGAATTTTTTACAGATAGAAATGTGGTTCGTAGTAAACAGAGGTCAGACCAGTCGAGTCCTGAAACAAGGGTAACTTTAACTAATAAACTGTACTAATTGGCCCAACAAAAAATTCTAGAAAAAAATTAGTAGATAGGTATATGAGTCTAGATTTAGGTAAAATTTACGGATCTTAATTTTGAGTTTCTTAACTCGAGATATGATTTTTCTTGTGACTGTGACGCAAGTAGCTTAAAAGCTGTGAATGTAGAAACAAATAATCCAAAGTTCTAAAAATGTTAAACTAAGCTTAGTAACACCTCATACTCGACTCCGGCGACGGTCTCGGGCGTGGGGGCGTTACATTTAGTGGTATCAGAGCAGGTTTAGTCGGTTCTCGGACTACGTGTTGTATGTACGGATTTTGCTATACATGCCATATGTATAAATTGTGATAGTGTGACGACTTCTGACCTTTTTAAATGATTTTTTATAGTAAATGGATCCCGATCCAGCTGTGGCAGATGAAGTAGAGAGTAATTCAGATTCTTGAAGACATGCTCAGATGTTGTGTATTGAATTTCAAGTTGGTGATAAAGTATTTTTAAAGGTGTCTCCGTGGGAGAAAGTCCTTAGATTTGGACGGAAGGGCAAATTAAGTCCGCGTTATATTGGGCCGTATGAAGTAATTGAAAAAGTTGGACCGGTAGCATATCTGCTAGCATTACCACCTAAATTAGAGAAGATTCATCATGTGTTCCACGTATCTATGTTACGTCGGTATCGTTCGGATCCTTCACATGTAGTTTCACCGACAGAAATTGAACTACAATCAGATATGACCTACGAAGAAGAACCGATTAAGATTTTAGCTCGAGGGGTCAAACAACTAAGGAATAAAAATGTTGCACTTGTGAAGGTGTTGTGGCAAAGGCATGGAGTAGAAGAAGCTACATGGGAATCCGAAGAAACTATGAGAAATCAATACCCACATCTGTTTACAGGTAAGATTTTCGAGGACGAAAATCCTTAAAGGGGGGAGAGTTGTAATATCCCGAATCAGGGCCTAATCGGAATAGTGGTTTTGTAACCACAAATCTGAGATAGAAATAATTATTTTATAATTATTTTGATGATTATGATATGATTGCATGATTGTGTGAAAATTTCGTGATGAAATTCTATGCCTAAAGTGCTTAAATTGAAAGTAGGGACTAAATCGAATAAGTTACAAAATTTGCATTCTAGAAATTTTTAGTATGAAATTGCTTTGAAATATTTATTAGGAGGTCTTAAATAGAAATTTTACCAATTTTAAGTTCATGGACAAATTTAGGACATGGAAGGAATTTTTGGAAAGTTTAGTAGTAAGGGTATTTTGGTCATTTTGATATTAAATGAAATAAAATGGGAAAAATAACACAAAATAGTCATCTTCCCCATTTAGTTGCTGCCGAAACTTCACTCTCACCATAGCTAGGGTTTCTTCAACTTTCAAGCTCCATAGTAAGTGATTCTAAGCCCCGTTTTTAATGATTTTTACGTTTTTGAGATCCCGGTAGCTCGATTAAGCTTATGCTAACAATAATTCAACCTAGGGTTCATATTTGGAAAAATACCCATAGGTGAAATTTGTTTATTTTGATATTTTATGATAGAATATGGGGTTTTAAATTATGTTAGACAACTTGTGCTACACGGTTTTGAGCGAAAACGAGTAAAAGGGCTTAATCGGTAAAAATACCTAATAGTCATAAGTACATGTTAGAGTGAGAATTTGATGTTGCCATAGAAGAGAAAAGTGATCAGCATGTTGTAAAACATAAGAATAAGGAATAAAGTTTAATCCCGAGCTTAGGGGCAAAAATGTAAATATGCAAAAGTTTAGGGGCAAAATTGTAATTTTGCCAAAATTTGAGTTAAGGATTAATTTGATAATGTGAGTATTAAATGAGCTAAATGTGTTATTTTAGATCAAGAAAGACGTGGAATCGACCTCAATCGAGGAAAAGAAAAGATTGTGGACTAAATTGCAAAATCCTTGTATTTTGGTACCAAGGTAAGTTCATGTGTAAATAATCTAGCATAATTGTTATTTTTAAGTTATTGATTTTAATTATATGATATGCTGATTTTTTTTATCGTGAAATATTATGCTTTGTGGTTAATGTTGAGTAATATGCAAATTATGTTTACTACTTGATAAATATGAATTGCTACCGAGTATCGGTTCTGATATTCCATAGAAGACGGCAATGTGAGATCGAGGAAAAAATCCCGTTTGAACCTTAGGAATAGATTAGGATACAAGTGACATGTCACTAGGATGGTTGAGCATTCGAACTCGTTGAGTTGAGTCCGAGTTCACTTATGGATGCGAATGTCCGAACTCGTTGAGTTGAGTCCGAGTTCGTGAAATGTAACTAGGCATCCGAGCTCGTTGAGTTGAGTCCGAGTTCACTTATGGATGCGAACGCCCGAGCTCGTTGAGTTGAGTCCGAGTTCGCTTATGGGCGGGTTACATGATTGCTTGATTGTATATATGGCACTTATGTGCAAGTTATCCATGTATCCGAATTATATTCCGATGTGTTCAACGGGTAAAATTCTACTCAAATGGAGGAATACTCGAGATGAAAGGGACGTATTGGTGAGTGTTGTGAAATGAATACTTTGAACAAGTATGTACTTAACCCTCGGGTTGAAAACTCGATATAACAACAATATGGTAAGATGATAAATGAAAATGTGATATGAATGTCTCGGTGATGATTATGCAAATGATGTTTTATATTTGCGTATATAGTTGTGTTACTTGCTATTTGCATGTGAGCTTACTAAGCATTTATGCTTACTCCCTCCTTCTTACTCATTGTAGTTTTGGACAAGCCAGCTCAGGAGTCGGGATAGGTCGAAGGCTCAGTCACACTATCCGGAAGACTTTTGGTAAATGGCTTATAAATTTAAGTATGGCATGTATAGCAATATACCTATTTTGTGTAAATAATCTTATGGTATGGTTGTGAAATGGTTGAGGAAATGCTTGATAATGATAAATTATGAAAATGGTTAGTTTAGATTATGTTTGATGTTAAGGAAAACTATTAAGATACTTAGTGCATAAAAACTCATAAAAAGGATGAAATTTACCATAAACAGAATACCGCAGCAACACTAACGCGAGTTTGAAAATTTACTAAAAATCATATAAATTGAATTTGGTGATTAAATACATATAAAATTGAAGCTTATTATGTCTAGTTTCACATGAAATAAATGAAACAAGTAAAGGAATTATATGTTAGAAGATATTTGAATTTTAGTGAAACAGAGTCATAGCAGTTTCTGAATCCCCTGTTCCTACTTTAGAAATTCACCATAAATTGTAAAGATATAATTAGGTGGTGTATTTTATATCCTCAGAATCCTTATTGAGTCTAGTTTTAGTAGAAACAAATCTCATAGTCATATGAATTCTTTACAGAGATAAATGTGGTTCGTAGTAAACAGAGGTCAGACCAGTTGAGTCCTGAAACAGGGGTAACTTTAACTAATAAACTGTACTAATTGGCTCAACGAAAAATTCTAGAAAACAATTATTAGATAGGTATATGAGTCTAGATTCAGGGAAAATTTACAGATCTTAATTTCGAGTTTCGTAACTCGAGATATGATTTTTCTTGTGACTGTGACGCAAGTAGCTTAAAAGCTGTGAATGTAGAAACAAATAATCCAAAGTTCTAAAAATGTTAAACTAAGCTTAGTAACACCTCATACTCGACTCCGGCGACGGTCTCGGGCGTGGGGGCGTTACAGGGTGAGTTTTCGAAAACTCAGTGTGTACAACCCTCGGCAAATAGAAAAGCATGCAATAGCAAGTCTTTTTGGGCCTGAGCCCAATTCAATATCAGAACAGAAGTAAAGCAATCACATATGCACGAATCCCACCCATCCAACTGCTACACACCATCTCCATCCCCCGATACACTCCATGTGGGGATATAAATATCGACCCACCCATCCAATACACTCCAATGGTAGCCCGATTGCGGTATTACCTAATGTTGCAGCAGGTTGCTAATCAAATATTGGGCTTAATAGCCATCGGTGGGTCCACGATCATCAAGCAACCATGCGATCCTCATATACTTCCTCCGTTCCATAATTCCCAACCCATATGAAACCTAAACAGAATATCATATGAATGCAGCAGGTATACATGTAACATCCATAAATCTTAAATCCACACATAGGGGTATTTTAGTCATTTTTGCCCTTATGGGCATTTTCGGTAATTTCTCTTTATTATGGGTTTATTACTTACCTTGGCCCATTAACAAGTCCTCGTTTGCTAAAGTGAACAGATACTATGCACCAGGTAGGATTCCAGAGAAGAGGAGGTGGGTCATTAAGACTGTTTAAGTACTAAGCTCTCGCTAGATCCAATCCTAGACATGCATATACCTATTGCCACACCTTAACCTTATGACTTATCCATGGTCACAATTAATTAAATATTGAAGTTTTATGTCTGTTTAAGTAGTTACCAAAAAAATGGGTCCACAACCCCTTACTAAACACTAACAGATCCATACTTATTCATTTGGCCCCTTTAGGCCTAATCTCATTCGTATGGCCCATCGGCCCAATCACTTTCATATTGCCTGTCAGGCCCAATCACATTCATAGTCAAGTAATAATATGATTTTTCATCACATAGTATCAATTTTCCAATTTTGCCTATTATGGGCCCTACAGCCCATCGGGCCCATTTAGCCCATTATGGCCCGGTTGGCTAATACACGACCCAAGCCCATGGAATTGCTCATGGGGCCTCTGATAACCTATCGGTTTCCCCCTTACGAGTGTTCGCGCACTCACAAGATTATTGCAGCCAAACTTTTGGCTTTACGGTATTTTGGATTTTCGACATTTCGGGATTTGCTGATCTACTGTGTGTGTGCAGTGTATGTACACAGCTGGTACTAAACGTGCTGCGATCTCCATAGCCGTGAACCTACAAACGATATCACTTAACGATTAATCGCACACTTATAAAATACGATCACCAAAAGCCGAAAATCTCACCTTTGCCTTACCTTGAACAACAAGCCTTACAGACCTTTCTTGATCACTAATCACGAGTATTCCTTAAATCTGCATCAATATTAATCATTAAGAACTAACCAACAAGTGACTCGCAATCATCTTAAGTCACTTTTAAAACATCCATTGTAACACCCCGTGCCCGGGACCGTTGCCGGAGTCGAACACGAGGTGCTGACCGACTTAATTCATTTACTTGCACAGTTCATTTTAAAAATTTCCAGACAGCTGGCTAACTGTGTCACTGTCACCTTAAAAATCATATCTTGAGTTCCACAACTCGAAAATCAGTTTCGTGATTTTTCCCTGAAACTAGACTCATATATGCATCTACAATATTTTTTCTATAATTTTTGGTCGGGCAAATTAGTACAGTTTATTAGTTAAAGTCTCCCATGTTACAGGGATCGACTACACTAACCTTCGCGCATTACAACTTGGATATCTCCCTGTACAGGGCTTCAATACTGATGCCGTTTATTTCTATAGAAACTAGACTCAAAGAGGAATCTATAAATATATGGCATGACTCCTAATTATCTCTGGTTAATTTATAATGAATTTCCAAAGTCAGAACAGGGAATCCAGAAACCGTTCTGGCCCTGTTTCACGAAAACCTAAATATCTCTTAACATACAACTCATATGACCATTTCGTTTCTTCCATATGAAAGTGGATTCATCAAGGTTCATTTAAATAATTTATTCACTATTTAATTTCATTCCTACTATTTTTAGTGATTTTTCACATCCACATCGCTGCTGCTGTCAGCATCTGCCTTTAAGGTAGACTTTACCTATTTCATAGTTTCCATGATTCAATTAGCCCTTTAGCACAAAGTATAATCATGATTAACCATTCCAATGGCTAATCGTTTCCAAACATTTCCATACCTCTTAGTGATCAACATACAAAACGATTATAGTGCTATGCTAAAAACGTATATAAGCCATTTTCGCATGGCTATCCAAATTTACACAAAATCCATGGGTACATGACCAACAACAAGAAGGGTAGTCCTATACATGCCATTTCAAAGTTCAACCAAAATTGTACCAAAAGGGGGCTTTGATAGTGTGGGAGACTTCGACTTCCAAAAATCCCGAGTCCGATAGCTGATGAGCCAAAATCTATAAAACAGAGAAACAAAGAAACGGAGTAAGCAATTTATGCTTAGTAAGTTTTGAGCAAGGGATTCCAGCACAACAAAAGTATAGCATTCATATAGCTAAACGGATAATTTCATATGCACAAATTCTCAATATCATACTTACTTCACATTACCAACCCTTATGTTCATACACAAAAGATCAACTTAGCCAAAGGCCGGTAGCTCATTTATCGACTGAGCGAATACCGATTTGTAAGGGATCAACTAATTCAAAGCACACACGAAACATACCTCATCGCTGGGATTTTACGAGCGTATTAATTTAAATTTTTACAGCAAGATCACTCATTCCCAAATCAAGCATCTTCGGGGTTTAGCCGGATATAACCACTCGCACAAGGCCTTCGGGTCTTAACCCGGATATGGTCACTAGCATAAATGCCTTCGGGACTTAGCCCGGATATAGTCGCTAGCACAAATGCCTTTGGATCTTAGTTCGGATGTAGTCGCTTAGCACAAAAGCCTTCGGGACTTAGCCCGGATATCATTCGAGTAACCATGCACATATATCAATAAGTCATGACACATTCATATTTCATTTTCATTACCAAAGCTCAAACACAAGACACTTATCACATTTACAATTTCGGCTCAATAGCCACATACAAGAGCGTGATTTTGATTTACTTAAGACATAATCTAATCGAATCATAATTTAAGTCCCATTACTCGAAAACTTACCTCGGATGTTGTCGAACGATTCCGATGGCTATTCGACCACTTTTTCCTTCCCTTTATCGGATTTAGTTCCCCTTTGCTCTTGAGCTTAATTTAACAAATAAATTGATTTAATCATTTGAGCATCGAAAAGAGGAACTCAAGGTACTTGGCCCACATATATTCATTAGACATTAAAGTCACATATGTACGGAATCATGAATCAAACTCAACACATTAGTTAATACTCTCCTTAGCCGAATTTTCTAAGTCAAGATAAAGCCTTCAATATGCTTACCTATGGCCGAACAACACATCAACCTATGTACTCATTCATGTGGCCGATTATGCATGTGTATGTTGAGGCCAATTATATACTCAATACCACACACAAATGGCATACCTTTTACTAACTAATGCATTACATATTATAACTCAATACGCATCCATCATGTACTCCATAACCGAAACACCATCATATGTAAATATATACCTTGGGATATTGTATATGTCATACCAATACGTCATGTGCAAACATATATATATATGTGCAAGAGCCGAATCTCAAAGTTGATTATAACTAAACATGAACATAAATCCAAAACACAAATCTTACCTACCATGCAATAAGCATAAATCATACTTATGGATATACCATGGCCGAATACATCACAACACCATACCATTTCAATTTTGGTCATGGTTAAACAAAGAACTTAATGTCTCACTCAAAAATGCTAAAAAGAAAATCCAAGAGTCATCAATCCACCATCACATGTATCATTAACAAGCTTCATATTTAGCATCCAATGGCATTAACACAAAATCCACCTAGGCCGAATATCATCCCCATGACATAGCAAAGATTTGAACCATGGGCTAATTAGAACTCAAGCTAGCAACTAAAAACATGCATGAATCTCATGGCACAACCTCAAACATACCTTAATCTAGATACAAGTATGGCCAAACCTCCTCCTAATCCTCTTCCAAACCAAACATGAAGCAAGAGCTCCTTCCTTCTTCCTTAGAATTTTCGGCCAAAAGAAATGAAAAAGGATGAACAAATTTTTTTTTCTTTTCTTCACTCACGGCAATGGGGGGGGAACACTCACACACATTCTTTTTTTTTTGTTTTCTTCCTTCCATTTCTTATTAGTTTATTGCCCATGCTTCTTATTTTATTTTTCCATTAACACAACATGTTTCATGACATGTTTTGCCCATCATCCCTTGTCATGGCCGGCCACTAGTACTTAAATGGGGGGGGGAAATTGACATGCAAGTCCACCCCTTTGATTACATGCACTATTAGGCCACTTGCATTTGCCTAGCACATTTTTAAATTTTCTCACATAAGTCCTATAAACTAAATTCACATGCAATTAACTAAATCGAAGCTTAAAACTTTCACACATTTATATTCACATATTTTAGGCAATAATTATCACATTCAAATAATTTGGTGACTCGGTCTAGCGGTCCCGAGATCGCTTTCTGACTAGGGTCACTTTAGGGCTATCACATCCATGACCATTCGGCCAACCTTAACCAATAAAAGAGGAACACTTACCCAAACCCCAAAACACGTAAGGAGCAATTTGGCATAGATCTAAAATCCGAGATTCGATACTAATCCCTTACCAAAACCGATTTAGAAAGAGTGAGGGAGAGAAGAAATTGGTACTAAGAAAACCAAATGAAAGAGTAGAGCACTTACACAAGAATCGGGTGAAGTAGAGGAAGTAGTGGTAGTACAGAGGGTCTTCAGCCAAAAAGGTATTCGGCTTTTGATATTTGTATGGTGAAAGGGGTTATTCGGCACAAATAAGAAGAAGAGAAGAAGGAATCAGCTAAAATCAAAGGTGAATCAAAAGAGAACTTGAGAAGAGAAAGAATGGAAAATCGGTAAGCAAGGAACAAGGAATTCGACTTCTGAGCAGTTAGAGAGAAAAGTGTTTCGGCAACACAAAAAAAAGAGGAATTCGGCTAAAGGAAGAGAAACATTTTCGGTATTACCCTAATATCCAAAATCGGCACCTATATATACTATATTCGAATTTACCTATCCCCAAATTCCCTATTCAGCTCCATTTCTCTACAGCCCTCATCTCCTAACTTTTCTCCCTAATAACTCCTTAATCCCTTCCTTAAATTTCTCCTCTAATCACTCCCTTCAGAGTCCACATCCAACGCCACTACTGGCCATTTATTGAGCAAAAATAAATCCTTCTTTTGAGCAATGAGGGATTTGAACCCCAAACCTCCTTGCCATGCATGTGATGCCACATCTAAGCCCCACATGTGATGCTACTTGCCACTCCAACACAAGGCTCCTTGTGTCCAGCTCCTCCTTCATTTATTTAAAACCCAATCTACTTGCCATCAAGGTTCTTTTAATTAATAAACTATAATTTCCTTCACCCCAAAGTTCGAACTCTAAACTTAACCAAGGCCTATTATCACATAAATAACACTTGACTAGGAATATTAAGCACACCTTTTGTCAAAACCATCATAAAAAGAAAATTCAGGATTTTTGGGGCGTTACAACTGTACCCCCTAAAAGAAACTTTTTCTTCAAATTTTTCAACTACCAGTACAGCTGCATAACACAGACTACCACACCACGCTCCCGCTGTGCACTCTAATTCCAAACTAAGTAAATATCACACTATGGGTAAAATACGCACCAGTATTTGCCTCTAGACGACGTGCTGCATAGACCAACGCTGGCTGTCTCACCTCAGCATGACCAGTACCTCTGCCCGATGCTCCACGGCCCAAACAGTTTCCGCCCCTGGCCTGACCACGGCCTCCAGGCGGCTGCTGACCACCCCTCTGTGGCTGTCCATTACCTCTACCAAAGACTTGCCTCTGATCTGGTCTTCAAGGACATTCTCTGAGACGATGCTCCATGGAACCACAACTCAGATAGGCTCCTGTTCTCCTCCAACACTCTCCTACATGACTTTTTCCACAAGTAGTACAAGGCGGCACCGTTGGACTGACAGCAGGGGGCCCTGCTCTAACTGCCCCATTAACTTTGGCCTAAGCCCCAGGCCTCTGTCCAACACCAGGAGTCTCAGCCTCCTTTTTATTCTTACCCTTTTCTTTTTCCCAATTCAGGCGCTCAGCGTGCTTCACCTCCTCTGCTATCTTTGCTTCCTCTACCAACTCCGAGAAAACTCGCTCCCTTTGTGGATCTATCAATACTCTGAAGCTATCCCTCAGACCATCCTAACGCAACGCTCATAGTCCGTTGCCACCGTGACTCTTGCATACCTACTAAGGCGTAGAAATTCTACCTCATACTCCCTCACAGATTTGTTTCCCTGGGTCAAGTTTAGGAACTCCTTCCTTCTAGTATCCACATAACTCGCACCCACATACTTCCCTTGAAACGCAGTTTTGAAGAACTCCTAAGTGACCTGCTCAGGTTGGGTGCCCTCTTTCACTGTCAGCCACCATTGATAAGCTTCTTCCCTAAGCAATGACAATGCCCCTTTCAACTTTTGTTCAGGCGACCAGTTAAAGTCTTCCATTATCTTTTCAATGGCCTTCAACCAGTATTCAGCCACGTTAGGAGCCACATCATTCATGCCCTTAAAGATCTCAGCCCCATTCAAAGTCGCTCCGAAATTAACCCCCGATTTCCCGTGCCATTATTAGGCCATGTGACCCTTTCCAAAATCCTCAGCATTGCCTGCGACAATGCATCATCCCCCGCGACCCGATAATACAGTCCAGTCTCAGCCACGGGTGTGGCCGGAGCCTCTTCTACTTCAACATTGGGCACATGGCCCGATGCCAACGATTCAGCCCTAACACCTCCGCGGCCTCGGCAATGGCCTCTTGCACCTCTTCTAACACTCATCGTTGATTCGCGTATTATCTGGATTAGAAATTTTATGAAGTTTTAGTTAGTTTCAATAATTAAGCCGATGTTTTATAAAAGTATTAAAAGAAAGTTGTTTTCGTAAATTCTCTACAGTTTTATGGTCCTACGGTCTTCCGTTCCACTCTAACTAAAAGCCTCAGTATAATCATTTAAAGTAGCCCACTAACTATCTACAGTCTATCAAATTAAACAAGCTTAATAATAAAAGAACTTATTTGGTTCGACGTCGGAGACTCGGTGTGCCGCACAGCAAGATTTTTTCCAAGAAGTTGTGATCCAATTCTTTTTTTTAAAAAAACAAACCCAAATAATAAGGCCCACTTCATAGCCTCAGTTTTGCAACTTGGCTTTGATAAACCCGGCCCGAACGTTATGGCCAGATCCAGCGTGTCACATTGAAGTGTTTTATCAAAAACCTTGTTTTCATTGAAAACCCTTCTTTACAATAAAAACCTTGTGTAAAATCCCAGCTTGTATTTGTTGCTTTCAAAGCGAGGTGTATTTTTAAAAAAACTATTCCTTCTTGTATGATAATAATTACTTTGTAAAATCTCTTTTCTGTTGCAGAAGCTTTATTTAAAACAGATGATCTATGAAAACACGTCACTTAAAAATTTAAAACAGATGATCTATGAAAACTTGTCATTTAAAAATTAAGTTGCGGAAACGTAGTATTTAAAAACAGTTATGGTTTTAAGAAAACCATGTTCTACTTCTAGCAAATATAAAGCATAATAATAAATATAATCCTAATTTGAATAATAACCAGAAGAAAGGCCTTATTACATTTCGAACTGAAATAACTTTAAATACTAGAAATTATAGGCTTAAGAAAAGAAGTCCAAGTTGTCTTGCTAGCTAGCCACCTTAGAGTCCCTTCAACCATCGAACCACCTACTGAGGATCACTTGAGAAAAATAAAAGAGGGGGTGAGTTTTTGAAAACTCAGTGTGTACAACCCTCGGCAAATAGAAAAGCACACAATAGCAAGTCTTTTTGGGCTTGAGCCCAATTCAATATCAGAATAGATGTAAAGCAATCAAATATGCACGAATCCCACCCATCCAACCGTTACACACCATCTCCATTCCCCGATACACTCTATGTGGGGATATAATATTGACCCTGTAACACCCCTATCCCGTAACCGTCACCAGAATAGGTAAGGGGCATTACCAAATAGAAAAAAATCACAGATCAATACAAAATCAAGGATATCACATAATATTAATGCATAAGCAATTCCACAATTCATCCCTTATGGAGGTCTCCAAGACCTAAGTCATACTTTTAGAAAAGCTCGGGACTAAACTAAACACATTCAGAATTTTCAAAAATTAGAAAAAAATTTCAATTCTATTGAGGTCACACGCCCGTATGATCAGGCCGTGTGCGTACCAGACACGCCCATGAGGTCCAACTGTGCCAAAACAAAGTATACATACTGATTTTTACGCACGGCCAACAGACAGGGTCGTGTGATACTTAGCTGGCTACTGACTTAAGCCCACGACCATATGACACGCCCATGTGTCTTAACCGTGTGATCTTAAGAGGTTACTGCTTTGCATACACGGGCCACAAGGCAAGCCTGTGTTCCCTGATCGTGTGGCACAATGCAGGCTTGGTTTAATCCAACTTGCCACCTTTTTTTGGGTCATTCCTACCAGCAATATTAAACAACATTTATACCAAAATATTCAGCCAAAACCATGCCCAAAACATGCTTCATTATAACTAAATAATCATCATTCGATAACCTATTCAAATCCATACCAAAACACATTAAAAATCTTAATACAACAACACGCCAAAATGCTCATTCCATAACTGACTTATGGCATCTTCTAACTCATGCTTAAACATACCATTTCCTCAACTCGGTATATTTCAAAATGACCACCACATACAAGGCCATATAACCATTACAAGCATACACAATTTGGCAACACAAACCATTTACCAAAAACTAAGCACAAGCATACCATTTGCTAGCCAACTCTTGTAACACCCCTAACTCGTATTCGTCGCCGGACTAGGGTTACGAGGCATTAGTGAACAAAAATAAAATTCCAAACATTCACATATTCATACAATTCATATTCATAAATACATTAAGCACATGGCTAATTAAATATTAAACATGCTTTATTTATCATATTACATTTAAGAATCATACCTCAAAATTTAACTGAATCTATACCTTTCAAATAATCACATTTTCATTAACAAATATAAACATACGCATATAATTTCATTATATACCCAAACCATCATTCGGATTAACAATCAAAGTACCTGTATATACGTACACATAATTATCAATTTTGCAAAAATGCATATAATGCTCATGGTGTACTATTACGTAAAATCACTATTCAAATGGTCATTTATCAATGTCTCACTTACAAGCATTATTATACAATTCCAATAATTCACCATTAATAAACTTATAACTAATTATGGTACTTATACATTTTTCCATGCAAACCGAACTACACTAATCATTGCATATTTGAATATAGGCATGCCTCATATCATGCATTTCTAGTATACATTAAACATGCTAACACCTAAGCTCGCGTTTATAAATGAATAAACATACATCACAATCAAATCATCAAATCATATTTATTTATATTTAAACATATCAAAACCAAGTGATCAACCACAGCCAATTCCACTTATCATTTCAAGCTATTACCAACACATATAATACCATTCACATTTACTTTTCATTCACTTCACATATCATTATAATCAAAATGAGATAAACCATTGCCAAACGTAATCATATCCAAACTTTAAAGATAAGCCATATTTGCATGGCTTAATATATATACATATTCAAAGTTTAACAAAATACATATTAGCCTATACATGCCATAAGTTCGAAAATAAACTTTTAATAATACCGAAAGTTGACGATAGTATGGATGACTTCGTTAATGATCCCCGAGCTCATAACTTACAATCAAAATCTATAAAACAGAATAACAAAAACACACAGAGTAAGTTAATTTAGCTTAGTCAGACTTAAGTAAATTAAACAACTCATTGAATAATCAAAACATTCAGACTAACCAAAGTATATCCATAATGTTATACTTTACCTTAATAAAATACCTTGGCCGAATGTTCACAATCAATTATATAACACCACATAAATATTTCCTATATAACCAATTACTCAAGATCAATTATATCATCACATAGCCACTTATATAATAAGCCAAATATACAAGGTTCATCATAACATCAAATGTGGCCGAATATAAAAGTTAAATAAAACTTCACATGTAACCTATAATTTCAAAATTCAATAGAACATCACATATAGCCGAATATTCATATTCAAAATAACTTCACATATAACCAAGTGTACAAGTTCAAATATAAGCTCACATGTAATCGAATACTAAAATTCAATATAATCTCACATGCAACCAAATATACTAGTTCAATATAAGCTGACATGTACTCACCTATGTAGCCGAACATATACAAGGTAATTTATCTCAATTTCACTTGCTCAATATACAAAATAATTTGAACTCTTATAATCACAGACTTGTAAACAAATCACCGGTATAAAACCTACTAGGCATACGCCTGAATCACACACCGGCACAAGGCCTGCTAGACCCAAGGTCTGATATTTATTAACTGGCAATAAGTCTGTTAGGCACGAAGCCCGATAAATGTCACCAGAACAAGGCTTGCTAGGCTCAAAGCCCGAATATCACAATTATAGAATCATTCCACAACATTTCATATATCGAATAGTCCAATATTCCATGTAACACATACACACTTCCAGGGGTTTTAAATCAGTCGAACAAAACTTAACCACATTAAATATTCATATATCACATTCGGCTAACATAAAAATAGAATATAAAATTTGAACCATTATAGTAAAATATTCTATGTTCAAAATAAACTGTGTTTAATTGCTTAAAGACTTACCTCGGATATCGACGAACGTTACAAAACAGCTATTCGACTATTTTTGTTTTCCCCCGATCCAAGTCCGATTTCCTTTGTTCTTGGTCTATATAATTTCAAATTAACCTCATTTAAATACAATTTCATTCAATTTAATCCAACAACACATAAATGGGCAAACTACCATTTTACCCCTGATATTTCATACTTTTACAATTTAGTCCAAATTGCACAAAACACAAAATACACCAAATCTCACAACAACATAGTTGAGCTGAGTTTTCAACATACTCATACTAGTCCATACATTTTATTTATTTTGCATTTTAGTCCTTCAATTTATTATTTTATAATTTAGTCCTATTAACTCAAAATCATCAAAAACTTCAATACAAAACTTGTTAATCTAAAATATATTTTTGATATTTCATCATCGAACATCACAAAACACAAATATTCATCAATGGCATAACACAAAATATTCACCAAAATAAAAAATTCAAGCATGGGTCAGGTAGTATTCGAAGCAACAATCTCAAAAACATAAAAAATATCAAAAATTGAAGTAAAAACATACCTTGATTTAGCTTGAGAAGTAGCCGAATGCCTAACTCTTTTCTTTTCTTTTTATTTTACTAGTTTCGGTCATGCAAAGATAAAGAACCATGGCTTTTAATTCTTTTTTATGTTTTAATATATTATATGTTAACATTTAACATATTTTACTTATTTGACCTTATAAAAATAATAACATAATCGTATACATTATGGGTACATTCGGCCATCACTAAAATAAAGGATTAATTGCAACAAAAATACTCCATATTAAAAAGCCACTACCAATTCAACCTTTATGAATTAAACTATCAAGTTTTCAACTTACACAATTAAGCCCTTTTATTTAATTAAGCATACAAACAATCAAATTTTCATACGAAACTTTCACACATGCTAATTCACATATAATAAACACAAAAAATAATATTTAAATATTTTTTTACTCGGATACGTGGTCTGAAAACCACCGTTTCGATTACGTGGTCTGAAAATATTTTTTTCAGAATCGATTACGTGGTCTCGAAACCACTGTTCTGACTAGGGTTTAAATCAGACTGTTACAGACCTACCCATCCGATACACTCCAATGGTAGCCCGATTGCGGTACTACCTAACATTGCAGCAAGCTGCTAATTAAATATTGGGCATAATAGCCATCAGTGGATCTACGGTCGTCAAGCAACCATGCGATCCTCATATACTTCCTCCGTTCCATAATTCCCAACCTATATGCAACCTAAACAGAATATCATATAAATGCAGCAGGTATACATGTGACATCCAGAAATCTTACATCCACACATAGGGGTATTTTAGTCATTTCTGCCCTTAGGGGTATTTTCGATAATTTCTCTTTATTATGGGTTTATTACTTACCTTGGCTAGTTAACAAGTCATCGTTGGCTAAAGTGAACAGATACTATGCACCAAGTAGGATTCCAGAGAATAGGAGGTGGGTTATTAAGACTGCTTAAGTACCAAGCTCTCCCTAGATCCAATCCTAGACATGCATATACCCATTGCCACACCTTAACCTTATGACTCATCCATAGTCGCAATTAATTAATTAATTAAGTTTTATGTCTGTTTAAGCAATTACCAAAAAACTGGGCCCACAACCCCTTACCAAACACTAACAGACCCACACTTATTCATTTGGCCTATTTAGGCCCAATCTCATTCATATGGCCTATCGGCCCAATCACATTGATATGGCCCGTCAAGCCCAATCACATTCATAGTCATGTAATCATATGATTTTTCATCACATAGTATCAATTTGCCAATTTTGCCTATTATGGGCCCTACACCCATCGGGCCTATTTAGCCTATTCTGGCCCAATTGACCAATACACGGCCCAAGCCCATGGAATCGCTCATGGGGCCCCTGATAACCTATCAGTTTCCCCCTTACGAGTGTTCGCGCACTCGCAAGATTATTGTTGCCAAACTTCTGGCCTTTTAGCATTTCGGGATTTGCCGATCTACTATGTGTGTGTAGTGTATGTACACACCTGGTACTAAACATGCTGCGATCTCCTTAGCCACAAACCTACAAATGATATCACTCAACGATTAATCACACACTTATCAGATACGATCACCAAAAGTCAAAAATATCACGTTTGCCTTACCGTGAACGATAAGCCATACAGACCTTCTTTGATCACTAATCACGAGTATTCCTTAAATCTGCATCAATCTTAATCATTAAGAACTAACCAACAATTGACTTGCAATCATCTTAAGTCACTCTTAAAACATCCATGACCATTCGACCAACCTTAACTAATAAAAGAGGAACACTTACCCAAACCCCAAAATACATAAGGAGCAATTCAGCATAGATTTGAAATCTGAGATTCGATAATAATCCCCTACCAAAATCGATTTAGAAAGAGTGAGGGAGAGAAGAAATTGGTACCAAGAAAACCGACCGAAAGAGCAGAGCACTTACACAAGAATCGAGCGAAGTAGAGGGAGTAGTGGCGGCACAGAGGGTCTTCAGCCAAAGAGGTATTCGGCTTTTGAGATTTGTATGGTGAAAGGGGTTATTCGGCACAAATAAGAAGAAGAGAAGAATGAATCAGCTAAAACCAAAGGTAAATCAAAAAAGAATTTTAGAAGAGAAAGAATGGAAAATCGGCAAGCAAGGAAAAAAGAATTTGACTTCAAAGCACTTAGAGAGAAAAGTGTTTCGACAACTCAAAAATAAATGAGGAATTCGGCTAAAGGAAGAGAAGCATTTTTGGCATTACCCTAGAATCCAAAATCAACACCTATATATACTATAGCCGAATTTACCTATCCCCAAATTCCCTATTCGGCTCCACTTCTCTACATCCCTCATCTTCTAACTTTTCTCCCTAATAACTCCTTAATCCCTTCCTTAAATTTCTCCTCTAATCACTCCCTTCAGAGTTCACATCCAACGCCACTACTGGCCATTTATTGAGCAAAAATAAATCTTTCTTTTGAGCAAGGAGGGATTCAAACCCGAAACCTCATTGCCATGCATGTGGTGCCACCTCTAAGCCGCCCATGTGACGCTACTTGCCGCTCTAACACAAGGCTCCTTATGTCCAGTTCCTCCTTCATTTATTTAAAACACAATCTACTTACCATCAAGGTTCTTTTAATTATTAAACTATAATTTCCTTCACCACAAAGTTCAAACTCTAAACTTAACCAAGGCCTATTATCACATAAATAACACTTGACTAGGAATATTAAGCACACCTTTTATCAAAACCATCATAAAAGGAAAGTTCAGGATTTTTGGGTGTTAAAGCCTTAGCCCATTACAATATCAGTATTAGTTTGGGCCTGAGCCCATCTCAGTAACAATAACGGAATAGATATGCAATCAAGAAATCCTACCCAGCCAACCTCTACACTCCATCTTCGTCCAATCATACACTCCATGTAGGGATATAAGCAACCCACCCATCCCTACACTCCAAGTTGTATCAGTTGCGGTACTAAACAGTATTTGCAGCAGAGCTGCCAGTACAGTACACTTCCTCCAATCATAATAAACCCCATCCCCATGCAACATATCATGCATCAAGTCGTGTCATGTCAAAATATCATACATGTATTCAAGATGTTTAGAATGGCATGCTCAAATATAATCATACATCTCATAGGGGCATTACAGTTATTTTATCAACTAGGGGGCCTAGGAACACTTACCGACCCAACAGTAGGTCCACATTCACCTCGAGTGACCCGTGCAACCTTAACAGTCAAACAGTAAAAATGGGCCCACGGCCCATATTGCGGGCCCATGTAGGCCCACACGCCCGTGTGGCCCACACAGCCTAGAAATAGCCTTAGCCGTATGGATTACACAGCCTGGCCTAATATTCTCCACACGTCTGTGTGGTTTACACATGTGGGGCCCACATGTCCAAAGGGCCTACACAGCCCAGTTTGGCCCGAAATGGCCCAAAATAACCTTGACCCATGAAATCGCTCATGGCCGGCCTCAATGATCAAACGCCCATGTTTAGTCAACAGACCACCACACGAGCAATCACACGCCAGTGTAGCGTCATGATTTACTTATTCCGGCTTTTGCCGATTTCCATAGTTGAGATTATGTTTACACACCTTATTGCAAAAGTGCACTAATAGTCCACAAGCGCTCGAAACCTAGATTCAAACACAATAGACCACCAGTCCTTTAATCAACAGGATTGAATAATTTGTTTTTATATCACTTATCCAAAGGGTTACTTATCACTTGCCTTGATCGATCAATTAAGGCTCACACACTTAACCCGTTGCAAGAGACTGATTACAAACCCCATAGAGATAACCTGCAATACAACCAAACCTTAATAACCTAAACCATTATTGATCACACCAATAGTTTGCACCAACCGCATAACAACTTATCGAATGCGTCAAACTCATAATAGGAGAAAGAAGTAATCGGCCCACACCCCAAACGAAGGTCGAAAGCACACGATACAACAAAGGCAAAGGCGAGAACAACCACAACCCAGATTGATCAAAGAACAATTTCCAAAACCGAAAGGATAGAGATGGAGTAGTCAGTCAAAACAAAAGATGAAATGAGAAAAGAATTGAGAGAAAGAAAAGAGAGTATTTGGCCAAAGTAAACCGATTGAGAGAAGGGAGAAGAAGCAGTAATCGGTCAAAGAGGGAAAATTGATTGGGAAAGAGGGAAGAAGAGATATTCAGCCAAAGCAAAGAAAATAGATAGAACGACCGTTAGAGATGAGCCAATCGATCAACAAGTGAACTCTAGAGAAGTGCAAATTCGGAATAAACAACAAAAATGAGAAGATGCTCGAAAGCAATATTTAGTCTCAAAAAGAGAGAAAAATGGTAAAAATGAGAAGTAGAAAGAAAAGAAAACAGAAGCAAAATTTCAGCACCAAAGGTAAAAGGGTGAGCTATGATTGATTCTTGACCAAAACGAGACTCCCAATTCGGTATGACCATAAAACACACCCCTCACTTGGCTCCTCAAAATTCTCCAGCCACTGCCGAAATTCTCTGAGCAAGCGTTCAACTTCGGCACTACTCTCCCACTCATTCAAAATCCCATATTTTTCCTCCCTAAATTCCTCCATACCGTCACTCCTCCCTCAACCACTTAATTTAAATTCCACAATAACTCTTCAGTAGTTCAGGTTAATTAGAACTCCCACATGGCCTTAGAGCAAAATAAAACGCTCCCACTGCTCAAAGCAGGACTCAAACCTCAGACCTCATGGATGCCACCTATCCCTAGACTGGCAGGCCCTTTCTGACATGTTTTACCCCCATTTATGTAAAAACCTACTGACTCGATACAGGGTTTATTCATATTAAAAACAAAACTTTTGCACAAGCCAAGGCTTGAACCCAAGACTTCTCAGACACTTCCTAGGACACTTAACCACTGAAGCAGACATGCAATTGTGTAACACAAATATACAAAAATAAATTAAAGGATTTTTGGGACGTTAGATTACATGTATGGATTGTTACTTTGAGCAAATGTGATTTATGGTATAAAAATTCCTTCGAAATGGAGGTTGTTATGATGTATTTGGATTGAAAAGGTAACATTTGAATTATGTCGATATAACAACCCAAAATATACGTACCTATTTTCTGTATGTTGTGTAATTCAAATGCATGCCTGTTTCAATAGTTAAGTGTCCTGGAAAGCGCCTGAGAAGTCTTGGGTTCAAGCTTGAGCATTTGTAAAAACTTTATTTTTGGGAAATTAATCCTTACTGTAGTTAGTAGACTTTTAAATTATTGTGGGTAAAATATGTCACAAAGAGCTTGCTACTCTAGGGGTGAGTGGTGTGTGAGGTGTTCCTTGGGGTCTGAGGTTTAAGGCTTGGCAAGGTAAATGGAGCATTTTATTTTTGCTATAAGTGTTGGAAAAGTGTCCTTGGTTGACTGAAATTGAGGTGTTTGATTGAAGTTTGAATGGGCGGTTGAGTAGATTATGATAGAGAGATTCTAGGAGAGAGATAAATGAGGAAAAAGTGGAGTTTGAGGTATGGTAGATTTGTGCCAAAATTGGGTAGTGGGCATAAGCTTTTTTCGCTAAGTTGCTATTCTCTAATACTTTCAGAATTGTCTACTCTTCAGGGTTCTTTTCTCTCCATTTTTGTTCCGGTTTTGTGAAATTGTGTTTGGTTTCTTTTTTTTCTGAAGCCGTGTTGTGCTATTTTGGGTGTCTTTGGTCCTTTTTGCTTGCAATTCTACTACTCTCTCCAACCCTCTTGTCACGATTTTTTGTTTCTCCTTCTTGGCCGAATACCTATTGCTTTCCTATCTCTCAAACCCTTTCAGCTTTAGCTTGGGGTGATCGATTCGTTCCTACCTTCTTCTTCCTTCTTCTCCCAACTGTAATTGAATCTTTTCTGGATAAATATTGTTCTTTCATTTACCCACTGTGTGCCGACTCTTTCTTTTTCTTTTTCTCTGTCGATCGGGTGGTAAGTGCTGCTATTTAGATTTTGTTTTTGTTCATCCCTCTTCCCTTTCTGCCGAATCTATAGTTTTCTTTTAACACATTTTTTCAGGCTGACTATTATTAGGGGAGTGATTGCGCTAGTTCTGCCTTGTTGTAGCAGCGATCTTTTTAGGGATTCTGAACCGATTACTTTCCTTCCCTAGTTTCAGCTTTGCACCTTCGGTAAATGGTTGTGTGCTTGGTTCAATTTATGTGTGTGTACTGTGTTAGTTAATAACTTTGCTCAGAATGCATGTAATATCGAAAGGAGTTTGTAATCAGTTGCGTGTATCGGCTAAAGGGTGGAATCTTTATTAGTACGACAAAGGCAAGTATTAGTGGAAATTTTTGCAATATATATAATGAGGAGATGTTAATACTGCGCAAAAATTTGATTAATAGAGTTTGTAATCACTAGTTTTTTAATTGAATGTAGGCTTTGGGCTCGTGGGTTACTCGCGCATCTTCGTTTAAGGTGTGTAATCACACTGCTATAATCATAAATAGGCAAAAGCTGGAAAACATGACTAGTGTCGCTACACGAGCGTGCACTCGCTCGTGTGGTGAATCGAAAGTACAAAACATGGGTGTTCGATCGTAGAGGCCACCATGAGCAATTTCATGGGCTTAGGCAGTTTTGGGCCATGTCGGGCCGAAATGGGCTGTGTGGGCCCTATGGGCTCGTGGGCCTCAAACAGGTAAACCACACGGACATGTGGAGATAATTGGACCAGGCTACGTGCTTTACACGGCCATGGCCATTTTGGGCTTTGTGGGTCCACTTGGCCCTATTATGGGCTTTGGGCCCATTTTTATTGATTGATTGTTAAGGTTGCACGGGACGCCCGATACGATTGTGGACCTACTGTTGGGGCAATAAGTATACTTAGATCCCATACTGATGAAATGACTGTTATACCCCTATGAGGTAAAATGACTGATATGCCCCTATGATTTGTATGACTGTATTTGAGTATGACATATTTTCATACACGTATGATATTATGACCTGACATTTTGTATGGGGGTGGGTTTGATATATTTGGAGGAAGTGTACTGTACTGGCAGCTCTGCTGAATATACTGTTTAGTGCTGCAACCGGTGATATATTTTGGAGTGTAGGGATGGGTGGGTCGATTTTATCCCCACATGGAGTGTAAGGCTAGAAGGAGTGGAGTGTAGAGGATAGATGGGTAGAACTTCTGATTGCATTTCTGTTACTATTACTGTAATGGGCTAAGGCCCATACTGCTACTGATACTGTATTGGGCTAAGGCCCTAACTGTTACTGGATTGTTACTGAAACGGCCTTAGGCCCATACTATATTTGCCTATTGTATGATTGATTGTTTATTTAATAAGGGATTACACACTGAGTTTGCGTAAACTCACTTTTCTGCTTCTCTGCACAAGTAATCCTTAGGCAGGACGGTGTTGCGAGGGACTTGATGGTGGCCACACAACCGTACTTGTTTTCACTTTTTAACTTCTATTTTATAAGTAATTTAGTTTGGGGCATTTGTTATGTAATAAGGCCTTTTTAAAGTTTTACTTTTGATTTGGGTTTTATTTATCTTGGATCATGTCTATTAGAAGTAGGTTGCGGTTTTTCATAAGTTTAAATACTTACAAAAGAACACGCCTTTGTAGCATACTTTAAAAGCTTCTGCAAGAAAAAATTATTCTTAAAGTGCAATAATGATCTATAATAATTAATTTTTTTTGCTAAACCCACTTGAGTTTTTAACAACGAACAAGATAACCTAAAGTTTTGTAAAAGATCATTACGAGGGTTTTTATAGTACAGATTTTTCAACAAAACGATGCTTTTCAAATCACACTTCAATGTGGCATCACAAATTCGGCCATAACGTCTAGGCCGGGTTTGGGGTGTTACATTTAGTGGTATTAGAGCCAAGTTGCAAAATTCGGCTATGGATTTGGGTTTTTCTAAAAATGTAAAATTTCTAAAAAGAACTGTTTCAAATGGTTGGAAAGTATTTTGAAGTGTTATTTTTGAATGTGAGGTCTACCGAGTCTCAAGCGCCGATTTTTTAAGTTCCTTGATATTACTGCCTACTTAAATTGAAATATTGAGACTACTGTAGGCAATAGACTGTACCGAAATCTCTGTTTAGGTCAACCTAAAACTATAGTAAGACTGCGATCTGCGAAACAAAACTCTAAATCACTGGTAATATTTTCCATAACATATCATGTAATAAACACTGGAACTATAAACTGATGCATAAGATTTATAATTCAGATAATACGCAAACCGATAATGAGCACTAGAGGTACTCGTGGAAGAGGAGCAAGAGACCACGACAGAGGTCGTGGAGGTGCTCAAGCTGGATCGTCGTTATCGGGCCACATGCCTAACAATGAAGCTAGAGAGGCATCGACTTCACCTATAACTGATACTGGATCACACGATCGTGCAGCTGGGGATGGCGCACTATCCCAAGCTATGTTGCAAATTCTAGAAAGGGTCTCTGGGCCTAATATTGGTACTATGGGCCGTGGGTCGATTACGGAACGACTCCAGTCTAATAAGGCTGAGATTTTTAGGGGTATCGCTGGAGTTGCCCCTAATGTGCGTGAGTATTGGATTGAGGCCACAGAGAGAATCTTGGATGACCTCGACTGCACCCCAGAGCAGAAATTAAAAGGTGCAGTGTCGTTGCTACGAGATGAAGCATACCAGTAATCGCTTACAGTGAAAGAGGGTACTTAGCCCGACCGGTTGACTTGGGAATTTTTCAAAACTGTATTCTGAGGAAAATATGTGGGCGCTAGTTATGTAGATACCCGAAGCAGAAAGTTTCTGAATTTGGCTCAAGGGAATAAATCAGTAGCTGAATATGAGTCTGAGTTTTTGCGACTTAGCCGCTATGCACGTAGGATGGTTGCAATTGAATACGAGCACTGTGTTTAGTTCAAAGACGACCTCAAAGGTAGTTTAAGGATTCTGATAGCTCCACAGAGGGAGTGAGATTTTGCTATTTTGGTGGATAAGGCAAAGATCGCCAAAGATGTGAAGCGCGCTGAGCACCAAAATTGTGAGAAATAGAAGGGTAGAAATAAGAGAGATTCGGAGCCCTCAAGTTTATTTCAGAGGCCTAAGAAAAAGGCTAGAGTTGATGGGCCAGTCAGAGTTGGGCCCTCTGTTACTACTTTTGGGCTGCAGCCTTGTGCTGATTGTGGGAGACGCCATCAGGACGAGTGCTAGAAAAGGTTAAGGGAATGTTTGAGGTGCGGATCTATGGAGCACCGTATCAGAGATTGTCCACGGAGGCCCGATCAGATGCAAGCTATGGATATAGGTACTGTGCAGCCGTCGAGAGGTATTCAGCAGTCACTGAGAGGCCATGGTCAGGGTCGAGGTGGAAATGGTATGGGTCGTGGTCGAGGAGCACTGGGTAGAGGTGTTGGTTATACAGAGGCGAGACAACTGGCACTGATTTATGCTGTACATTGCTGAGAGGATAGAGACGTCCCAGATGTTTTTACGGGTATGTTCTTTATCCATAATGTACCTTATACTGCATTGATTGATGTTGGGTCTACGCACTCATATATAGCCTGCATTATGTCTAAGACTTTAGGTATTATGGTTGAAAACACTACGAGTGAGGTTACTGTGTTAAGTCCATTAGGGCAGTCGGTGAGAGTGAATAAACTGTTTAAGGATGTACCTTTGGAGGTTTAAGGAATGATCTTTTTGACGGATTTAATGGAACTTCCTTTTGGAGAATTTGACTTAATATTGGGCATGGATTGGCTGGTTAAGCATTAGGTGAATTAGGACTGTGCTGCAAAATGAGTGGTACTAAAAACTGTAAATGGTGATGAGGTAGTTGTGATTGCAGAGCGTCGAAATTATCTGTCAAATGTGATTTCTACACTTAGGGCCAAGAAATTGGTTCATAAGAGTTGTGAGGCGTATCTAGCCTATATCGGTGCTTCTGATTCTGAGGTTTCATCTATTAAAGATATCAGAATGGTTAAGGATTTTCCAGATGGTTTTCTCGATGAACTACTTGGGTTACCTCCAAACCGTGAAGTCGAGTTTGGGATTGAGCTTCTGCCTGGTACAGCTTCGATGTCAATCGCCCCTTATAGAATGGCACTGAAGGAGCTTGAGGAGCTTAAAGCTCAGATTCAAGAGTTACGGGATTGAGGGTTCATCCGCCATAGTGTGTCTCCGTGAGGAGCACCAGTTTTATTTGTGAAAAAGAAGGATGGAACCATGCATATGTGCATCGATTACCGGTAACTGAACAAATTGACTATTAAGAATAAGTACCCCCTAGCGAGGATAGACAATCTATTTGACCAATTTCGAGGAGCTTCAGTCTTCTCTAAGATTGATCTCCTATCAGGGTATCATCAATTGAGAGTCAAGGAGACTGATGTTTACAAGACAACATTTAGGACTTGTTATGGTCATTACGAGTTCCTAGTGATGTCGTTTGGACTGACGAATACACCAGTGGCTTTTATGGATCTGATGAACCCAGCGTTCCAGTCCTATCTGGATCAATTCGTGGTGGTGTTTATAGATGATATTCTAGTGTATTCAAGAACTGAAGATGAACATGATGCTCATCTCCAAGTTGTTTTGCAGATTTTGATGGAGAAACAATTGTATGTTAAGTTCAGTAAGTGTGAATCTTGGTTACGAGAGGTAACATTTCTGGGTCATGTGGTATCTGCTGAGGGGATTAGGGTTGATCCTTGAAAAATAGAAGCTGTTCTGGATTAGAAGTAGCCTAAGTCGGTATCTGAGATTCAAATTTTTCAGGTCTGGTAGGGTATTATAGACATTTTGTGGAAAGGTTTTCGTTGATTGCTTTTCCTCTGACTAATTTGTTACGTAAATGGGTACCGTTTAACTGGACTGATAAGCAGCACGAATGTTTTGAGAAGCTTAAGAAAGGTCTGACTTAGGCTCTTGTCTTAATACAGCCAGAGTATGGGAAAAAATTCACTGTCTATAGTGATGCATCACATGTTGGTTTAGGATGTGTGTTGATGCAAGAGGGTAAGGTAGTGGCTTATGCGTCTCATCAGCTTAAGACGCATGAGGCGAACTACCCGACACATGTCTTCGAGTTGGCTGTGGTGGTGTTCGCACTGAAAATTTGGAGGCATTACTTGTACGGTGAGAAGTGTATCATTTACAGGGATCACAAGAGCATCAAGTATCTCCTCACTCAGAAAGAGCTAAACCTTAGGTAGCATAGATGTATTGAGCTACTTAAGGATTATGACTGTTCGATTAAATACCATCCTGGTAAGGCTAATGTGGTAGTCGACGCACTGAGCCGTAGGGTTGTGACTGATCTGAGGGCGATGTTTGCTCGTCTCAGCTTGTTTGACGATGGCAGCTTGTTGGCAGAACTTCAAGTTAAACCAAGGTGGATTGAGCAAATTAGGGGAAAACAGTTAGAGGATGAGTCTTTGGGTCTTCGTTTACGATAGATAGAGAGTAGGGAAACTTAAATTTTGGGCTGAATAGCGAAAGGGTACTCTGTTTCCGTGGGAGAGTCTGTGTACCAAAGGATATTGATCTAAGGTAGTCTATTCTGTAAGGGGCTCCTATGCTATGCATCCTGGAAGGAATAAGATGCATTAAGACCTTCGTGAGTTATATTGGTGGCTAGGTCTTAAGCGTAAAGTTACCGACTTTGTGTGTAAATTCCTTACTTGTCAGCAAGTTAAGGTTGAACACCAATTACCATCAGGGTTGTTTCAGCCAGTTAAGATTCCGCTGTGGAAGTGGAAGAGAGTGACTATGGACTTTGTTAGTGGGCTACCCCTAATGCCTTCTAAGAAAGATTTAGTATGGGTCATCGTGGATTGATTGACCAAGTCTACCCATTTCGTATTTGTTTGTACTGATTACTCGTTACAGAAGCTGGCTAAGATATGTGTGTCTAAAATAATGAGACTGCATGGGGTACCGGTCTCCATAATATCTAATAGAGATCCTTGCTTCATGTCTCAGTTCTAGAAAAAGTTCTATGAGGCTTTGGGTACTAGGTTGTACTTCAGTACGGTGTTCCACCCTCAGACAGATGGCCGGTCAGAGAGGGTGATTCAAATACTGGAGGACATGTTAAGGGGTTGTGTGATAGACTTCCGATGCAGTTGGGAGGATTACTTGCCGTTAGCAGAGTTTTCGTATAACAATAGCTACCAGTCTAATATACAGATGGCACCTTACAAGGCACTGTATGGTCATAGGTGTCGTACTCCTACGTGTTGGATTAAGTTGGGCGAGCAACGCATTCTAGGCCCTAAATTAATTTATGATAGTAAGGATAAAGTTAGGTTGATTTGGGATAGATCGAAGGTGGCATTTGACAGACAGAAGTCATATGCGAATCTAAAATATAAGAAGATTAAATATTTTATGGGGGACTTAGTTTTTCTCAAGGTCTCACCATGGAAGAAGGTTCTGAGGTTTGGATAGAAGGGCAAGCTAAGCCCTAGGTTCATTGGGCCTTATCGCATACTGAAACGTGTGGGACCAGTTGCCTATCAACTTGAATTACCTTTAGAGTTAGACCAGATTCATGATGTGTTCCACGTCTCTATGCTGAGGCGATATTGCTCTGATCCTGCACATATCGTCTCAACTAAGTAGATTGAGGTTAGGCCAAATCTAACCTTTGAAGAAGAGTCGATTCAAATTTTAGACCGTGATGTGAAGGTTTTGAAGAGGAAGTCCATTCCACTGGTGAAGGTACTGTGGCGTAATCACAGCTTTAAGGAAGCCAGATAGGAATCTGAGGAGACGATGCGACATCAATACCCTCATCTGTTTTGACTAGGTAAATTTTGAGGCCGAAATTCTCTTTTAAGGGGGGTAGAGTTGTAACACCCCAAAATATAGGTACTTATTTTCTGTATGTTGTGTAACTCAAATGCATGCTTGTTTCAATGGTTAAGTACCTTGGATAGCGCCTGAGAAGTCTTGGGTTCAAGCTTAGGCATTTGCAAAAACTTTGTTTTTAGGAAATTAACCCTTGCTGTGGTTAGTAGACTTTTAAATTATTACGGGTAAAATATGTCACAAAGGGCTTGCTAGTCTAGGAGTGAGTGGCGTGCGGGGTGTTCCTTGGGGTCTGAGGTTCGAGGCTTGGCAAGGCAAATGAAGCATTTTATTTTTGATACAAGTACCGGGGAAGTGTCCTTGGTTGACCGAAATTGAGGTGTTTGATTGAAGTTTGAATGGGATGTTGAGTAGATTATGGTGGAGAGATTCTAGGAGAGAGATAAGGGAGGAAGAAGTGGAGTTTGAGGTATGGTAGAGTTGTGCCGAAATTGGGTAGTGGGCATAAGGATTTTTAACTGCTATTCTCTAATACTTTTGGCATTGTCTACTCTTCGGGGTTCTTTTCTCCCTATTTTTGTTTGGGTTTTTGTGAAATTGTGGTTGGTTTCTTTTGTTTCTAAAGCCGTGTTATGCTATTTCAGATATCTTTCGGTCCTTTTTGCTTGAGATTCTACTCCTCTCTCCAACCCTCTTGTCCACAGTTTTTTGTTTCTCTTTCTTGGTCGAATACCTATTGCTTTCCTATCTCTCAAACACTTTTGGCTTTAGCTTGGGGTGATCGATTATTTTCTGTCTTCTTCTTCCTTCTTCTCTCAAGTGCAATTGAATCTTTTTTGGACGAATATTGCTCTTTCATTTACCCTCTGTGTGCTGACTCTTTCTTTTTCTTTTTCTCTATCAATCAGGTGGTAAGTGCTGCTATTTAGATTTTGTTTTTGCTCACCCCTCTTCCCTTTCTGCTGAATCTATAGTTTCCTTTTAACACCTTCTTTCCGGCCGACTATTGTTAGGGGAGTGATTGCGCTAGTTCTTCCTTATTGTAGCAGCGATCTTTTTGGGGATTGTGAAACGATTACTTTCCTTCCCTAGTTTCGGCTTTGCACCTTCGGTAAGTGGTTATGCGCTTGGTTCAATTTATGTTTGTGTACTGTGTTAGTTAATAAGTTCGTTCGAAACGCTGGTAATCTTTAAAAGAGTTCGTAATCAGTTGCATGTATCAATTTAAGGGTGGAATCTTCATTAGTACGACAAAGGCAAGTATTAGTGGAAATTTTTGCGATAAATATAAAGAGGAGATGTTAATCATATTTTCATTGATTAATGGAGTATTTTGATTGAATGTAGGCTTCATGTTGCATGGGGGTGGGTTTGATATATTTGGAGGAAGTGTACTGTACTAGCAGCTCTGCTGCATATACTGTTTACTACCGCAACCGGTGCTATATTTTGGAGTGTAGAGATGGGTGGGTCAATTTTATGCCCACATAGAGCGTAGGGCTGGACAGAGTGGAGTGTAGTGGATGGATAGGTAGGACTTCTGATTTTATTTCTGTTACTATTACTGTAATGGGCTAAGGCCCACACTGCTATTGATACTGTATTGGGCAAAGGCCCTAACTGTTACTGGATTGTTACTGAAACAGGCTTACGCCTAGACTATATTTGCCTATTATATGACTGATTGTTTATTTAATAAGGGATTACACACTGAGTTTGTGTAAACTTACCTTTCTGCTTCTCTGCGCAGGTAATCCTTAGGCAGGATGGTGCTATGAGGGGCTCGACGGTGGCTACACAACCGCACTTGTTTTCACTTTTTAACTTCTATTTTATAAGTAATTTAGTTCGGGCTATTTATTATGTAATAGGGCCTTTTTAAAGTTTTACTTTTGATTTGGGTTTTACTTATCTTGGATCATGTCTGTTAGAAGTAGGTCGCGGTTTTTCATAAGATTAAATTCTTTCAAAACACCATGCCTTTGCAACATACTTTAAAAGCTTCCGCAATCAAACATTGTTTTTAAAGCGCAATAACGATCTATAATGATTAAACCTTTTTTGCTAAACCCACTTTGAGTTTTTAACAACGAACAAGATACCCTAAAGTTTTGTAAAAGATCACACGAGGGTTTTTATAGTATGGATTTTTCAAAAGAACGTTCTTTTCAAATCACACTTCAATGAGGCATCGCAGATTCGACCATAACATCTAGGTCGTGTTTGGGGTGCTACAGTCCATGAATGATTTATATAGTGAAATTCTTTTCTTGATATGAACAGGTAATTGAAGCTTTATAGAGTATGAGACTATATGAAATTATCGATGATTTAAAGTAAGGATATGGTATATATGATAAGTATAGTTAAAACAAAATGAAGTTTTATGGTAGTCATAGATAGATGAATAGTGAAATTGAAATGCGTGTTATGTTATATGCATTGATTGGTTTCGATTTATATATGCATTGCTTCACCTACTAACCTTGTGAGGTATGGTGTATAAGAAAAGGAAATTTGGTCTATAACTAAATGGAATTACTCATGGTTGAATAATTTAATACAATTGGTAAGTTTAAGTTCCTTTATACGAGCTTACTAAGCACTAGTTGCTTATATAGTTCTTTTCTTTGTTTTCTAAATCATCGGAAAGCTTGAACGGTTGGAATCTTCATCAGAGCAAGATCACACTATCCATCGATCCAATTTGGTAGCTTTTTAATATATTGAAATGGTTATAAATGGCATGTATAGGGTTGCATGTCTACTTGGTATGTATTGGATTGTGTTAAGCTTTGGTATGCCTTAATTCTTATGTTAATGGTTGTGCATGGCGTTTTGAAATTAGGAAGGAAATAGTTGATTATGTTTGTGGATATGGATAATAGGTATGTTTGAAGCATGTTAAATGAGTGAATTTATGATGATAAATTGATTTTGGTTAGGTGTTTGATATGTGGTGCCTTTGAATGTGTGACACCCCTAAAGTGACCCTAGTCGGAAAGTGGTTTCGGGACCGCTAAGCCGAGTCACCGAAGTATTTGGATGTGATAATTATTGTCTAGAATATGTGAATATGAATGTGTGAAAGTTTTAAACTTCGATTTAGTCGATTGCATGTGAACCTAGTTAATAGGACTTATGTGTGACACTTTTGAAATGCGATAGGTTAATTTATAAGGACCTATTTAAGCATGTAGTGAAAATATTGGCTTTGCATGTCAAATACTCCTTTTGTGTGCATAGTGGCCGGCCATGATGGAGCATATATTAGACTATGTGGTAAATTTCCATGAAGTGGTCATTATTTTAAGTAAAAGAAAAGAAATAATAAAAGAAATACTAAGGATACTAAAAGAAAAAAAAAAGAAAGAGGGAGGTTATCACCTTGTTCTTCTTGGCCGATTGTAGAGAGGAAGATAGGAGGGTAGCATTCGGTCACTTGAAGCTTGAGAAGGTTAGTAAAATTTTGTTAGTTTTGAAATTTTAAGCTTAGTTTAAGTCATTTAGCTAGCTCCATATTAGCCCATTTGAAAACTTGGAATTTTGATGGATGGATGGAGCATTCGGCTATGGTTATTAAAGAAGGAATTTGATTATTTCCTTTAAGTTTTGATGAAGAATGTGTTGAGTAAATTAGGGTTTGAACACTTAAGGATTCGGCATTGTTCATGATTTTTTTAGAAGGTGAGTTTGAATGATATGAGTAATGTCATGTATGGGTTTCGGCTTTGATAGTAAAAATGTAAGGGTAATTGAAATGAATAATTGGAGGCTTAACCATCAAGAGGTTCGGCTATGGACTATAAGTGTTAGCTAATTCGGCACAAGAGTATAAATGTTAATTACTTTAAAATTGAAGCCTTGAAGAATAGGTTGTGGATCATTAAAGTGTTGAAGGTTAAATCTTTAAGCTTGGTTAATTTGGACATTCGGCTATTCTCATGACACTAGATACAAGGGTATGAAAGGTTATCTATATATATATAAGTTTAATTTATTCATGGTAACTTGGCATGTGGATTGGATATATGTTAGTTAATACATGCATTTGGAGGTGATGTGTTAAATAATTAGGTATACGGGTTGGTTTCATTATTGAGTATAAGGGCTAAGTGTTTTAAATTGCCTTTGATGTATACATGCTTATATTGAAATATTAAGGCTATGTTAGCCAATTGAGGGTTTCGGCCAAGATATTCAAATAGATTGGTGTGAATGTTTGAGTGATGAATTTGACTCTTGTGTCGAGTTGGGATGATATGTGTATTTATATAAAACTAAATGATGCTAAATAAATTCGATTATGCATGGTATTGAGCTAGTATCATGTTCGTTGGTACATGAGTAGAGCATATGTTTGATGTTTAATATCTAGTTAATAACATCTTTTGTACTTAGTTGTATGGTATACATGTATTAAATCGAATCGCTAAATTGATAAGTTATTTAATAAAATCTACTTGTTGAATCAAGCTCAAGAGCCAAGAGGGTCAAAATCTGATAAAGGAAAGGAAAAAGTGATCGAGTAGTCTATCCACAACTATTCAAAGTATTCGAGGTAAGTTTTAAGTATTAAAGCCTATAATGTGATTGAGTATGATATGTTAAGCACATATTAAAAGAATCATAACTCTATTGTAAATCTTTATGCATATAGCCTAATGGTTATTATGAAGTATAGGTAAGTTATTGATATGATATGTTGCCAAATGGATATGATATTATGAAGTGCTGAAAGGATATGTCAGAAGAGTAAAATTGTGATAAACCTGCTCAGGACAGCAGCAGTAACATGAATTTAGAAAATCACCATAAATTCATGGATTTGAATTAGAGGCTGAATGAGACATGAAATTAAAGCTTAATGAGTCTAGTTTCTTATAAAAGAAACCGTGTAAGCAAAGGAATTTCTGATAATGAGAAATTTGATTCGTAGTGAAGAGTGGTCAGATTAGTCAAGCAGTGAAACAGGGGAAACTTTAAGAAAAATCTGGTATTGATTGGCCAAACCTAAAATTCTGGAAATTTTATGGATGGAAGACATACAAGTCTATATTCAGGAAAAATTTACGGAAAGTGATTTGGAGTTTTGTAGCTCCAGTTATAAATAATTTAGTGACTATTGCTCAGGAAAAACAGCTTGTGCTGAATTTGAGATTGTGTTGTAAACCTTGATAAACTTGTTTTAGTTGCTTATAAGCTATTGATTAAACCCATATGTGAAAGTGTATATATATGTGATAAGGCCTAATGGCCGATGTGATGAATGTGAAAGTGTATATATGTGATAAGGCCTAATGGCCGATGTGATGAATGTGAAAGTGTATATGTGTGATAAGGCCTAATAGCCGATGTGATGAATGTGAAAGTGTATATATATGTGATAAGGCTTAATGGCCGATGTGATGAATGTGAAAGTGTATATGCGTGATAAGGCCTAATGGCCGATGTGATGAATGTGAAAGTGTATATATGTGATAAGGCCTAATGGCCGATGTGATGAATGTGAAAGTGTATATGTGTGATAAGGCCTAATAGCCGATGTGATGAATGTGAAAGTGTATATATATGTGATAAGGCTTAATGGCCGATGTGATGAATGTGAAAGTGTATATGCGTGATAAGGCTTAATGGCCGATGTGATGAATGTGAAAGTGTATATGCGTGAGAAGGCTTAATGGCCGATGTGATGAATGTGAAAGTGTATATATGTGACAGGGCCGAGTGGCCAATGTGATGGATGTGAAAGTGCATAAATGTGATAAGTCCCGAAGGGCATTTGTTTCAGTACTATATCCGGGTTAAAACCCCGCAGGCTTTATGCGAGAATATTATCACTGATTAATGTCCCTAAGCTTCGTGCTCGTACTATATCCGAGTTCTAAGGACCCGATGACTACGTGTGGGGATTTTGTCCGGGTAAGACCCGATAACTTCGTGTGGAGATTATGTCCGGGTAAGATTTCGTAATAAGAATTGCTTATAAATATATTCAATGCGAAAGGTTAAACAGGTATGTACTCCAAGTTTATATGTGAGCTTGATTTGCACTAAATCATAAGGTAGTTATGTGATGCATACGAGAGCAATCTATGAGACTATTCTTATGATTATGTGACATCGGATCAGTGTGAGGGGTGATGTGAAATCATTCGATATATCTATGTCACATGAGCTCACTTTTATGTGAAAGTTTATCTGCCTATTGTATATGATGAGATGTGCGTATTCGGAAAAGGGATGGTATGCCCGAAGGAAGAGTGAAATAAAAATACGAACAACTATGTTATAATTTGATTGTTATCTATTGCCACTGCTTAAAACTTACTAAGCATTGTAATGCTTACTCCGTTTACTCTGTTTCCTCTGTTTTATAGATCTCATTGCGAAGCTACAGGCTCGGGGATCGTCAGCAACTAGTCACACTATCACTATCCACTGTTGGTACTGCTATGTTTTGGATTATCTTATGGCATGTATAAAATAGACTAGTGGCGGAGGAATATTTTGGTTAATGTATATAGCCATGCGAAAATGGCTTATATATGTTTGAGCATAATGTTATAATCATTTGGTATGGAATGGTTAATCACCATCATAATTTGTGCTATTTATGCTGAAAGGGCTAGTTGAATCATGGAAACTATGAAGTAGGTAAAGTCTACCTTAAAGGCAGATGCTGGCAGCAGCAGTGAAGTAGATTTGGAAAATCACTAAAAATAGTAGGATTGGAATTAAATAATTAATAAATTATGTAAACGAACCTTAATGAATCTATTTTCATAGGAAAGTAACGAAACGATCATATGGACAGTATGTTAAGAGTTATTGAGGTTCTCGTGAGACAGGGCCAGAACGGTTTCTGGATTCCCTGTTCCGACTTTGGAGATTTATTATAAATTAACCAGAGATAATTAGGAGTCATGCCATATATGTACAGATTCCTCTCTGAGTCTAGTTTCTATAGAAACAAACGACATCAGTATTGAAGCTCTGTGCAGGGAGATATCCAATTCGTAATGCGCAAGGGTCAGTGTAGTCGATCCCTGTAACATGGGAGACTTTGACTAATAAACTGTACTAATTGGCCAGACCAAAAATTCTAGAAAAAAATTTTGGAGATAGGCATATGAGTCTAGTTTCAGGGAAAAATCACGAAACTGATTTTCGAGTTGTGAAACTCAAGATATGATTTTTAAGGCGACAGTGACGCGGTTAGCCAGCCTGTCTGGAATTTTTTTTAATGGACTGTGAAAACAAAGTAAATGAACTAAGTCGGTCAGCACCTCGTGTTCGACTCCGGCAACGGTCTCGGGCACGGGGTGTTACAGAATGGCATATTTTTTAGAACATATAAGATGGTTGAATTGGTATGTTTTGTATGTGTTTAAGGTGTACTTTGGTCATATGAATTTGTATGAGAAAGGTGTGTTTTGATATGCAAGTTTAGGTTTAGAAATGACTTGTTTTAGGGGCTAAATTTGGCGTACATGGCTATAGACACAGGCTACCACATGACCGTGTGCTACACATGACCACCTCACATGGCTGTATGTCATTTATATTTTAAGTGAAAGTTTCTCATGGTCTGAGACATGACTTACTAAAAGGTTGTGTGTCTTAAAATAGTTGGTCACATGGTTTAGCACATAACCTGCGACACAGCCGTGTGACCCTATTTAGAAAACACACATAGGTAGCCACATAGGTTGGGACACGGCCATGTGTCCCTATTTTAAATGTTCACACGGTTTGACCCATGTCACATTGCCTAGCCATATGGCCGTATGACCTCTGATTTCCCAATTTTTTTAGGTTTTTTCTAAATTTTTTGGATTCATTCAAAATGATCCCCAATCATTTTTAAATTATTTTTAGAGCCCCAAAAGTTTGACTTAAGGTCCAATTGTGTATTCTTGCTATAATTGGATTGAGTTATTAGGAATTTATACTTAAGTTGAATTATTGTTTTGTTTTGAAGTTTAAGGTTCTGTTTTGTATAGTAATGTTTCGTAACCCTAATCCAGTGATTGAGACGGGTTAGGGGTGTTACATTCTTGTTTTATATTTCAGTAAGGTATGTACTCATACTCTGTAAAGGTGTAATGTGTATATGAAAAAAGGTGTTTAAGAGTTGTTAGTGTGAGCCTGTTATGTCTGTATTGAAGTGTAAGAACCATTCTTTATGCTTAAGGCACAACCTTTCACTTCTGGCAAGAATGATATGGACTAATTCATGGAAATTATGTTAAAGAAATATATTCATGGCGTTGCCTTCAATGGAATGTACATTGAATTGGCAGATCGCAGTGCATGAAAATGGTTGTGTATCCTCTGGTAGGGCAAATGTATGTTGTAAACCAAATTGGCAAATCATGACAAAGGATATAAACCAAAGGAATATGAATGGAATGAATGATATGAATCTGATTATGGATCTGGGTACATGGCCAACATGAAGAAGGTTTGTCTGAATGGTCATATAGGTGTATTGTATACGCCAAAGGAAAAGTAAATTGATGTATAGTCTATTTGTGTTTGGTACTCACCATCTGCCGAATTGTGTGATTGTGTTTGAATTTTTGAAAAGATTTGCTCGAAGTATTAGTATCTATTAATACACTTTCTCCTAAAGCTCACTAAGTTCTTTTAAACTTACCTCATTTTCCTGTCCCTTCTTAGGCTTATTGTTGAAGGAAGACTTTCTAAAGGACTACGCCATAGGACATCTGCTGTTGTGAGATACTTGTTCATTTGTATTATGCATGATGATGGGGGTGATGTCTGACTGTATTTTGAAAAGAAATTGTACGTAAGACTCATGTCGAAAAATTATGATTTAATGAAATGTCATTAAAGTTTATGGAATGATTTCAAAGTATTCTATTTTGGGTTGATAAAATTCCGTACTAAAATTCTATATGCTATTTGGCTTATACTCTATTTTCCATATATTGTTAAAGGTTTATTTCAAACACTATGGTTTTACAAAGTTTACGCCAGAATCAGTTTTAAAGATGAATAATTTCTTTATACTAAAATGTCTTACTTGGATCCTCCTAAGTGATCAGTTTTGGCGTGTTACAAGTTGGTATCAGAGCCAAGGTTTACCCGATTCTCAAAAAATTGATGGTGATGTCATAGTCCATCATGTATAGTATGCCTTTAGCATAGTCTTTAGTGTTTCAAACTGAGTTAAATTTTCTTTTGTAGTATTATAAGAAAATGTCTGACGGTTCTAGAGAAGCCATAGGTGAGGAAATGGAAAGTCATATGCCTATGCAAGAACAAGCTACTACTACCAGTAATATGGGAAATGCAATTTAGGACTATGTTTTTCGCTATAATGGCGTAGTTATTCGATTAGTTTATGGGATAACAATCAAGAGCCTAAAAAACAACCACAACAACCATAGTCTAAGGTGGTTCATCCAGCACACCCTATGTAGCACGCCGTTCTTGGTGGGTTTTGAAGTTGGCAGGTAAATCAAATGATACTCTGAATAGAGTTCTATCCACCCAACCAATGTTCTTGGCGTGTAAAAGTGGGTGCATAGCAGGCATCAGATTATTGCAAGGGATTGTCTTAGAAAGGATGAATTATTAAAAGAAAGAGCTAAGTAATGTATTAAGGAATTTTGGGTAATTGGGTTATTGTCGAAAAGTATTATGTGTCGAGTTGGTTATTTACAGTCCTTATTACATTCTAACAAGATGGTCAAGAATGAATGATATGGAAAATTAAAGATACATATAGATTATGGACTCTTATTTATGTATCTTAATAGATGTTAACCGCTAAAAGGGCAGTATTGAATGTTGATGACACATGTTAAATTCCATTATGAAACATGGGTTTTCTATATATATATATCAGGGATCTTTCTTGCTAAGTTGAAATTAAGGATTGGAGTTCATGCAAATGGTTGTTTCATGTTCAGGGTAAATAATTTGGACTTGCATATGGTCTTCTGATTGATTTAGTCTGTTTACGAATGTAGATAGTAAATGAAGAAGTAATGTAACACCCTTAACCAATTTTCATCATCGAATTAGGGTTATAGAGCATTATCGTACAATTCAAAAATATTTAACATCCAAACAATTTTATAAATTAAAACATGTCATAATCCATTCATTCACATGCAATTTGTCCCTAAATCGAGCCTTTGAGCCCTAAAAATAACATAAGAACAATTTGGGACCAATTTGAAATAGTTTAGAAAGTTTAGAAAAAAGATGGAAAATTTGCAAAACAAGGGTCACACGGCCTTGTGACATGGCCCTGGGCCATGTAACTTTCGAAATAGAGACACACGACTGTGTCTCAGCCCATATCCCCACCTGTGTAACTTTCTGAGTAGGGTCACACGGCCTTTTTGAGTTGCCCTACACGCCCGTGTGCCAGGTCGTATGTTAGGCCGTATAACTCACTGACTTGTTCCCTGAGGAAATCATCAGATGACACACAGCTATATCGCTAGGCCATGTGCCTCACACGGCTGAGTCACACGCTCGTGTCTCAGGCCATATGGATCCAAATTTATCTAAAATCAAACCATTTCAAAATTATTCCATGCATGAACATTTAGACAAATTATACACACCTTCAAAGCACCAAAACTTATCTAAGCACACATATATTTTCCATTTCCAAGACCTTAATTCAACTAACCAATATGCCATTCAAGGTACCACAATTAGTATCCAAACATTACATACATAAACAAGTACATATGACACATTTCATGCATATAAATCTAATCCATTTAGGTACTAAAACATACAACATTTAACCATTTCCAAATCATTCAAGACATACCATAAAAGCCTTATCCTATTATCTACCTAAACACATCATAATTGACCATTTTCAAGAAAAAAATTTGTATTAATAAGCCATACACATCCAATATCAAAAAGTGACCAAAATGACTTACCTAAACAAACATTTTAAGTTCATCAACCATACATAAACATCAAAGCACAAACATACCAAGTTACCATTTACATATTCATCAAAAACACCATTATAAAGCACCCTATACATGCCATTATAAACCTTGGCCAAACTACTCAAAAACTATCGAAAAGACTTTTAGATAGTGTGATAGATCTCCGACAAGCTTCCAACCAAATTGAGCTTTTGATAATCTATAAAACAAAGGAAAGAAACTACATAGGCAACAATGCTTAGTAAGCTCGTATCAACATAAACACAACTTACCATTTACAGAATACATGTCATAGTTTAAAATATAATTTAACACCAATGCCAAAAGCTTAGAAATGCCTAATCAACGTCATCAACTCACAAGTTAGTAAGTTTTTCCATGATATAATGAAATCAACCATGTGTATAACATCATGTAGTTCATATTTCCATTCAATAAGTCAGGATTCAATCCAATTGCATACTTACCTTTCCGTTCCCTTTTCATGCCTCTTGAACCATCTAGAATTTCATCGGATACACAGGAAAGCCCACAAGAAGTGTGACTTTACATTTAACTATAACATTTCCTTTACATTAATGCTCCCACGAGCTGTGGAATGGGTCTCCTCACACAAGTCGTAGGTCGAAATGTAAGCTACATGAAACTACTCACACAAGCTATGGAGAATCCGCAACAAATGCAGGACCTCAACCATAAGTAGGTCATTCAAGACCAGCACCTAAAACATGAAATCCCTAATGACATGTCGTTTGTATCCTACAAATTCATAAGGTTCAACCGGGACTCAATATTCGTCAGTTCATCATAGCAATAATATGTTTATATACCGATCCATTTACATTATAAATAACATAATAACATTCAATTTAGAATAACATAAATATGATAATCGTTCATACGAACTTACCTCGATAATTAGGGGCGTAATAGTTAAATCTAGGTAATCCGGAGCTTTTGCTTTTCCTCTATCTAGGTCCATATGTGGTTTATCTTGACCTAAATAGGTAATTTCAATCAATTAAATACTTCTAGTATTCAATTTAATCCACCTTTCATATTTATGCAAAATTACCAATTTACCCCTAACATTTTAACTTTTCGCAATTTAGTCTTTAAGCTCATAAATTGAAATCTAACCATTTTAATCCTCTATTCAAGCTAGCTGAATTTCTTAGGGACTTATACTACCCCAATTAAACCATTATTTCAAAAATTTATGTGAAATTTTACTATTTTCACAATTAGATCCCTAAATGCAATTTAATAAAAAATCACTTAACAAAACTTGTTTATTTCTTAATAAAGATTCATAATATACCAATTAACATCAAAAAGCATTCAAGAATATTCTTGGAATAACCCTCAACCTTTAATTTTTTTCAAATTAACCCTCGAGCTAGCTAGATTAAGCTAAAACAAACTTAAAAGCATAAAAATCATTAAAAACGGAGTTGAAATCACATACCATGCAAAGAGATAAGCTAGCGAACCAAGCACACATCCATGGAGGTTTTCTTCACTTAAAATTGGTTTAGGGTTCAGAAATAAAAGATGATACCTTGTTTAATTTCTTTTAGTTTTAAGTTTATTTACCTATTTACCTTATTAACCTTTAAAAACTAACAAAATTTCAATGAAACCATGTCATGCACATCCACTAATACCTTAACTATCTTATTTATCCCTCAAGTCCTTTACTTTAAGGTTTCATAGCCATTTGACCCTTTTAACTAATCAAACTCAACTTTTTCTGTAAAACCCCTAAACCGTATCCGTCGCTGGAGTGGGGTTACGGGGTATAACCAGACAAGCCACAAACTATGAACAATCATTTGTATACACTTGCACGAACTTTTAAAACAATCAAATATTAATATAAATAATCAATTTAATTTTTATTACCATATAGCAGATTATAACATTAATGCACATTAAGGTTTTATTAAACTTACGGACCATATTACAATTTAACCACATAATAGATTCATACAATAATAGTACTCATATGACAAAGTTCACTTAGTTATTTCAATTTAATAAAATCATATTCGACACTTATATATTACTATTTTTTTAATCAACTTATAATCATGGTTTAGGGACTAGCTATCATATTACATAACATTTAACTATAACTAGCCGAACACATGTATATCACATAAAAAAATTCATACAATTTCATGATTTAATATAGCATAATACATTATTCATTTGGTCATTTTTACATTCATTTAGCTGAGCATAAATATGTTTAATAACTAAGCTTTGACAATTGTTCACTTCCAACTTTGCTAATAAAAATACACTAACGAACCATGCTTAATATCCAAATTGCATGCCTCAATTAAAATGGCACATATATCATATTTGTAAATCAGATCTATAAACCTATTTTTAGCCACAAATAATTAATACCACCATTGTACCATGAACTTATAAACGTACATATGTCAACCTAATAATAATAATACATTTGTTGAATGATACACACAACATAACTACTAATTTAAAAAGCTAATTTAACTTGTTTCTACTTACCCAATTCATTACATTAATATCCTTGACCTATTCATATATACATAACATAATTATTTCACTCCAACATTAAACCGATTTAGTAAACCATTCACAAGACAAAACATATTTCGTTAAACCCTTACCACATTCGAACTTAGCCATACAACATTTAATACCAATTCACAATATAATTCTTACATTATCATAACAACCAATTTCATATTTATATCATCTATACATAGCACTAGTCGAATTAACTAAGCATGTTAAGGAAAGATATATAAACCATAATCATTTCATCAACCACCTCCAAAGACCCAACCATTATCATGCTATTTCTGAAATATATAACACCTATCACAACCATCATTCTTTTATAGCATGTAACATTAAAACCGAAATAAACTCAGATCATAAGCAAACATACCGAAATCAAACATGAAAACTTAGCCATTTTCACATGGCTGAAATTATACACAACCAAAAATAAATCCAATATTTCAAAACATAAACTAGTCATTAACATGCCATAATTCGAGTTTAATTTATAAAGGTACCAAAACGGTAGATAGTGTGATGAGCCTTGCTGACGATCCCCGAGCTTGTAACTTGATTCAAAATCTATAAAATAGAGTAAACAAGAACACACACAGAGTAAGCTATTATAGCTTAGTAAGTCAAAAGCAAATAATCAATTCTAAGATATAATCGATTCGTTTAAAGCTAAACCGAATAATATTAACATTATTAAACATAATCTCGAACTTATAAATGAGATAAATAATTATATTTTCATGCATAATACTACCCTGGCCGAATGCTCTCATACTCATATTAACCGAATGTCAATCAACTTTCTAAGTTAAAACATCGTTATACAATCAAACACACATATTCTTATTCACATAAGCTTAAGAATCCAATTATAATGTCATGGACATAAACTACTTGTATGGCCGAACATATATGATCACACATATATATATTCATATCCAAAATTAATTCCATAATATTCATACCATTAATTCAAACCGAATATACTTGTTTAATTCATACATATTTATTCTTTGCATCACGTAAAACTTATCAACTTTCAAGTCTCACACATGCCTTATTACCAATAGATAATAAGCTAACCATACTTGGCCTTTTAGCTCCTTTACACATTCGATCATGATTTACCTTTGCCCGATGAACCATTCGGAATTGGATATGACACTCGGATAATCACACAAGTCGTACAATGGCAAGTCCCAGACGCGGTCTTACATGTAATCACATATCGATACCACTGTCCTAGACAGGGTCTTACTCGTAAACACATATCAGAATCGCAAATAGATGCCATGGTCTTACTCACACACATAAATCGGAATCCTATGTCATGACATATGTATCCTAACTATTCCTAAGGTTCATACGAGGCTTCTGGACTTCGTAACTCGGTCGAAACCAATTCGGAAACATAGTAATTAAGCTTTAACATATTCAGCTATAGCTTAAATAAAATCATAAATTTCATTTCAGCATATATGTAATGCCCCGTACCCAAGACCGTCGCCGGAGTCGAACACGAGGTGTTAATAGACTTAATTCATTACTTAAACAGCTCATACAATTCATTTTAAAATTTCCAGACAAGCTGGCTAACTGCATCACAGTCGTTTTAAAAATGATATCTCGATTTCCGAAACTCTAAATCCAATTCTGTAATTTTTTCCTGAAACTAGACTCATATATATATCTACTAATATTTTTCTAGAAATTTTGGTCAGGCCAATTAGTACAGTTTATTAGTTAAACTCTCCCCTGTTTCAGGGTTCGACTACTCTGACCTCTGTGTATTACGAATCAGATATCTCCCTGTACAGAATTTCAATGACTACGAGATTTGTTTCTCTTAAAACTAGACTCAACAAGGAATCTTTACATATAAATAATGACTTCTAATTATTGTTTTACAATTTATTATGAATTTTTAAAGTCAGAACAGATGATCCGGAAATCACTCTGGCCCTGTTTCACAAGGTTTCAAATATCTCATAAAGTATAATGTATATGCCTATTTTTTTTAATCCATATGAAAATATACTCATTAAGATTCAATTTCATAACTTCCTCATCATTTAATTCCATTTATACTATTTTTAGTGATTTTCAAATTCATGTCATTGCTGCAGCAATATTCTGTTTTAAGGCAAATTTCATCTTTTCATGAGTTGTTATGAACTAGATAACCTATTAAACTTCCATGATATCAAACATGATCTAAATTTAACCATCACCATGACTTATCAATATCAAACATTTTCTCAACCAATCATGGCCATATCATAAAATTAATTACACAAAATAAGTATATTGCTATACATGCCATACTTAAATTTTACAAGCCATTTACCCAGATGAAAGTCCTTTGGATAGTGTGATCGAACCTTCGACCCGTCCCGATTCCCGAGCTGGCTTGTTCAAAACTACAGTAAATAAAGAGGAGGGAGTAAGCATAAATGCTTAATAAGTTCACATGCAAATAGCAAGTAACATAACCATATAAGCAAACATAAAACATCATTTGCATAATCATCACCAAGACATTCATATCACATTTTCATTTATCATCTTACCATATTGTTGTTATATCGATTTTCAACCCGAGGGTTAAGTACATACCTGTTCAAAGTATTCATTTCACAACACTTACCAATACGTCCCTTTCATCTCGAGTATTCCTCCATTTGAGTAGAATTTTACCCGTTGAACACATCGGAATATAATTCGGATACATGGAAAGTTTGCACATAAGTGCCACATATGTAGCCAAGCTACTATGTAACCCGACCATAAGCGAACTCGGACTCAACTCAACGAGCTCGGGTGTTCGCATCCATAAGTGAACTCGGACTCAACTCAACGAGTTCGGATGCCTAGTTACATCTCACGAACTCGGACTCAACTCAACGAGTTCGGACATTTGCATCCATAAGTGAACTCGGACTCAACTCAACGAGTTCGGATGCTCAACCATCCTAGTGGCATGTCACTTGTATCCTAATCTATTCCTAAGGTTCAAACGGGCTTTTTTTTCCTCGATCTCACATTTTCCGTCTTCCATGGAATATCGGAACCGATACTCGGTAGCAATTCATATTTATCAAGTAGTAAACATAATTTGCATATTACTCAACATTAACCACAAAGCATAATATTTCACGATTAAAAATCAGCATATCATATAATTAACAACAATAACTTAAAAATAACAATTATGCTACATTATTTACACATGAACTTACATCGTATGCGAAAATGGCTACTTTTACCATTTCGTCCACAACTTGGTATTTTCCCTATTTTAGCCCGAATTTGAGTTTTCCCTGCTCTATCGTTTAAAATATAGTCTAATTAGGACTCACATTATACAAATTGACCCAAAATCATATTTTGGAAAAATTATAGTTTTGCCCCTAAACTTTTGCATGTTTATACTTTTGCCCCAAAGCTCGTAAATTAAAATTCAGCCTATTTTCTTATGTTTTATGACATGCTGATCATTTTTCCCTTCTATGGCAACATCAAATTCTCACTCTAACATGTACTTATGACTATTAGGTATTTTACCGATTAAGCCCTTTCGTTCGTTTTCACTTAAAACCGAGTATTACAAGTTGTCTAACATAATTTAAAACCTCATATTCTATCATAAAACACCAAAATACACAAATTTCACCTATGGGTATTTTTCCAAATATGAACCCCAGGTTGAATTATTGCTAGCATAAGCTAAATCGAGCTACCGGGACTCCAAAAACGTAAAAATCATTAAAAACGAGGCTAGAACGGACTTACAATCGAGCTTGCAAGCTTGAAAAACCCTAGCCATGGTTTCTCCTTGCTACATTCGGCCATGGGGTTGAAGATGAGCAAAATTGGCTTTTAATTTTGTATTTTAATTCATTTTACCCCTAAATGACCAAAATGCCCTTACTACTAAACTTTCCAAAAATTCTATCCATGTCCAATTTTTGTCCATAGACTTAGAAATTGGTCAAATTGTTATTTAAGACCTCCTAATTAATATTTCAATGCAATTTCATACTAAAAACTTCTAGAATGCAAATTTTGCAACTTATTCGATTTAGTCCTACTTTCAATTTAAGCACTTTAGGCATAGAATTTCATCACGTAATTTTCACACAATCATGCAATCATATCATAGACCTTAAAATAATCATAAAATAATTATTTCTATCTCGGATTTTGTGGTCACGAAACCATTGTTCCGACTAGGCCCAAAATCAGGATATTACAACTCTCCCCCCCTTCAGGGATTTTCGTCCCCGAAAATCTTACCAGAAAAGTGGTCTTCACTTTTAATCTCATATTCGGTGCCGAAGAACTTGCACTTAGACTATACCGCCAATACATCTCTTCAATTTCTCATATGATCTAAAAGCTTACAGTCTCAACTCTCAACTGTTCTTAAATTTTCAACCCTTCTCAGTTTCCCATGATATCATGACATAAAACCCGGATCTCAACTTGATTTAATGGAGACTGGAATTCCAAGAAATCCAACAATCAAAGAGACCTGAAATTCCATGAATCTGATAAGTAGGAATTCATTCAATATAGGTATGATTTATAGATCTCGCCAAACATTTAACAATAGGATACATCACATTTTCCTCTTTCCGCTATGGAAATAATTCTAATATGGCCTCAAGAATAATCCTTCTCATTTCCATCCCAATATCAACACTGACAAGGATAATTTTGATAGATCCCAATGCTCAGCTTTAACCCCTTTAACAACTCCGATTTTATGTAACATCGAATGCTCTAAACTATCACATTACCTCACTGTCTTGAAACACATCACTATTCATACAACAGTACATTACTGAAAGTCAGGAAGTCTTTACTTAATGTAGACTAGTCTAGTTCAGACGCTTCGGTTACCAATATTCTCATCTATCCAAACTTTGTCAACATGTAATAAACTTTTCAGCTTTCACAAGACGAAAACCTTATCATTCGTAGTGACTTTAACTAATATCCAACTCTTTCTAATAAATATACACTTCTCGTTCAGACTATTTACTCTTTTATCAGTACAAAAATGAAATTATAATATCAGACTTGAGAAAAATAATCCTGACATAATTGTCACATGAAATCTTTCAAATAAATAATTCACCATACCGATTGAAACTCGCGCTTTTATCACCTATGCCTTTACTGATGTCAAATCCTTACACAGAAATTAGAAAAAAAAATCCCAATACTAAAATCACCACATTACCAAGATCAAATTAGAAGTATAGTTATATTTGACATGATTATCACGAGTTGAAGAATGTACTTCGAACATGAGTCATAATTGACAAATTATAGAACAAAGATAACAAGAAAATCGAATAAAGAAATCCAAGATACGATACTATGCCGGAGAATCGAAAACCAAACTCATAGAGAAAATACAGAATACCCCGATAATTCTTCAAAGAAAGAAAGTCCAAAAGAAAACATCATTTAATCCCACTGGAATCAAATATAACAAGAACAATATATCTTCCCATACATATATATCAGATGAAGCATCAAGTAGAAGAAACAGAATCATAATATCATATGTATTCTCTCATCAATTCTTATCAGACGAAATGAAATAGAATACCCGATGAAGTAGAGCAATATAAATTATAAACTAGTCAGACTACCAATGCTTTCATCCAACACTAGAATTAGAAGACATTCCCATATAACAAGAATTTCTTCAGAAGATCAATAGCCATAGAAATATTTCTGAGAACGGGTAAACATATAGAACATCTCAAAAGAGACTGCTAAATCTGTTCAGTCATAACTGTCACATTCAGATAGTTCACATTTCAATTATCATTTCCCCAACTAGTTCTGCCGTCACAAATTTCATATTAAACCATTCACTAAAGAAGGCCAGTTCTGAATAAATTTCGATTTACACTTTTCTCGACCTTGCACCTCAGTAATTCGGTTTACCAAGGAGACTCCCTTTTCTAACTGGGACAGTGCATAACTCCAATAATTTTTACGTCAATCCGATACTTTACTGGCTCTGACTTTACTTATCAGCTCATTTTCAATCTCTAAGCATACTTATAATTATTCTATCACTGTACTCTTTGGGTTCTCAACCGGAAACTTATTCAATACAAATCTCATGAAATTCCATTATAAGTACCACTTCGGTAAGGGGGAGGGGTTGTAGGACCTCTGACTCGACTTTCTTATACATACACATATGACACAACTTCCATCATCATAGTAACATCATCAAAATCATGTCATTCATTCATGTTGGCTTACACCAATTTTCCTATTGTCCCATTTAGACAATATACTTATGCATACATTCTATGTTTTCTAGACAGCTTTACTTATCCATTCATTTAATTAAATTAATTCATGCTCATGACATTATATAAGGCCAAACAAACATAGATATTTGCATCACAATCACAACTTTCATTTCGTGCATCATCATGTACATATCATTACAATCATATAATTCAATCCAACAATTTAATTAACATAGATAAGTTCATTTCATTATAATCCTTTATCTCATAAAAATTATATATCATTAACATTTATCAGCATTCAACGTCCAAATCAAGACAAGGACATTTTCACTCGTATCATAATATTGACCTTTATTCATACTTCTACTACTTTCTATTTATTCCGTTCATCTTATCAAGTAAGCCATATACACTACATCATATAAGCATTAAGCAAATATGGATATTTATCACATATTATCATAAACTTTTATTCATACTTTTCTGAACCGACACTTATCATAATCATAATTTTACTCAAATACCTTCACATGACATTGAACATGGTCGGCGCAGCTCGGTTGGAGAGTACCATGTCTAAATAAGACAGTACTCATACGCGTCGGAAGACATCACACTATCACAGATCAGTGGCATGTATAGCTAAACTTTTACACATGCTACGTTAGTCCGAGAACCGACTAAACCTGCTCCGATACCACTAAATGTAACGCCCCGTACCCGAGACTGTCGCCGGAGTCGAACACGAGGTGTTAACAGACTTAATTCATTACTTAAACAGCTCATACAATTCATTTTAAAATTTCCAGACAAGCTGGCTAACTGCATCACAGTCGCTTTAAAAATCATATCTCGAGTTTCGAAACTCGAAATCCAATTCCATAAATTTTCCCTGAAACTAGACTCATATATCTATCTACTACTTTTTTTTTGGTTAGGCCAATTAGTACAGTTTATTAGTTAAAGTCTCCCCTGTTTCAGGGTTCGACTACTCTGACCTCTGTGTATTACGAATCAGATATCTCCCTGTACAGAATTTCAATGACTACGAGGTTTGTTTCTCTTAAAACTAGACTCAACAAGGAATCTTTACATAAAAATAATGACTTCTAATTATATTTTTATAGTTTATTATGAATTTATAAAGTCAGAACAAAGGATCCATAAATCACTCTGGCCCTGTTTCACAAGGTTTCAAATATCTCATAAAGTATAATGTATATGCCTGTTTTTTAATCCATATGAAAATATACTCATTAAGCTTCAATTTCATAACCTGCTCATCATTTAATTCCATTTATACTATTTTTAGTGATTTTTCAAATTCATGTCATTGCTGCAGCAATATTCTGTTTTAAGGCAAATTTCATCTTTTCATGAGTTGTTATGAACTAGATAACCTATTAAACTTCCATGATATCAAACATGATCTAAATTTAACCATCACCATGACTTATCAATATCAAACATTTTCTCAACCAATCATGGCCATATCATAAAATTATTTACACAAAATAAGTATATTGCTATACATGCCATACTTAAGTTTTACAAGCCATTTACCCAGATGAAAGTCCTTTGGATAGTGTGATCGAACCTTCGACCCGTCCCGATTCTCGAGCTGGCTTGTTCAAAACTACAGTAAATAAAGAGGAGGGAGTAAGCATAAATGCTTAATAAGTTCACATGCAAATAGCAAGTAACATAACAATATAAGCAAACATAAAACATCATTTGCATAATCATCACCAAGACATTCATATCACATTTTCATTTATCATCTTACCATATTGTTGTTATATCGATTTTTCAACCCGAGGGTTAAGTACATACCTGTTCAAAGTATTCATTTCACAACACTTACCAATACGTCCCTTTCATCTCGAGTATTCCTCCATTTGAGTAGAATTTTACCCGTTGAACACATCGGAATATAATTCGGATACATGGAAAGTTTGCACATAAGTGCCACATATGTAGCCAAGCTACTATGTAACCCGACCATAAGCGAACTCGGACTCAACTCAACGAGCTCGGGTGTTCGCATCCATAAGTGAACTCGGACTCAACTCAACGAGTTCGGATGCCTAGTTACATCTCACGAACTCGGACTCAACTCAACGAGTTCGGACATTTGCATCCATAAGTGAACTCGGACTCAACTCAACGAGTTCGGATGCTCAACCATCCTAGTGGCATGTCACTTGTATCCTAATCTATTCCTAAGGTTCAAACGGGCTTTTTTTTCCTCGATCTCACATTTTCCGTCTTCCATGGAATATCGGAACCGATACTCGGTAGCAATTCATATTTATCAAGTAGTAAACATAATTTGCATATTACTCAACATTAACCACAAAGCATAATATTTCACGATTAAAAATCAGCATATCATATAATTAACAACAATAACTTAAAAATAACAATTATGCTACATTATTTACACATGAACTTACATCGTATGCGAAAATGGCTACTTTTACCATTTCGTCCACAACTTGGTATTTTCCCTATTCTAGCCCGAATTTGAGTTTTCCCTGCTCTATCGTTTAAAATATAGTCTAATTAGGACTCACATTATACAAATTGACCCAAAATCATATTTTGGAAAAATTATAGTTTTGCCCCTAAACTTTTGCATGTTTATACTTTTGCCCCAAAGCTCGTAAATTAAAATTCAGCCTATTTTCTTATGTTTTATGACATGCTGATCATTTTTCCCTTCTATGGCAACATCAAATTCTCACTCTAACATGTACTTATGACTATTAGGTATTTTTACCGATTAAGCCCTTTCGTTCGTTTTCACTTAAAACCGAGTATTACAAGTTGTCTAACATAATTTAAAACCTCATATTCTATCATAAAACACCAAAATACACAAATTTCACCTATGGGTATTTTTCCAAATATGAACCCCAGGTTGAATTATTGCTAGCATAAGCTAAATCGAGCTACCGGGACTCCAAAAACGTAAAAATCATTAAAAACGAGGCTAGAACGGACTTACAATCGAGCTTGCAAGCTTGAAAAACCCTAGCCATGGTTTCTCCTTGCTACATTCGGCCATGGGGTTGAAGATGAGCAAAATTGGCTTTTAATTTTGTATTTTAATTCATTTTACCCCTAAATGACCAAAATGCCCTTACTACTAAACTTTCCAAAAATTCCATCCATGTCCAATTTTTGTCCATAGACTTAGAAATTGGTCAAATTGTTATTTAAGACCTCCTAATTAATATTTCAATGCAATTTCATACTAAAAACTTCTAGAATGCAAATTTTGCAACTTATTCGATTTAGTCCTACTTTCAATTTAAGCACTTTAGGCATAGAATTTCATCACGTAATTTTCACACAATCATGCAATCATATCATAGACCTTAAAATAATCATAAAATAATTATTTCTATCTCGGATTTTGTGGTCACGAAACCATTGTTCCGACTAGGCCCAAAATCAGGATATTACAACTCTCCCCCCCTTCAGGGATTTTCGTCCCCGAAAATCTTACCAGAAAAGTGGTCTTCACTTTTAATCTCATATTCGGTGCCGAAGAACTTGCACTTAGACTATACCGCCAATACATCTCTTCAATTTCTCATATGATCTAAAAGCTTACAGTCTCAACTCTCAACTGTTCTTAAATTTTCAACCCTTCTCAGTTTCCCATGATATCATGACATAAAACCCGGATCTCAACTTGATTTAATGGAGACTGGAATTCCAAGAAATCCAACAATCAAAGAGACCTGAAATTCCATGAATCTGATAAGTAGGAATTCATTCAATATAGGTATGATTTATAGATCTCGCCAAACATTTAACAATAGGATACATCACATTTTCCTCTTTCCGCTATGGAAATAATTCTAATATGGCCTCAAGAATAATCCTTCTCATTTCCATCCCAATATCAACACTGACAAGGATAATTTTGATAGATCCCAATGCTCAGCTTTAACCCCTTTAACAACTCCGATTTTATGTAACATCGAATGCTCTAAACTATCACATTACCTCACTGTCTTGAAACACATCACTATTCATACAACAGTACATTACTGAAAGTCAGGAAGTCTTTACTTAATGTAGACTAGTCTAGTTCAGACGCTTCATTTACCAATATTCTCATCTATCCAAACTTTGTCAACATGTAATAAACTTTTCAGCTTTCACAAGACGAAAACCTTATCATTCGTAGTGACTTTAACTAATATCCAACTCTTTCTAATAAATATACACTTCTCGTTCAGACTATTTACTCTTTTATCAGTACAAAAATGAAATTATAATATCAGACTTGAGAAAAATAATCCTGACATAATTGTCACATGAAATCTTTCAAATAAATAATTCACCATACCGATTGAAACTCGCGCTTTTATCACCTATGCCTTTACTGATGTCAAATCCTTACACAGAAATTAGAAAAAAAAATCCCAATACTAAAATCACCACATTACCAAGATCAAATTAGAAGTATAGTTATATTTGACATGATTATCACGAGTTGAAGAATGTACTTCGAACATGAGTCATAATTGACAAATTATAGAACAAAGATAACAAGAAAATCGAATAAAGAAATCCAAGATACGATACTATGCCGGAGAATCGAAAACCAAACTCATAGAGAAAATACAGAATACCCCGATAATTCTTCAAAGAAAGAAAGTCCAAAAGAAAACATCATTTAATCCCACTGGAATCAAATATAACAAGAACAATATATCTTCCCATACATATATATCAGATGAAGCATCAAGTAGAAGAAACAGAATCATAATATCATATGTATTCTCTCATCAATTCTTATCAGACGAAATGAAATAGAATACCCGATGAAGTAGAGCAATATAAATTATAAACTAGTCAGACTACCAATGCTTTCATCCAACACTAGAATTAGAAGACATTCCCATATAACAAGAATTTCTTCAGAAGATCAATAGCCATAGAAATATTTCTGAGAACGGGTAAACATATAGAACATCTCAAAAGAGACTGCTAAATCTGTTCAGTCATAACTGTCACATTCAGATAGTTCACATTTCAATTATCATTTCCCCAACTAGTTCTGCCGTCACAAATTTCATATTAAACCATTCACTAAAGAAGGCCAGTTCTGAATAAATTTCGATTTACACTTTTCTCGACCTTGCACCTCAGTAATTCGGTTTACCAAGGAGACTCCCTTTTCTAACTGGGACAGTGCATAACTCCAATAATTTTTACGTCAATCCGATACTTTACTGGCTCTGACTTTACTTATCAGCTCATTTTCAATCTCTAAGCATACTTATAATTATTCTATCACTGTACTCTTTGGGTTCTCAACCGGAAACTTATTCAATACAAATCTCATGAAATTCCATTATAAGTACCACTTCGGTAAGGGGGAGGGGTTGTAGGACCTCTGACTCGACTTTCTTATACATACACATATGACACAACTTCCATCATCATAGTAACATCATCAAAATCATGTCATTCATTCATGTTGGCTTACACCAATTTTCCTATTGTCCCATTTAGACAATATACTTATGCATACATTCTATGTTTTCTAGACAGCTTTACTTATCCATTCATTTAATTAAATTAATTCATGCTCATGACATTATATAAGGCCAAACAAACATAGATATTTGCATCACAATCACAACTTTCATTTCGTGCATCATCATGTACATATCATTACAATCATATAATTCAATCCAACAATTTAATTAACATAGATAAGTTCATTTCATTATAATCCTTTATCTCATAAAAATTATATATCATTAACATTTATCAGCATTCAACGTCCAAATCAAGACAAGGACATTTTCACTCGTATCATAATATTGACCTTTATTCATACTTCTACTACTTTCTATTTATTCCGTTCATCTTATCAAGTAAGCCATATACACTACATCATATAAGCATTAAGCAAATATGGATATTTATCACATATTATCATAAACTTTTATTCATACTTTTCTGAACCGACACTTATCATAATCATAATTTTACTCAAATACCTTCACATGACATTGAACATGGTCGCAGCTCGGTTGGAGAGTACCATGTCTAAATAAGACAGTACTCATACGCGTCGGAAGACATCACACTATCACAGATCAGTGGCATGTATAGCTAAACTTTTACACATGCTACGTTAGTCCGAGAACCGACTAAACCTGCTCCGATACCACTAAATGTAACGCCCCGTACCCGAGACTGTCGCCGGAGTCGAACACGAGGTGTTAACAGACTTAATTCATTACTTAAACAGCTCATACAATTCATTTTAAAATTTCCAGACAAGCTGGCTAACTGCATCACAGTCGCTTTAAAAATCATATCTCGAGTTTCGAAACTCGAAATCCAATTCCATAAATTTTCCCTGAAACTAGACTCATATATCTATCTACTACTTTTTTTTGGTTAGGCCAATTAGTACAGTTTATTAGTTAAAGTCTCCCCTGTTTCAGGGTTCGACTACTCTGACCTCTGTGTATTACGAATCAGATATCTCCCTGTACAGAATTTCAATGACTACGAGGTTTGTTTCTCTTAAAACTAGACTCAACAAGGAATCTTTACATAAAAATAATGACTTCTAATTATATTTTTATAGTTTATTATGAATTTATAAAGTCAGAACAAAGGATCCATAAATCACTCTGGCCCTGTTTCACAAGGTTTCAAATATCTCATAAAGTATAATGTATATGCCTGTTTTTTTAATCCATATGAAAATATACTCATTAAGCTTCAATTTCATAACCTGCTCATCATTTAATTCCATTTATACTATTTTTAGTGATTTTTCAAATTCATGTCATTGCTGCAGCAATATTCTGTTTTAAGGCAAATTTCATCTTTTCATGAGTTGTTATGAACTAGATAACCTATTAAACTTCCATGATATCAAACATGATCTAAATTTAACCATCACCATGACTTATCAATATCAAACATTTTCTCAACCAATCATGGCCATATCATAAAATTATTTACACAAAATAAGTATATTGCTATACATGCCATACTTAAGTTTTACAAGCCATTTACCCAGATGAAAGTCCTTTGGATAGTGTGATCGAACCTTCGACCCGTCCCGATTCTCGAGCTGGCTTGTTCAAAACTACAGTAAATAAAGAGGAGGGAGTAAGCATAAATGCTTAATAAGTTCACATGCAAATAGCAAGTAACATAACCATATAAGCAAACATAAAACATCATTTGCATAATCATCACCAAGACATTCATATCACATTTTCATTTATCATCTTACCATATTGTTGTTATATCGATTTTTCAACCCGAGGGTTAAGTACATACCTGTTCAAAGTATTCATTTCACAACACTTACCAATATGTCCCTTTCATCTCAAGTATTCCTCCATTTGAGTAGAATTTTACCCGTTGAACACATCGGAATACAATTCGGATACATGGAAAGTTTGCACATAAGTGCCACATATGTAGCCAAGCTATTATGTAACCCGCCCATAAGCGAACTCGGACTCAACTCAACGAGCTCGGGTGTTCACATCCATAAGTGAACTCGGACTCAACTCAACGAGTTCGGATGCCTAGTTACATCTCACGAACTCGGACTCAACTCAACGAGTTCGGACATTTGCATCCATAAGTGAACTCGGACTCAACTCAACGAGTTCGGATGCTCAACCATCCTAGTGGCATGTCACTTGTATCCTAATCTATTCCTAAGGTTCAAACGGGCTTTTTTTTCCTCGATCTCACATTTTCCGTCTTCCATGGAATATCGGAACTTATAAACGTACATATGTCAACCTAATAATAATAATACATTTGTCGAATGATACACACAACATAACTACTAATTTAAAAAGCTAATTTAACTTGTTTCTACTTACCCAATTCATTACATTAATATCCTTGACCTATTCATATATACATAACATAATTATTTCACTCCAACATTAAACCGATTTAGTAAACCATTCACAAGACAAAACATATTTCGTTAAACCCTTACCATATTCGAACTTAGCCATACAACATTTAATACCAATTCACAATATAATTCTTACATTATCATAACAACCAATTTCATATTTATATCATCTATACATAGCACTAGTCGAATTAACTAAGCATGTTAAGGAAAGATATATAAACCATAATCATTTCATCAACCACCTCCAAAGACCCAACCATTATCATGCTATTTCTGAAATATATAACACCTATCACAACCATCATTCTTTTATAGCATGTAACATTACAACCGAAATGAACTCAGATCATAAGCAAACATACCGAAATCAAACATGAAAACTTAGCCATTTTCACATGGCTGAAATTATACACAACCAAAAATAAATCCAACATTTCAAAACATAAACTAGTCTAGACATGCCATAATTCGAGTTTAATTTATAAAGGTACCAAAACGGTAGATAGTGTGATGAGCCTTGCTGACGATCCCCGAGCTTGTAACTTGATTCAAAATCTATAAAATAGAGTAAACAAGAACACACACAGAGTAAGCTATTATAGCTTAGTAAGTCAAAAGCAAATAATCAATTCCAAGATATAATCGATTCGTTTAAAGCTAAACCGAATAATATTAACATTATTAAACTTAATCTCGAACTTATAAGTGAGATAAATAATTATATTTTCATGCATAATACTACCCTGGCCGAATGCTCTCATACTCATATTAACCGAATGTCAATCAACTTTCTAAGTTAAAACATCATTATACAATCAAACACACATATTCTTATTCACATAAGCTCAAGAATCCAATTATATGTCATGGACATAAACTACTTGTATGGCCGAACATATATGATCACACATATATATATTCATATCCAAAATTAATTCCATAATATTCATACCATTAATTCAAACCGAATATACTTGTTTAATTCATACATATTTATTCTTTGCATCACGTAAAACTTATCAACTTTCAAGTCTCACACATGCCTTATTACCAATAGATAATAAGCTAACCATACTTGGCCTTTTAGCTCCTTTAAACATTCGATCATGATTTACGTTTGCCCGATGAACCATTCGGAATTGGATAGGACACTCGGATAATCACACAAGTCGTACAATGCCAACGTCCCAGACGTGGTCTTACATGTAATCACATATCGATACCACTGTCCTAAACAGGGTCTTACTCGTAAACACATATCGGAATCGCAAATAGATGCCATGGTCTTACTCACACACATAAATCGGAATCCTATGTCATGACATATGTATCCTAACTATTCCTAAGGTTCATACGAGGCTTCCGGACTTCGTAACTCGGTCGAAACCAATTCGGAAACATAGTAATTAAGCTTTAACATATTCAGCTATAGCTTAAATAAGATCATAAATTTCATTTCAGCATATATTTAACGCCCCGTACCCGAGACCGTCGCCGGAGTCGAACACGAGGTGTTAACAGACTTAATTCATTACTTAAACAGCTCATACAATTCATTTTAAAATTTCCAGACAAGCTGGCTAACTGCATCACAGTCGCTTTAAAAATGATATCTCGATTTCCGAAACTCTAAATCCAATTCTGTAAATTTTTCCTGAAACTAGACTCATATATCTATCTACTAATATTTTTCTAGAAATTTTTGTTGGGCCAATTAGTACAGTTTATTAGTTAAATTCTCCCCTGTTTCAGGGTTTGACTACTCTGACCTCTGTGTATTACGAATCATATATCTCCCTGTACAGAATTTCAATGACTACGAGATTTGTTTCTCTTAAAACTAGACTCAACAAGGAATCTTTACATATAAATAATGACTTCTAATTATTGTTTTACAATTTATTATGAATTTTTAAAGTCAGAACAGAGGATCCGGAAATCACTCTGGCCCTGTTTCACAAGGTTTCAAATATCTCATAAAGTATAATGTATATGCCTGTTTTTTTTAATCCATATGAAAATATACTCATTAAGATTCAATTTCATAACTTGCTCATCATTTAATTCCATTTATACTATTTTTAGTGATTTTTCAAATTCATGTCATTGCTGCAGCAATATTCTGTTTTAAGGCAAATTTCATCTTTTCATGAGTTGTTATGAACTAGATAACCTATTAAACTTCCATGATATCAAACATGATCTAAATTTAACCATCACCATGACTTATCAATATCAAACATTTTCTCAACCAATCATGGCCATATCTTAAAATTATTTACACAAAATAAGTATATTGCTATACATGCCATACTTAAGTTTTACAAGCCATTTACCCAGATGAAAGTCCTTTGGATAGTGTGATCGAACCTTCGACCCGTCCCGATTCCCGAGCTAGCTTGTTCAAAACTACAGTAAATAAAGAGAAGGGAGTAAGCATAAATGCTTAATAAGTTCACATGCAAATAGCAAGTAACATAACCATATAAGCAAACATAAAACATCATTTGCATAATCATCACCAAGACATTCATATCACATTTTCATTTATCATCTTACCATATTGTTGTTATATCGATTTTTCAACCCGAGGGTTAAGTACATACCTGTTCAAAGTATTCATTTCACAACACTTACCAATACGTCCCTTTCATCTCGAGTATTCCTCCATTTGAGTAGAATTTTACCCGTTGAACACATCGGAATATAATTCAGATACATGGAAAGTTTGCACATAAGTGCCACATATGTAGCCAAGCTACTATGTAACCCGCCCATAAGCGAACTCAGACTCAACTCAACGAGCTCGGGCGTTCGCATCCATAAGTGAACTCGGACTCAACTCAATGAGTTCGGATGCCTAGTTACATCTCACGAACTCGGACTCAACTCAACGAGTTCGGACATTTGCATCCATAAGTGAACTCGAACTCAACTCAACGAGTTCGGATGCTCAACCATCCTAGTGGCATGTCACTTGTATCCTAATCTATTCCTAAGGTTCAAACGGGCTTTTTTTTCCTCGATCTCACATTTTCCGTCTTCCATGGAATATCGGAACCGATACTCGGTAGCAATTCATATTTATCAAGTAGTAAACATAATTTGCATATTACTCAACATTAACCACAAAGCATAATATTTCACGATTAAAAATCAGCATATCATATAATTAACATCAATAACTTAAAAATGACAATTATGCTACATTATTTACACATGAACTTACCTCGTAGGCGAAAATGGCTACTTTTACCATTTCATCCACAACTTGGTATTTTCCCCATTTTAGCCCGAATTTGAGTTTTCCTTGCTCTATCATTTAAAATATAGTCTAATTAGGACTCACATTATACAAATTGACCCAAAATCATATTTTGGAAAAATTACAGTTTTGCCCCTAAACTTTTGCACATTTATACTTTTGCCCCAAAGCTCGTAAATTAAAATTCAACCTATTTTCTTATGTTTTATGACATGCTGATCATTTTTCCCTTCTATGGCAACATCAAATTCTCACTCTAACATGTACTTATGACTATTAGGTATTTTTACCGATTAAGCCCTTTTGCTCGTTTTCACTTAAAACCGAGTATTACAAGTTGTCTAACATAATTTAAAACCTCATATTCTATCATAAAACACCAAAATACACAAATTTCACCTATGGGTATTTTTCCAAATATGAACCCTAGATTGAATTATTGCTAGCATAAGCTAAATCGAGCTACCGGGACTCCAAAAACGTAAAAATCATTAAAAACGAGGCTAGAACGGACTTACAATCGAGCTTGGAAGCTTGAAAAACCCTAGCCATGGTTTCTCCTTGCTACATTCGGCCATGGGGTTGAAGATGAGCAAAATTGGCTTTTAATTTTGTATTTTAATTCATTTTACCCCTAAATGACCAAAATGCCCTTACTACTAAACTTTCCAAAAATTCCATCCATGTCCAATTTTTTTCCATTGACTTAGAAATTGGTCAAATTGCTATTTAAGACCTCCTAATTAATATTTCAATGCAAATTCATACTAAAAACTTCTAGAATGCAAATTTTGCAACTTATTCGATTTAGTCCCTACTTTCAATTTAAGCACTTTAGGCATAGAATTTCATCACGAAATTTTCACACAATCATGCAATCATATCATAGACCTTAAAATAATCATAAAATAATTATTTCTATCTCGGATTTTGTGGTCACAAAACCACTATTCCGACTAGGCCCAAAATCAGGATATTACAATATATATTTTTTGTTTATTTAAAACTAAGTATGTCTATTTGCTTATAAATTTACCTCGGACGTAGTAAAACGAGACGGGGCTGCTAGTTGACAACTTTCGTTTTTCCCCACTCCAAATCTGATTTCTTTGGTTCTTGATCTAAACATATTCAGATTAAGCTCATTCAAACATATTTTCATTCAATTTAGTCCAAACATAAATGGGAAAATTACCATTTTACCCTTAAATTTGCAATTTTTACAATTTAGTCCCTTATTGCACAAAACACAAAATATACAAAATTTCAAAGTACTTATGCTTGGTCGAATCTTACCCATTACCATACAAGTCCTTAAATTTCATTTATTTCACATTTTAGTCCCTCAAATTATTATTATTTTAATATAGTCCTAATTACTCAAAATCATCAAAAACTCCAATACAAAACATGTTAATTTAAAGCATATCTTCCATTTTTCACCATCGAACAACAAAAATCAGAAGTTATCAACAATGGCACAACTCAAAATATTCATCAAAATCAAAAATTAAAGGATGGGTTTTGTAATACTCAAAGCAACGATCTTAAAAACATAAAAATTATCAAAAATCGAGCTAAACACATACCTTAATCTAGCTTGAACAAGGCCGAACCCTAGCTTTCTTTTCTCTTTTCTTTCTTGTTTATGTTTAGGCAATAGTGAAGAAATATAAAACATGGTTTTTAATTATGTTATTATAAGATATATTATACATATTATTTCATTTACAATTTTAACCTTTACGAAATAATAATAAAATCATAATATATATGGCTATTACCGTCCAAACAACATGCAAATGGAGTAATTACAACATAAACACCCCAACTTAGAAAACCACTAATAATTCGACCCTTAAACAATTTACCACCTAATTTCCATTTTATGCAATTAAGTCCTTTTATTTAATCGGACACTCAAACGATAAAATTAAATCACGAAATTTTACAGATATAAATTCACACAAAATAAACATAGAAAATAATTTTTAAATATTTTTCTGACTCAAATTCATGGTCCCGAAACTACCATTCCAATTAGGGTCTAAATCGGGCTGTTACATTTTCACCTTTTACAATTTAGTTTTTTTCACTTAATTAACCAATTAAATATCAAAATTTCTTAAATGAAACTCTAATATGACCTTAATATAGTCCTGAAGACATTAAAATAATAATAAAACAATGACTCACTCATCAAAATTGTGGTCTCAAAACCACTATTCTGATATCACTGAAAATGAGCTGTTACAAGTAAGGCTTTGCATGAAGTTAACGAGGGTTTTGATGGTAATAAAAGTTATATGAATGAGTTTTAATGAGGTTTCTATGTCTTATAAATAGTGATTACTAAGTTTTCATGCTAGATGATTGGGATCTAGAGATCAAGCTACCATTCGAGGATGTCAGGTAAGCCCCTAAGTCGATTCTCATATGTTGTACGTTGTTTATTCTAGATGTTTCTGTGAAAGATCATATGAAATATGATCTGAACCTAATAGCAAGGGTATGATGAATATGCTGATACATGATTGTTGGACAAGATTTGGCTGTATAGTTTGTGTGAATCTGTTAGGTACAAGGTATATGATGAGAAGTCTAAAGTTGAAAGTATGACTGTAAGTGAATGTTTGCGATATATGTTAAGTTTGGTTTAAGTGTATGGGAGGTATGATATGAAATCTGTTGATCTCAGTAAGAATGCTCGTATATGAATGATTGAAATGTATTTGCATATCTTGAAAGTATGTAAGAGTTCATGTCTATCAAGAGTAAGTCAAGGTAAGATGAGTTCGTGTCTGTCTCTACAGAGTCATCTAAAAGAGTCCGTCGGGGCTTTAAACATGATTCTTTGAAAAGAAAAGGCCATGACACTATATTGTGTAAAACCATAGCTGGTGGGCTATGGCCTCATATGGAAGGACCATATCGTATCAGACCATAACTGATGGGTTATGGCATCATATGGAAGGAACTAAAGGAACTTTATTACCTAATAGAGTTCTCTGCATGACCCAAGGCAATAAGGGGAAAACCTCACATAATGTGAGTCTAGGCGAATCCTTATTTTGAACATGCTAGAAAATGTAAGCCTTTGTAGAAATCTATGAAATGAAAGTCTTTGTGGCGTATCTGAAATGGAAGCCTTTATGGAAATATATGAAATGGAAGCCTTTGTGGCAATCTATGAAATGGAAACCTTTACAGCATATCTGAAATGGAAGTATTTGTGGCGTATCTGAAATGGAAGCCTTTGTGGCAATCTGTGAAATAGAAGCCTTTGTGGCATATCTAAAATGGAAGAATTTTTGTCAATCTATGAAATTGAAGCCTTTGTGGTGATCTATGGAAAGGATTGCCATCATGGCGCAGTCTAAAGGAAGACACTTATGGTAATCATCTGAGGGAAACGATTTTGATGTGGACCCTAAAAGACAAAAATGGTAATTATGACAAACCCTAAAGAAATGATATATGTGGCTAGCTCTAAAAGATTGGATGGTGTGGTAAACACTAAAGGAATAGTACGTATTAAGAACATTGAAGGAATGATACATATGGCGAACACTGTAGGAATAGTGTGTATGGCGAACACTAAGAGAAACGGTTTCGTAAGAAATGTTGTGGAAAATTCATACTAAGCTATATAAGTTTACTTTCTTTCTTTTCATGTTTCTTGTAGTTGACGTTTTGTGGAACTAGGCAATCAGATCTCTAGCACCCCTAACCCATATCCGTCACCGGAATAGGGTTACGAAGCATTACTGAACTTATAACACAATCAAACATACATTTCTCAAACAATTATCAAATTCAAATACAAGTCATTCACAATCATTTATCAAGTCCCTAATATGAGCCTACGAGGCCCAAAACATGCTTTAGAAGTGGTTCGGGACTAAACCAAGAACTTAGAAAACTTTTTGAGAAACATAGAAATTTTTAAAATACAGGGGACACACGCCCATGTGGCCCGGTCGTATGTCTCACACAGCCAAAGAAACCCCCATGTCATAGGTCGTGTGGACATTCAAAATGGGATCACATGGTCGTGTCCCAACCCGTGTCTGACCCTGTGTAACTCTCTGACTTGGGTCACACGACCAACACCCTTCAAAATGGCCTCACACTCCCATGTGCCAAACCGTGTGCTAGGCCGTGCCAAAACTGTAGGGTAGACTGACTTATGCCACACGGCCAAGTCACACGCCCATGTGCTGGGCCGTGTGGAGCATACTGACTTGATTTAAAATTAAACACCAAGGAACACACGGTCGTGTCACTTGACCGTGTGTCAACACGGTTGAGACACACGCCCGTGTCTCTGCCCATGTGGACAAAAATAGGCTATTTACCAAGCCATTTTTCTCACCCAATTCTCAATCACCTACATCAACCAAATGTGCATATAACCACAACTTCTAATGGCATTTAAACTCATCCAAACCAAGTTTAATTCATGCTATATCAATACCAACAACTACAAGGCACACAAGTACCACAATATGCTAATCAATTTCATACCAAATTGACATTCTCAAATCACCAAAATAGTCACTTTCAACTATGCACTAATTGGCCTAAAATCACAAGCATATCTATCTCAAATTTTCAACCAAATGGTACTGAATTTACCAATTCATAATAAATATCACATAACCATTACCAACCACTTAACAAAAGTCCATATGCACATATATATATACATACCAAACATGGAAAAATAAGCCAATTTATATGGCTATACACATAACTAACCATTCAACATTTACAATCCAATTCAAATGGCTAAATCCATTACCAAACTATATACCAAATGACCATAACTCCTATACGTGCCATATAACCAAGTTACATAAGCTTAAAAGTACCAAAGTGGAAGCTCAATAGTGTGATGCAATCTCCGACGACTCCTAATCCAAGCTAACTTCGATATTCACTATAAAACACAGAAAGGTAAACAAAGTAAGCTATAAAGCTTATTAAGCTCGTATGCTAAGTAAGTAAAACTTAACAACCAACAATTCAATAATTTAAACATCATATAATGCAATTCAAATTTGAAGCATAACTTAACACATATATTCAATCCAAAGATTAAACACAATTTCCATCAACTTCTTTGATTTGATGATTGTATAGTTCACGTACATACCTATACAAGTTCGTATCAATCTCATACTCATCCATATCCTTGTTGTACCATTTGAACCATTTGGAATACTATCGGATACTCAGGAATCTTGCACCCTAAGTGTCAATACATAGTCGAAGCTATCTCAATCTTATATCACATATAATGCTCACTCTCGAGCTATCAACGGGTTTGCTCACACAAGTTGACGGTCATGACATAGCTACACGGTACTACTCACACAAGCTGATGAGAATCCACAACACATACCGGATAACTCAGCCACCGGTAGGACGTACAGACCACCTTCCAAATCACATAACCCCTAATGACATGTCATTTGTATCTTAATCTATTCCTATGGTTCAACCGAGATTTCACTTTGTTGAATCTTCATCGAAAATTTTCGTACAATCATACTCATCAACATTTCAAATATAAAGCATTTAAAACACAATTACAATAATGTGTATTAACATACGAACTTATCTCGATCATAAAAACAACAAAACGGATCGACTAGTCTGATACTTTATTTCTCCCTCGATCTAAATCCAAACTTCACTTTTCTTGATCTATATGTAATCAAAATTAACTTATTTATTATCATTCTATTTAATTTTACCCAAAATGTATCTTAAGGCAATATTACAATTTAGTCCTTATCTCATAAAAATAAATTTCATGCAATTAAGTCCCTACCCATGCTAGCTAAATTTCTCTTATTACCATAACAGCCCATATTTTTCATTTATTTCACATTTCTACCACAAAATTTACACATTTCTCAATTTAATCCTTAATTGACAATTTTACCAAAATCACTTTACAAATGTTGTTTATCTAACAACAAGCATACATTTTCTATCATCAAACATCAAAATACACATACATTCATCAATGGAAAAACCCTAAACCTTTAACAATTTTGCAAATTAGTCATTGGGCTAGCTAGATTAAGTTGCAACGATCTCAAAAACATGGGAATCATTAAAAATGGGACAAAAATCACTTACCAATCAAGCTTCAAAGTGACCAAACCCTAAATGAAGAAAAATGGTTTCTTTCCCCTTGAATAATCAGTTGAAGAAGATGAATGGGAAAGAAAACTTGTTTTGTTTTATTTTAATTAACCTTAATTGTTAAATTACTTAATTTACCTTTTAATTTAAATCAAATTTCAACAATACCAATCTCATAAATGTCCACTAACATGCTAATAGTCTAATTACCACTTAAGGACCTTTACTTTAAAGTTTTATAACTATTAAACACCTTTAGCTAATAGAACACAAGTTTGGCACTTTACGCGATTTAGTCCTTTTTATCAAATTGAGCATTAAAACGATAAAATTTCTTAACAAAATTTTCACACAATCATTCTATCATGTTGTAGACATTAAAATAATAATAAAATAATTATTTTAACCTCAGATTTGTTTTCCTAAAACCATTGTTTCGATTTGACTAAAAACAAACTGCTACAATATCAACTTCAAGGCTCACACTATCAAGCTTCAATCATGATAGATTTTGACTCATTTTGCTCCAATTTTGTGGCATGTATAGGTTATTTTGGGTTGATGGTTTTGAAGTTATAAATTAAAGTTTTAATATATTTTAATTATTATCATGTAATAGGTTGAATTTAAATATTAATATGGTATACATATATGGTAAATGATGAAAACATATTTGGAAGTGGTATGCTTGATCTTAGATTATGAGATGGATGGGAAATGATTAAACATGAATGAAATGCTTGATATATCTGTTAGTTGATAGTAATGGTATATTCAATTATGGTATTAAGATGTTTCATGTATATGGTAAGTTTTTAATATGTACTAAAGAATTATATGATTGAGATTCGTGTAGGATTTACTTTGGTAAAAATTAAGACATGTTTTAGGTTAATAGAAAGGTAAGGTTTGGAAAGTATTTATGGTAAAATTCATATTGGTGTTTACATATGCTTGTATGAATGGTTAAGTCGTATGTTTTGAATTGGTTGTGATGGTGCTAAATGACATATTAGTTAGTCATTTAGGAATTATATTTAATTAATGTTTTTGGTATGTTTCGGTATATTTTAATTGCTTGTGGTTTGTAACTTGCCTTGTAGGGTACATATAGGTGAGCACGGTCTTACAAATGGTCATGTGCCTCACATGGGCATGTGACACGACTATGTGCTCTTAATGAATTAGGTACAAATTGTTTGACATGGCTACAGTAAGTTACACAGCTTAGCAACATGGTCGTGTGACCCTGTATCACACGGCATCAGCATTGTACATGATTGGAGTACACAGTTTTATGGTTCAACTCCACATGGCCTCAGCCTATCACATGGCTTGGCTACACGATCGTATGACCTCTATTTTGCATTTTTGCCACACTTTTCTGAAATGGTTCAAATTAGTCCCTGATTTGTTCTAAATTGTTTTTAGAGTTTTCATATGTTCGATTTAACGTCGATATGGTATGAATAATATTTTTTTTTATTATATGATTGATGATTAATGACTGTTTAGAGAAATTTGATTAGATATCGCATGATTTTGTTCAGTTATGTGCTATAGCATTTTGTAACCCTAATTCAATAATGCGATGTATAACACCCCTAACCCATATCCGTCACCAAAATAGGGTTACAGAACATTACCGTCAAACGTAACATAAGAACATGCATTTCCAAATATTTCATTAACCATAGTGTAATTCATTCATACACATGCATATCGTCTCTTTTTAGAGCCTTCGAGGCCTTCAAAAGACTTCAGAAATGTAACACCCCTCACTCGTATTCAATGCCAGAATAGGGTTACAGAGCATTATCAGACTTATAACACAAACAAACATACATTCCACATACATATTTCAATTTCATGTAATTATCATTCCAAAACATTCACATTGTCCCTAATATGAGCCTACGAGGTTCTAAACATACATTCAGGGTAGTTCGAGACTAAAACGATAATTCATGAAACTTTTACAAAACTTAAAAAATTTTACAAAATACAGGGGTCACACGCCTGTGTGGCCTAGCCATTTGTCTCACACGGCCAAAGACACGCCCATGTCACAGGTCGTGTGGACATTCAAAATGGAATCACATGGTCGTGTCCCAGCCCGTGTCCTACCCTGTGTAACTCTCTAACTTGGGTCACATGACCAATACACACGTCCGTGTGGCTAGCCCGTGTGCCCTAATATATGGCCACACACGCCCGTGTGCCAAGCCGTGTGCTAGGTCGTGCCAAACCTGTAAAGTATAATGACTTATGCCACACGACCAAGGCAAACGCCCGTGTGCTAAGCCGTGTGGAGTATATTGACTTGATTTTTAATTCAACACTAGAGGACACACAGCCATGTAACCTGACCGTGTATCACACATAGCTGAGACACACGCCCGTGTCTCTGCCGTGTGGACAGAAATAGGCTATTTACCAAGACATTTTGCCACCTATACTTGCACACTCCTAAACCAATCCAATTGGCACAAAATGTGACAGCCCAAAATTGACCCTAGTCGGGAAGTGGTTTCGGGACCGTTAAACCGAGTCACCGAAATGTTTGAATGTGATATTTATTGTCTAGAATATGTAACTATGAATGTGTGAAAATTTCAAGCTTCGATTTAGTCGATTGCATGTGAATTAAGTCAATAGGACTTATGTGAGAAAATTTTAAAATGTGATAGGTCAATGCGTAAGGACCTATTAGTGCATGTGGGAAAAAGGGGGGGACTTGCATGTCAAATCCCCCCTCCTAATAAGTAGTGGCCGGCCATGCTATGGGTGGAAACATGTTGGGAACATGTTGGCCTAGTGAGGTATGTAGGATAAAATATAATAAGAAGTATGGGGAAATAAAGAAATGGAAAAAGGAAAGGATGTGTGTAATTGTTTCTTCCCCTCCCCATTGCCGTGAAAGTAAGAAGGAAAAACAAAAAAAAAGTGTCCATCTTTCTTCATTTCCCCTTGGCCGAATGTTCTAAGGAAGAAAGAAAAACAAGTTGTGTTTTTTTTGGTTCTTCTTGGCCGGATTGAAAGAAAGAATTGGGGCAAAAACATTCGGTCACTTGAAGCTTGAGAAGGGGGGGATGGATGAAGAAAACTAAGTGTTCATCTTTGTTTCTTCTAAGCCGAATGTGAAGGAAGGAATAGGGGCAAAGAACTTTAGGCCATTTGAATGCTTAATAAGGTTAGTATATTGTGTTAAAGTTGTGAAATTTTAGCTTGTTTTAGGTTAATTATCATGGTTCTTACTTAGACCATGCAAAATTTTTAACTTTGATGGATGGATGGAGCAATCGGCTATGGCTATTAAAGAAGGAAATTTGATTACTTCCTTTAAGTTTTGATGAAGAATGTGTTGAGGAAAGAAATTGATCTTGCTATAAATATAAATTCTAAATGCTCATATATGTAATACCCAAATAAAAATGCTTGATGTCTTGAACAAATATTGTTTCGATGGGTGGAATGAGTAATGTCATGTATAGGTTTCGGCTATGGATTTTCATGTTTAATATTTTTATGTTGGTGTTCAAATTGAAAATGGATGTTAGTTGTGCTATAACACTTGCTTAATGATGAAAGGATCATGAGCTTAGGGCTTGAGAGGCATTCGGCTTTGGAGTAAAAATAATAGAAATGGTGTTTAGTCAATGCAAGTGTCCATACTTGTAGAATGTATTGAGTGTTGCAATCGGCCTTAACATTGACATGTGTGTGTTCGGCCACATAAATGAGCACCTAAGTTGATGTGTATGTTCGGCCAAAGGTAAGCATGTTGATGGCTTTATCTTGACTTAGAAGGTTCGGCTAAAGGGAAAATTAGCTAATATGTCGAATGCGATTCGTGAATTCGTACATATGTGACTCTAATGTCTAATGTGTATATGGACTAAGTACCTTGAGGTTCTCTTTTGATGTTCGAGTGAATTGTATTGAATCATTTGATGTGATTAAAAATGCATATGACCATTGTGTATTTGAGCTAAAAGGTGGCCATATGACCCATCAAACTCCTTGTCATATTCGGCCATAAGCTAGCAAAATGAGACTTTAATGAGTCAAATTTGTTTGATTTAGCTCAAGGAGTTAAAGGAGGTGAATCGAGCAAAGGCAAAGAAAAGGTCATCGAGTAGCCGAGTTGGAACCGTCTTACCCAACACGAGGTAAGTCATTAAGGATGTAGTTGGTATTATTTCAAATGGTCATAATGTTTATGTATTGATGCTGAATGGAATGAATAAATATACATATATATATATATGCATGAACGTATGTGATGATGAAATTGTTGAATGAAAAGAAAAGAGGTAAGATGTACTGAGTTGTTGATCTCGGCACTAAACGTGCGGGTATAACCATTTATGACCATGAGATTGGCGCTAAGTGCGCGGGATTAAATTGTACAGCACTAAGTGTGCGATTTGATTACGTAGCACTAAGTGTGCGAGTTGATTATATAGCACTGAGTGTGCGGACTCGATATACATTCGTGAATCATTATGGACACTATGTGTGCGACACCATTGAGTCGATCGCGGACAGCGGATCGGGTAAGTGTCCTGAGTACATGGCTAATAGGTGCTATGCTTATACTTGGTGTTGAGCCCGGTAAGTTTGAACCTATGTGACAAATATACTTGAAGTCACGTACATAAAATTTATCGTAGGATGGGTGAAAGGCTGTTTAGTCGTTTGATTGTAACGAAAATAAATTGATTTATGAAAATGCTTCAATGTTCTATTGATGAGTATATGGAATGTGAATGCATGAATTGATATGAAATTGAATCGATAGGTGGGAGGAACTACGGTATGGATGGAGTAAATTGTCTCGTTCCATTTTGTTTCCTCTTGTGGTAATGTTATTGATGGATGGTAGTACATTGCTTATGACTTACTGAGTTATAAACTCACTCGGTGTTTCCTTGTCACCCATTATAGGTTGCTTGGACTCATCTATTTTTTTGCGGGGTCAGGCCGTCATCGAAGTCATCACACCGGATAGCAAGTTTTGGTACTTTCTTCTTAGTTGGCTTAGAAGAACATTTTGGCATGTATAAGCTATTACGTTGTGTTTGAACTTTGGCATGTAAACTTTAAGCCATGCGAAAATGGCACGAATGTTCGATTGAGTTGGATCAAGGGTAGGCATGAAATGGACCTAGTTACTTTCGTAACAGATGCTGGCAGCAGCAGTGTCATGAGATTGAAAAATCACTAAAAATAGTAGGAGTGAAATTAATTGATGAATAAATTATGTAATCGAAGCTCGATGAGTCTGTTTTCATGAGGAAGTAACGAAAAGATCATATGGGCAGTATATTAAGAGATAATCAGATTTTTGTGGGACAGGGCCAGAACGGTTTCTGGATTCCCTGCTCCGACTTTGGAAATTCATTATAAATTAACCAGAGATAATTAGGGGTCGTACCATATATGTATAGATTCCTCTCTGAGTCTAGTTTTCATAGAAACAAACGGCATCAGTATTGAAGCCCCGTGCAGGGAGATATTCAAGTCGTAATGGGCAAAGGTCAGTGTAGTCGACCCCTGCAACATGGGAGACTTTGACTAATAAACTGTACTATTGGCCCGACCAAAAATTCTAGAAAAAAATACATAGATGGGCACATGAGTCTAGTTTCTGGGAAAAATTACAAAACTGATTTTCGAGTTACGAAACTCAAGATATGATTTTTTAAAACGACTAGTACACAGATTGGGCAGTGTCTGGAAAATAAATTTTATAAGGGGTTAAAGTCAGTTAACACCTCGTGTTCGACTCCGGTGTCGGTTTCGGGTTCGGGGTGTTACATTTGATTGGTATCAGAGCTATGGTTTAGTCGGTTCTAGGACTACCATAGCGCGTATGAGTCTAGCTACACATGCCGAATGTTAAAGTTTAAATGTGTGATGACTTCCGACGGTTGAAATGTCTTTGTTTTGATTAGTAAATGGATCCCGGTGTAGAAAGAACCCTAGCGGATGACGTTGAGAGCGTAGCGGCTGCTCCTGCACAAGGGACGCCGCCTGTTGAACCTCAGTCATCTGCGAATAATCAAGGTGAGGGGGCTAAACAAGCCTTCTTTACCATGATGAATGAGTGGGTCGCGCAATATGCCCGAACCAACCCAGCTGTCCAACAATTCCCAAATTTGAATAATCCACCCCAAGAGCCTGTAATGCCATCAGTCGCTGATCCTGTGAGGCTGAGTAAGCCACCTGTAGACTTGATTAGGAAGCGTGGGGCCGAGGAGTTCAAGGCCATAGTAACTGATGATGCCGAAAGGGCCGAGTTCTGGCTTGATAACACCATTCGGGTGTTCGATGAATTGTCATGCACACCTGACGAATGTCTAAAATGTGCTGTATCTCTGTTGCGAGACTCAGCCTACTATTGGTGGAGGACCTTGATTTCCATAGTCCCGAACGAGCGAGTAACTTGGGACTTCTTTCAAACGGAATTCCGAAAGAAATTTATTAGCCAACGGTTCATTGATCAGAAGCGTAAGGAGTTCTTGGAACTCAAGCAAGGCCGTATGACTGTATCTGAATACGAACATGAATTCGTAAGGCTCAGTAGGTATGCCCGGGAGTGTGTAGCTGATGAGGTTGCTATGTGCAAAAGGTTCGAGGAAGGATTGAATGAAGATTTAAAGCTACTAATGGGTATTTTGGAAATAAAAGAATTCGTAACACTAGTCGAACGAGCCTGCAAGGCGGAAGAACTTGGAAAGGAGAAGAGGAAGGCTGAATTTGAAGCTAGAGATTATCGTAAAAGATCGACGGGTAAAGCTCCGTTCTCAGCTGTAAAGAAGTTCAGGGAGGACATTAATAAGTCGAGGGCGACTGCGGGAATTTCCATCAGGGCAAGACCATCGATGGGCTCCCGAGCTACTTCGGTAGCTAGTGTGGGCAATAATCGTCACGAGAAACCTGAATGTCCCCAATGTGGAAGACGACACCTAGGTGAATGTTGGGGCAAGTCTACTAGCAGGGCCTGTTACGGATGCGGTTCGAAGGACCACTTCATTAGAGATTGCACGGAGCTGGATGAGAAGAATAAGATTCAAGGTGCAAGACCTAGTGGAGTGACATCTAGAGGTAGACCACCGAGAATTTTAGGAGGCAGGGGTGGTAGTCAGAGGGGGGCCTCTGATACGGCCGATCGCGCCGAGAACCGTACTCCTGCTAGAGCATATGCCATTCGCGCACGAGAGGAGGCATCCTCCCCCGACGTCATCACTGGTACCTTCACTCTCTTTGATACTAATGTGATTGCATTGATTGACCCTGGTTCTACTCATTCATATGTATGCGAAACCTTAGCAACCAGTAAGACTCTACCAGTTGAGTCTACTAAGCTCGTAATTCGAGTATCAAACCCTTTGGGTCAATGCGTACTTGTTGATAAAGTGTGTAAGAGATGCCCTCTAATAATCCGAGAATCCTGTTTTCCGGCCGATTTGATGCTTTTGCCGTTCGACGAGTTTGATGTTATTCTTGGTTTGGATTGGTTAACCGCGCATGATGCGGTTGTGAATTGCAAAAGCAAGACTATCGATTTGAGGTGCGCAAATAACGAAATAATCTGAGTTGAGTCTGCGGACTTAAGGGGGGTTGCCAGCTGTAATATCAGCAATGTTGGCCCAGAAATATGTAAGGAAAGGGTGCGAAGCATACCTCGCGTATGTACTTGATGACAAGGAGTTAGAAAAGAAACCCGAATCGGTGCCGGTGGTTTGTGAATACCCGGATGTTTTTCCTGAAGAGTTACCGGGTTTGCCACCTGTCCGGGAGGTAGAGTTTGGTATTGAGCTTGTACCTGGAACTACGCCAATTTCGATCGCTCCGTATCGTATGGCACTAACCGAGTTAAAAGAGTTGAAAGCTCAGTTGCAAGAATTGACAGATAGCGGTTTCGCTCGACCGAGTTTCTCACCTTGAGGTTGTGCATTGACTATCGTCAACTGAATAAAGTGACGATAAAGAATAAGTATCCGTTACCGCGTATTGATGATCTGTTCGATCAATTAAAGGGAGCATCGGTGTTTTCAAAGATAGATTTGAGATCGGGTTATTATCAGTTGCGGATTCGAGATTCGGACGTACCCAAAACTGCTTTCAGAATGAGGTACAATCACTACGAGTTCTTAGTGATGCCGTTTGGGCTCACTAATGCCCCTGCGGTGTTTATGGATTTGATGAATCGGATCTTCAGGCCATATTTGGATCGGTTCGTAGTTGTGCTTATTGATGACATCTTGGTCTATTCAAGAGATGAGACCGAACATGCTGAGCATCTGAGGCAAGTGTTGCAAATTTTGCGGGATAAGCAGTTATATGCTAAGTTCAGTAAGTGTGAGTTCTGGTTAAGAGAGGTTAGCTTCTTGGGTCATGTGGTATCCGCATCGGGTATTCAAGTTGACCCGAGCAAAATTTCAGCCATACTTAACTGGAAGCCTCCGAGAAATGTTACCGAAGTCCGGAGCTTTCTAGGGCTCGCCGGTTATTACCGACGATTTGTCAAAGGTTTCTCGATGATAGCCACACCAATGACGAAGTTACTTCAAAAGGATGTTAAGTTCGAATGGACGGAGAAATGTCAGAAAAGCTTCGATCAACTGAAAACTCATTTGACTGAAGCTCCAATTTTGGTGCAACCCGAATCGGGTAAAGAGTTTGTCATTTATAGTGACGTATCCCTACTTGGGTTGGGTTGCGTGTTGATGCAAGAAGGTTGAGTTGTGGCCTATGTGTCGAGACAATTGAAGCCACACGAGAGAAATTATCCGACCCATGATCTCGAACTAGCCGCCATTGTGTTTGCATTAAAAATATGGCGACATTATTTGTTTGGTGAGAAGTGCCATGTGTTTTCGGATCACAAAAGTCTCAAATATTTGATGACTCAACGAGACTTGAATCTGCGACAAAGACGTTGGCTTGAGTTGTTGAAAGATTACGAGCTTGTCATTGATTACCACCTGGGAAAGGCTAATGTGGTTGCGGACCCTTAAGCCGGAAATCACTGTTTGCTTTGCGAGCGATGAATATACACTTGTCTGTTCTACCTGACAATGTGTTAGTAGCTGAATTAAAAGCCAAACCATTATTGACTCATCAAATTCGTGAAGCTCAGAAAGTCGATGATGAATTGGTTGCAAAACGAGCTGAGTGTGTTTCGAACAAGGAATCGGAGTTTCAGATTGATGATGATGGTTGTTTGAGGTTTAGAAGTCGTTTGTGTGTTCCAAGGAATTCGGAACTCATTCCGATGATTCTGAACGAAGCCCATTGTAGCCGAATGTCAATTCACCCGGGGAGCACGAAAATGTACAACGACTTGAAACGTCGGTTTTGGTGGCATGGTATGAAACGAGACATCTCCGACTTTGTTTCGAGATGTTTAATATGTCAACAAGTGAAAGCGAAACATCAAGTGCCTTCAGGGTTACTTCAGCCGATCATGATACCCGAGTGGAAATAGGACCGAGTCACAATGGACTTTGTGTCCGGACTGCCATTGTTCGCAAGTAAGAAGGATGCGATTTGGGTTGTTGTTGATAGGCTGACTAAGTCGGCTCACTTTATCCCCGTGCGTACGGATCTTTCATTGGATAAACTAGCCGAATTGTATGTCTCTCAGATTGTGAGATTACATGGAGTACCTATTTCTATCGTGTCGGATAGAGATCCGAGATTCACCTCACGATTTTGGAAGAAATTGCAAGAAGCTTTGGGTACCAAGCTGCATTTTAGCACCGCTTTTCATCCCCAAACCGATGGTCAATCCGAGCGGATAATTCAGATACTCGAGGATATGCTGAGATGCTGCATCCTTGAGTTTAGTGGTTCATGGGAACGGTATGTACCTTTGATTGAATTCGCTTACAACAATAGTTTTCAATCAAGTATTAAGATGGCACCTTACGAGGCTTTGTACGGTCGTAAATGCCATACACCATTGTTTTGGACCGAGCTCGGTGAAAGTAAAATTTTCGGAGTTGATTTGATTAAAGATGCCGAACAAAAAGTAAAGGTAATCCGCGAAAGTCTGAAGGTAGCCACAGATCGTCAAAAATCGTATGCGGATTTAAAACGAAAGGACATTGAATATCAGGTGGGAGATAAAGTGTTTCTTAAAGTGTCACCTTGGAAGAAGGTACTCAGATTTGGCCGTAAAGGCAAGTTGAGCCCGAGATTCATTGGGCCGTACGAAATTTCCGAACGAGTGGGGCCGGTTGCGTATAGATTGATTTTGCCCCCTGAACTAGAAAAGATTCACGACGTCTTTCATGTTTCGATGCTTCGGCGCTATAGATCTGATCCTTCGCACATAATTAGTCCGTCGGAGGTTGAAATTCAGGCTGATATGAGTTATGAAGAAGAGCCGATGCGTGTCCTAGCTCGTGAAGTGAAGGAGTTGCGAAACAAAAGAGTTCCCCTAGTAAAAGTGTTATGGCTCAAACACGGGATCGAGGAAGCAACCTGGGAACCCGAGAGCTCGATGAAAGAACGATATCCAAACCTATTTACCGGTAAGATTTTCGAGGACGAAAATTTCTTAAGTGGGGGAGAGTTGTGACAACCTAAAATTGACCCTAGTCGGGAAGTGGTTTCGGGACCGTTAAACCGAGTCACCGAAATGTTTGAATGTGATATTTATTGTCTAGAATATGTAACTATGAATGTGTGAAAATTTCAAGCTTCGATTTAGTCGATTGCACGTGAATTAAGTCAATAGGACTTATGTGAGAAAATTTTAAAATGTGATAGGTCAATGCGTCAGGACCTATTAGTGCATGTGGGAAAAAGGGGGGGACTTGCATGTCAAATCCCCCCTCCTAATAAGTAGTGGCCGGCCATGCTATGGGTGGAAACATGTTGGGAACATGTTGGCCTAGTGAGGTATGTAGGATAAAATATAATAAGAAGTATGGGGAAATAAAGAAATGGAAAAAGGAAAGGATGTGTGTAATTGTTTCTTCCCCTCCCCATTGCCGTGAAAGTAAGAAGGAAAAAAAAAAGTGTCCATCTTTCTTCATTTCCCCTTGGCCGAATGTTCTAAGGGAGAAAGAAAAACAAGTTGTGTTTTTTTTGGTTCTTCTTGGCCGGATTGAAAGAAAGAATTGGGGCAAAAACATTCGGTCACTTGAAGCTTGAGAAGGGGGGGGGATGGATGAAGAAAACTAAGTGTTCATCTTTGTTTCTTCTAAGCCGAATGTGAAGGAAGGAATAGGGGCAAAGAACTTTCGGCCATTTGAATGCTTAATAAGGTTAGTATATTGTGTTAAAGTTGTGAAATTTTAGCTTGTTTTAGGTTAATTATCATGGTTCTTACTTAGACCATGCAAAATTTTTAACTTTGATGGATGGATGGAGCAATCGGCTATGGCTATTAAAGAAGGAAATTTGATTAATTCCTTTAAGTTTTGATGAAGAATGTGTTGAGGAAAGAAATTGATCTTGCTAAAAATATAAATTCTAAATGCTCATATATGTAATACCCAAATAAAAATGCTTGATGTCTTGAACAAATATTGTTTCGATGGGTGGAATGAGTAATGTCATGTATAGGTTTCGGCTATGGATTTTCATGTTTAATATTTTTATGTTGGTGTTCAAATTGAAAATGGATGTTAGTTGTGCTATAACACTTGCTTAATGATGAAAGGATCATGAGCTTAGGGCTTGAGAGGCATTCGGCTTTGGAGTAAAAATAATAGAAATGGTGTTTAGTCAATGCAAGTGTCCATACTTGTAGAATGTATTGAGTGTTGCAATCGGCCTTAACATAGACATGTGTGTGTTCGGCCACATAAATGAGCACCTAAGTTGATGTGTATGTTCGGCCAAAGGTAAGCATGTTGATGGCTTTATCTTGACTTAGAAGGTTCGGCTAAAGGGAAAATTAGCTAATATGTCGAATGCGATTCGTGAATTCGTACATATGTGACTCTAATGTCTAATGTGTATATGGACTAAGTACCTTGAGGTTCTCTTTTGATGTTCGAGTGAATTGTATTGAATCATTTGATGTGATTAAAAATGCATATGACCATTGTGTATTTGAGCTAAAAGGTGGCCATATGACCCATCAAATTCCTTGTCATATTCGGCCATAAGCTAGCAAAATGAGACTTTAATGAGTCAAATTTGTTTGATTTAGCTCAAGGAGTTAAAGGAGGTGAATCGAGCAAAGGCAAAGAAAAGGTCATCGAGTAGCCGAGTTGGAACCGTCTTACCCAACACGAGGTAAGTCATTAAGCATGTAGTTGGTATTATTTCAAATGGTCATAATGTTTATGTATTGATGCTGAATTGAATGAATAAATATACATATATATATATGCAAGAACGTATGTGATGATGAAATTGTTGAATGAAAAGAAAAGAGGTAAGATGTACTGAGTTGTTGATCTCGGCACTAAACGTGCGGGTATAAAAATTTATGACCATGAGATTGGCGCTAAGTGCGCGGGATTAAATTGTACAGCACTAAGTGTGCGATTTGACTATGTTGCACTAAGTGTGCGAAATGAACATGATGCACTAAGTGTGCGAATTGACCATGCGGCACTAAGTGTGCGAGTTTGACTATGTAGCACTAAGTGTGCGATTTGATTACGTAGCACTAAGTGTGCGAGTTGATTATATAGCACTGAGTGTGCGGACTCGATATACATTCGTGAATCATTATGGACACTATGTGTGCGACACCATTGAGTCGATCGCGGACAGCGGATCGGGTAAGTGTCCTGAGTACATGGCTAATAGGTGCTATGCTTATACTTGGTGTTGAGCCCGGTAAGTTTGAACCTATGTGACAAATATACTTGAAGTCACGTACATAAAATTTATCGTAGGATGGGTGAAAGGCCGTTTAGTCGTTTGATTGTAACGAAAATAAATTGATTGATGAAAATGCTTCAATGTTCTATTGATGAGTATATGGAATGTGAATGCATGAATTGATATGAAATTGAATCGATAGGTGGGAGGAACTACGGTATGGATGGAGTAAATTGTCTCGTTCCATTTTGTTTCCTCTTGTGGTAATGTTATTGATGGATGGTAGTACATTGCTTATGACTTACTGAGTTATAAACTCACTCGGTGTTTCCTTGTCACCCATTATAGGTTGCTTGGACTCATCTATTTTTTTGCGGGGTCAGGCTGTCATCGAAGTCATCACACCGGATAGCAAGTTTTGGTACTTTCTTCTTAGTTGGCTTAGAAGAACATTTTGGCATGTATAAGCTATTACGTTGTGTTTGAACTTTGGCATGTAAACTTTAAGCCATGCGAAAATGGCACGAATGTTCGATTGAGTTGGATCAAGGGTAGGCATGAAATGGACCTAGTTACTTTCGTAACAGATGCTGGCAGCAGCAGTGTCATGAGATTGAAAAATCACTAAAAATAGTAGGAGTGAAATTAATTGATGAATAATTATGTAATCGAAGCTCGATGAGTCTGTTTTCATGAGGAAGTAACGAAAAGATCATATGGGCAGTATATTAAGAGATAATCAGATTTTTGTGGGACAGGGCCAGAACGGTTTCTGGATTCCCTGCTCCGACTTTGGAAATTCATTATAAATTAACCAGAGATAATTAGGGGTCGTACCATATATGTATAGATTCCACTCTGAGTCTAGTTTTCATAGAAACAAACGGCATCAGTATTGAAGCCCCGTGCAGGGAGATATTCAAGTCGTAATGGGCAAAGGTCAGTGTAGTCGACCCCTGCAACATGGGAGACTTTGACTAATAAACTGTACTAATTGGACCAAAAATTCTAGAAAAAAATACATAGATGGGCACATGAGTCTAGTTTCTGGGAAAAATTACAAAACTGATTTTCGAGTTACGAAACTCAAGATATGATTTTTTAAAATGACTAGTACACAGATTGGGCAATGTCTGGAAAATAAATTTTATAAGGGGTTAAAGTCAGTTAACACCTCGTGTTCGACTCCGGTGTCGGTTTCGGGTTCGGGGTGTTACACAAAAACATGGTATAATTAGGAATCCAACCAACCTCAAACAAACACAATTTTTACCATTTGAATACCAACCAATACCAAACATATTAATACTACAATGTTGCATTCAATTCATACCAAAAACTCATAATCTCAAATCAACAATACAATCATTTTCAACTATGCATCATTTAGCCTAATTTCACAAACATACCAAATTGAATTCACAATCATTTAGTACTCCTAATTACCAAATACCAACTAGCAACACATATCCATCATCAAACTCACAGCACAAGCTATACGCATAAATATATACATGATAAAATTTACCAAAATAAGCCAACTTTCATGGCTAAATACAAAACCAAGCTTTAGACATTTACAAGTCATGTCAAATGACTAAATTCATACACACTATATATCAAAATGACCATAATCCTATACATTCCATATACCCAAAATACTTAAGCTCAAAAGTACCAAGTGGTAGTTGGATAGTGTGATGAAGTCTCTGACAATTCTCGAATCCGAGCTATCTTTGATTTCACTATAAAACACGAAAAATAAATAAAGTAAGCTATAAAGCTTAGTAAGTCCATATAGTAATAAACTTCACTTATCAAATATGAACAATTTATTGAAACATATCATAACATATCTCAATTTAAACCATTAACCTACCACAATTTCTATTCACAAGTTTAGTTATACAATTCACAAGTTTCTTCGATTTAGTACTTGTACGGTTTATGTACATACCAGTGCCACCTCATATCAAATACACACTCATCCACATCATTGATTTACCTATTGAACCATTCAGAATACTATCAAATACAAGAGAATCTCACATCCTAAGTGCCACAAATATAGCTGAAGCTATCTCAATCTCATATCACATTTAGTGGTCACAATAGAGCTATCAAGAGGTCTGCTCACACAAGCCGACAGTCATGACGAAGCCACATGGTGCTGCTCACACAAGTTGATGGTCATGACGAAGCTACATGGTGCTACTCACACAAGCTAACAAGTATCCACAACACATGCCAGATAACTCAGCCACAAGTAGGACGTAAGGACCAGCACCCAAATCACATAACCCATAATGACATGTTATTTGTATCCTAATCTAGTCCTAAGGTTCAACTGGGATTTCTCACTTGCCGAGTCGTTGTCGAACATGTCCGTAGAGTCATACTCAAAATTTATGCAATATCAAAGTATTTAAAATTCAATTATATCAAAGCTTATTACATACGAACTTACCTCGAACATAAAAATGGTGTAATAAATCGATTAATCTGAAACCTTGTTCTTTCCCAGATCTAAATCCATATTTAGCCTTTCTTGATCTAAATAATATCAAATTTAGCTTATTTAATAATCTCTCTAACATTTTTCCCTAACATTTCAACATTTTTACAATTTAGTCCTTATTTCATAAAATCACAAATTTATGCAATTCAACCAAAACTCATGCTAGTCGAATTTCAATTAGGTCCATAGTAGTCCATATTTTTCATTTATTTCACAATTTAACCACAAAATTTACACATTTCATCCCTATTTGGACATTTAACTAAAAATCACTTAACAAATGTAGTTTATCTAAAAACAAGCATGCATTTTCTACCATTAAACATCAAAACACATATATTCATCAATGGAGAAACCCTAAACCTTTAATAGTTTCGCAAAATAGTCCCTGGGCTAGCTAGATTAAGCTGCAACGATCTCAAAAACATAAAAATCATTAAAAACGGGACAAAAACAAACTTACATGCTGAATGAGACTAGGCCGAATGTTTCAAGCTCTTTAATGGTGTTCCAAATCGTTAATTTCGATGGTGGAAGCTTAGTTGAGAGGATGATACAATGTTTATATGATTTTACTTAAGTTATTTTATAAATTACTATTTAACCTTTAATAATAACATTGAAATTCACTTAAAAGATGTCCATAATAGTCTACTAACATTTACAATGGTTTATTTACCACATAAGGACCTCTACTATTTAATTTCATAGCCATTTAATACCTTAGCTATTAGAACATCACTTTTGCTCTTTACATGATTTAGTCCTTTTTATCAAATTAAGCATTCAAATGATAAAATTTCTTAACGAAAATTTCACACAAACATACTATCATGTTGTAGACATTAAAATAATAATAAAATAATTATTTCAACTTTAGATTTGTGGTCCCAAAACCACTATTCTGATTTGACCAAAAATAGGCTGTTACAAGAAATGATTTGGGACTAAATCAGAAACATTTAAAATATTGAGGAAAAATTTAGAAAAATTCACACTGCAGTGGTCACACGACCATGCGGCAAGGTCGTGTGACTTACACAGCTAAGACACATGGCCGTGTCTCAGGCCGTGTAACATTCGAAATAGGGACACATGGTTGTGTCCATGCCCTTGTAACTCCCTGACTTGGGTCACACAGCCAAGCCACATGCCCATATGCTAGGCCATGTAACCTTCGAAATGGCCTCACACGCCCTTGTGCCAAGTGGTGTGCTAGGTCATGTAACTTTTGAAAAGCAACCTTTAAAACCTAGAGGGGACACAAGGCTGTGTCACATGGCCGTTCATCACACACAATTGAGATACACGCCCACGTCTTAGGCTATGAGGACATGAAATTGACTAAAATTCAAGCCAATTCTTTCACCCATTCAAGCATGAACCTACAAGCAACTTGCACATATAATCAAGACCTTAAAACATACCTAAATCATACATAATAAGACCAATTCAATAAACCATTTAACCATCCAAGCAATATGCCAGCCACCTCAAACACAAACAATCAAATATACTTAAACTTATGTCTAATAAATCTTATTTCGTCTAAACACATTTAACTTAATTCCACATCAAAGCACACCATAATTGACCATATTGCAAACATACCAACACTTATAAATTTAGTCATAAAACCATGTTTCAACTTGACCATATTAAAACTACAACATCACACACATAATTATTCATTCAAAATATGCATCAACTTAGCCATAATAACATCAATTGTCAAGGACCAAAGTACCAAAAGTATCACAACTCAAATCAACACTTACATACCATAAACATCAACTAACCCTTAAACATAAGTCCACCTATACATGTCATTATAACCTTGACATAACATCAAAATCTACCAATATAATCTCTAGATAGTGTGATAGATCTCTGACTAGCTTCCAAACCAATCAAGCTTCTGATAATCTAAAAAAGTAAAGGAAAATAACTACGTAAGCAATAAATGCTTACTAAGCTCGTATGAGTATTAAACATAACATTTCATCATAAATATGAACTTTATATGACAAATGTAAAGCTTTACCAATACCATAAGATTTATCAAACTATAAAACTATCAACTCACATATACTTTCTATTCATAACATAATAAGATCTTATAAGTTGTACTACATAGTCATCAATCTTTTCATAAAATGATGAACCATTGCACTTACTTACTTTCCGTTCCATTTACTTAGCATAAGCTGAATTACATTACCAATTCTCGAATTAGTGTGATTATTCATGACACAGGTAAATTCACCTTTAGCATAAGTAAATTTCTCACGTATAGGTAAGTCCTTTAATTCATCAATCCTTTTACCTTATCACATTACATCTCAATCGTGAACTTACCATTTCATTACCTTTTTCTCACCCGTTTCATTTGCTTAACACATGACATAAACATAAACATCAACCATGACTACAAGATTGATACAAGCCTAATCGTCATCATCAATACACAAGTTAGTACATTGATACACAACTCTTTTGGGATCAACTACATGATACATCATTTCATAAGAAATTACACCTTTTGATTTATACTACCTTTCAAGAACATAAGCATATTTCCATTTGAACACTTACCATTTCAATGTATATCATTAAGATTAAGCATGATATAATCCAATCTTAAGCTTGACACAAGTCTAAGCATTATCCACAACACATGTTAGTGCATCAACTCGTAAATCACTTGAAATAACATAAAGTAAGTAAAATACATGAGCAACATCGTTTGAAATCATCAATTTCATGAACATAAACATACTTTCATTGAACATTACCTTTTTATTCCTTTTATTTACTTTTTTCATTTGCATAGTACAAAGTACAAACATAAAAATTAACCATATGTGTTCCTGTCATCCACAATCTCAACTGGTGAATAGTAACATTCAACTCAAACCCAAATATATGACAAGTCTATCAAAATCACTAAATAAGTTACCTTACTAAGATTTACAATCGGATGAATAACTTACAGATACAAGTATATCGATAATCCAATTGAAACACACCAGATGCTCATAAGAGCTAATCCATCCGGAACACATCAATGCTCATAAGAGCTAATCCATCTGAAACACACCAATACACATAAGAGCTATCCATCCAAAACACACCAAAATAGAGAGTATAATACGAGACTTTGCAAAAAATGCTAAACCTCGATCTACTTGGGAAAATAGTCTCCACAACAGTTTATGCGTGCTCGTATTCGTGAATTCAATTACAAGACATTGAATTTCTCGATTGTCTAATTTCAGTATCGTTTCAAGTTGAAATTCAAAATGAAATTGTAAGTAATGGAAAATAGGTTGAATGAAAACAACAAAGAAGGTTTCAGAAGGATGACTTGTATGAATTAAACACTTACAAAAGAACCAACGATATAAATGATCATGACCCAATTTCTATAAAGAGAAATAACAAACAAGTCTTTGAAAAAGAAGAAGTAAATTGTGACCCGCTATTTACCAAAATAGGAACCAACAGTATGTTAGAACACCACACTTCAGAATAAAGAAAGAAAAGATAGAAGTGATAAGTTCGAAAAAGAAAGGGTTTGACGTCGCAAGGAGAACCTTGATAAGTCCAAGTAAGTTAGACCAAGAACAAAGAGATAGAATTCTTACACAAAACTCAGAAAATTTCAAATTACCATCAAAGTTCTGTTTACAGGAAATTCATAAGCACTTTTGTGACTGTTCAAATGCCTATGTGAGACCTTTCACCTTCAGCAATTAAGTGTGGTTATTACAAGTATTAATTTCATTTTAAACTCATTTAGGGAAGCCAATGAGTCATGTCTCTTCATTGGAATCTGATGTAGTTGAAAAGGCATGTCGATTCTCCTTAATGAAGACTTAAAGTATCCTTAATGTGTTTGATTGATGTCCCTTCAGCTCCCTTGTAACCACATGATAAAATCTTGTGTAACATCCTCTTAAATGACACCATGATGAAGATTTAAGAATCCAAAAATGTTCAAACTTGAAGAGTCTCTTTTGGTCCAATAAACAACTTCCTTAATGTTCTTTTAAAAGCTTTGAAACTATGTAACTTTGAAGAGTCTTTAATCATATGAAAAGTAACTTGCAAAATAGATATTTAAGATTAAATGATAACTTAAAACACTAATAAAAATAACATATTTAATAACTCTCATGCACACAAATTAAATAAACATGCAACTTAAATCATACTTGAAGTAAATTAACAAATGATATGATTTAATGCATGACTTATTAAATATGGAAAAACACATAATGCAAGTCTTAAATGATGCTAATGTATTAATTCAAAGCATTAACTAAAGATACATTCAATAAACAAGAAACATAATGCACATTTTTAAAAGATGTAGATGTATTAATGCAAAACATTTAATAAAGATGCATTTAACAAACAAAATACATAATGAAGTAGATCACTAAACAAATATGCATTTAACAAACAAAACACATAGTTAAAAATTGAAGAGTTTAATCAAACTAATCAAATTGTCACATGCAACACATTGCATGAAGTTGGATCGTTATCTTGAGTCCAATAAAAATTGGACTTCTCATGCTCGACCCAAACTTGCTAAATCAACCCTAGTTCTTCTCTCGATATTGTCTTTCACCTTTTGATGCAATTCATTAACAAATTCTGCTTTCTTTTTACCATCTAAATTAACAATCTCATTAGAAGTTAAAGGCAATAAATTAAAGGTGTAAGAGGATTAAAACCATATACAACCTCAAATGGTGAAAACTTCGTAGCAGAATGAATGGTGCGATTATAAGCAAACTCAACATGGGGTGGACAATCTTCCCATGTCTTTAAGTTCCTTTGTATAATAGCTCTCAACAATGTAGACAAAGTTCGATTAACTACTTCAGTTTTTCCATCCATTTGTGGATGACAAGTAGTTGAGAACATCAGCTTTGTGCCTAACTTACTCCACAAGGTCTTCCAGAAGTAACTCAAAAACTTAGCATCTCGATCTGAAAATATACTTCTCGAAATTCCATGCAATCGAACTACCTCCCTGAAAAACAAATTTGCTATTTGCATAGCATCATCAGTTTTGTGGCAACGTATGAAGTTTGCCATTTTAGAAAATCTATCAACCACCACAAAAATAAAATCTCTACTATTTTTCAATCTAGGCAGTCCTAACACAAAGTCCATCGATAAATCAACCCAAGGTTCCATAAGTATGGGTAAGGGTGAGCTTTAAGTCTAGACTTAGCGTTTTTGGACGTGATACACCGTTCACAAATTCTTTCAACATCTCGTCTCATGTGTGGCCAAAAGAAATGTTCTTGCAACACAACTAAAGTTTTAATCACACCAAAATGACCTATAAGTCCTCCTCCATGTGCTTCCTTCATAAACAGCTCACGAATGGATCCCTATGGAACACAAAACTTGTTTTCTCTAAAAATAAAACCATCATGTTTGAAAATTTTTCCAAAAGCTCCTTTTTCACAAGCTTGATATACATTTCCAAAATCAACATCAGAATCATATAAGTCTTTACTATACTCAAATCCAAACAATTTTGTATTCAGAGTTGATAATAGAGTATACCTATGTAACACCCCTCACCCGTATTCAATGCCGGAATAGGGTTACAGAGCACTATCGGATTTACAAAACAAATAAACATCTATTTAGCATACATTTTCTCAATTCAAGTGTTCGTCCTTAAATCTCAAACAATTTGTCCCTTATATGAGACTATAAGGCCCTAAACATGCTTTAAGAGTGGTTCGAGACTAAACCGATAACTGAAGAAACTTTCACGAAACTTTGAAAATTTTTCGCCAAA